>NC_053040.3:395082571-395448821 GCF_002575655.3 Aegilops tauschii subsp. strangulata | reverse complement strand
GGCCGAGCATCAAAAGCCAGCAGGGCTACTCCAACCAAACAGAATACCGGAGTGGAAATGGGATGAAATTGGAATGGATTTCATCGTCGGACTACCCCGATCACAGCATGGGAATGACGCCATATGGGTCATCACAGACCGACTAACCAAGGTTGCTCATTTCATTCCTGTGAAGACTACCTACTCCACCCAAAGACTGGCAAAACTTTATCTCTCACGTATAGTTTGCTTGCACGGAGTCCCAAAGATTATAATATCAGACCGAGGCACCCAATTCGTCTCCAAATTTTGGGATTACCTACAACAAGCTCTGGGCACGCAACTAGCTTTCAGTACAGCATACCACCCTCAGACTGATGGACAAACAGAACGTGTGAACCAAATCCTAGAGGATATGCTAAGGGCCTGTGTGCTCACCTATGGATCCAGTTGGGAAGAGAGTTTGTCGTATGCCGAATTTGCTTACAACAATAGTTACCAAGCCAGCTTGCAAATGGCACCCTTTGAAGCGTTGTACGGACGAAGGTGTCGTACCCCACTGAATTGGTCGGAAACAGGTGACAGCCGTATCTTCAGCCCAGACATGCTTAAAGAGGCCGAGGAGAAAGTTAAACAAATCCGGGATAGACTCAAGACAGCACAGAGCCGCCAAAAGAGCTACTATGATCAGAAGCACCGTGAGGTCAGCTTTGAACCCGGTGATTCCGTATACCTCCGAGTATCTCCTATGAGGGGTCTGCAACGGTTCAAAATAAAGGGGAAGCTAGCCCCAAGATTCATTGGACCATTTTGTGTAAAGGCACGAAGAGGCACGGTAGCCTACCAACTAGATCTCCCCAAGGAGCTGTCAGACGTCCATGACGTGTTCCACGTCTCACAGTTAAGAAAGTGTGTGAGCAACCCAGAAAAGCATGTACCTCATGAGGACATTGATATGCAACCAGATCTCACCTACAGAGAAAGGCCAGTAAAGATTTTAGAAGAGTCTGAACGGAGGACCCGTCAGAAAACGACAAAGTTTTTCAGGGTTCAGTGGAGCAACCACACTGAGGATGAAGCTACATGGGAAAGGGAAGATTTCCTTCGGGCAGAACATCCATATCTATTTGAGGATCAGCAGAAATCTCGAGGACGAGATTTTTCCTAAGGGGGTAGGTGTTGTGACACCCAAGTTTTTATTTGGTTTTTTCAAAAGATTTTATTTGACTTAAGGGGAGTGATTTAAATTTTTCTTCAAGAGAACTCTCACTCTCAAATATTTTTCTTTATGGCAAAAGTTTTATTTGGATTCAACCAAGATCTGTCTTTGGTCTTGGAGGTTCTTGCCTTTCACTTGGACTCAAGACAAAATATTTTCACTTGGGAAATGACTTTTGAAAATCTCCTTGAAATTTGCACTATGGCTTATGGAAAATCCTTTGCCACTTTCAATAATTCCTTCTTGCCATGGCCTTAGTGCAAATCCCCTCTCCTAACCCTTTCCTCACCTTTGGATCATGATCTGCATCAAATCCAGCAAGTTGAACCTCCCCATGTGATTATTTCCAATTATATTCTATTCAGATAAATTTCTGCCTTCTTTTCTAGCACTTGGAGATTTACAAAGGAACTCCACTTTCTGTCTTGATTTTTGCCCCCAAACCTTTTTCCCCTCCTAGTCCTTTGAACTCTCAACCAAGAACCATGAAGATCCACTGGTCTTCAGTTCAAAATTTTCAAACTACACCTGCTGCAAGTTTGGACCAGATTTATCAAATTTGGTGAAATTCATTCAAAACCTTCTCCAAAAATTCCAAGTACAATCAGGCAGCCTCTGGGTGCATTGAGTGGTCACCTCACCAAGTTACAGCTCCAGAAAAATTCATCTCATTGCAAAATCCTCCTGTCGAACACCTGCAGTGCACTGTCTGTATCAAGTTCAGAAAAGTTCAGAGAACACTGCAGTGGCCTGCTGTCGTTTTCTTCAGAGAAGGACGTCGATCTCGCCAGTGCCACCGCGTCGCCTTGCTCCTCGTCCCCGCCCTCTTGTTCCTGCACCGCACGAACGCCTGGCGCCTTGCGGGCGTTGAAGACGAGTAGCAGAAGGTGCGCCGCCCCGTGACCGACGCCGGCGGCGGCTTTGCAGGCGCCAGCGGGAGACACGGCGCCGACGACGCCACCCAGCGCCGCCCAAACCACAGGAGCTCGCCGCGTGGCCTTCCACTCCCCCGAACACGCTGCCGCTCTCGTCGTGAACCGCAGGGTGCGGAGTGCGCTCTCTGCCGCCGTTGAGCCCGTGCGGTCACGTCACCGTGGACCGACGCCATTACGCCAAGAACGACCCCGTTTAGCTGTGAAACGACTCCAGTAACCTCCACAGATGCTGCCTGGCCACTCAAACCTCCTGCCAATCCACTGCTCCGCCGTAATCGCTCGCCGGAGATTCTCCGTTCACGGCCACCCCGTCGATCTGCCTATAAATAGAGGCCCCGAGCTTCAACTCGAGCACCCACCATCCCTGCACTCCCCCTAGAGCAAGCCTAGCCACTGGAAGAGCCCCGAGGAGGTCTCCTTCCTCGACTCCGGCCGTCGCGACCCGCTACGGGATCCAGCCCGATTCGCCCCCGTGTGTGCTCCTCCGCCCCCATTCTCTTGCCAGTAGCTTCACCTTGCATCCCTAGTTCTGACCCGCGCCTCAATTCGTAGTTTGCAGCCCTCCACCGGAGTTCCCCATCCTCACCCGAGCCGCCGTCCGCCGGAGATAGTGTCGCCGTCGACGTGGTGCTCCCCGTTGGACGAGTCAACCACCCACCGACGCGGAAGAAGACGCTGAAGCTCTTGGTACCCTCCGTTTCTCCTAACTCGCCGTGGTTCGACGCCGGCGTCCACCGCAGTCTTCGGGCGCCGGCGAGCTTTTTAAACCTGACAGGTGGACCCCGCCTGTCAACCTCTATTCTATTCTCCTTCGAACCGTTTTCTGTTGGCGCCTTCGGGCAAATACGTTTTCTCCTTTGCGCTTGCGCATTCCCAACCGAAGCGTTTTCTGTTTTCTCAGTTAAAACCCTGGAACTTTTCTGTTTCATTACAGATATGTCCCTGGACAGAACCCTTTATAACTTTTTAATAAAAAGGAATTTTTGAATGATTCTTTTTCTGACAATCTTCAAATTTTGTCTAGTTTTTTATGGGATTTATTTGAAAAATATTTGGAAAAGTTTCTGTGCAAGTGTTGGTTTTCACGTTAGTACCCGTTTCGTGATTGCCGTAGGTTCCGGAAGAGGTGAAGGAGCCGCGAACTTCGCCGAGCTAGACTCTGACTTCTCCAAACCAGGCAAGCATGTTTTGAACATTTGATATGACAGGTGTTTTACATGTTCACGTGAGAGTTTGTGCGCGGCATATGAGTGTCGGTAAATACCTCGTTGCTTGTAAGGCAACGACCCGGTTGTTCCAAAGTCGCGATGATCTCTGATGAGAGATGGCCTAATCATGTGCTGACATGAAGGGCAGCAAGGTGGTACTGTTGTAGCATACCAGCCTTGCGTCATCCGACTTTCTCCGACGTTAATGTGGTTGGAGCCACATTATCATTCTCTTCCCGCATGTTCCAAAGTTGCGATGATCTCTGATGAGAGATGGCCTAATCATGTGGTGACATGAAGGGCGGCAAGGTGGTACTGTTGTAGCATACCAGCCTTGCGTCATCCGACTTTCTCCAACGTTAACGTGGTTGGAGCCACATTATCGTTCTCTTCCCGCATGTTCCAAAGTTGTGATGATCTCTGATGAGAGATGGCCTAATCATGTGGTGACATGAAGGGCAGCAAGGTGGTACTGTTGTAGCATACCAGCCTTGCGTCATCCGACTTTCTCCGACGTTAACGTGGTTGGAGCCACGTTACCGTTCTTTCCCCTTTCGGGGCTACCACATGTCTCATTGCCCGGATGAGGTTTAGTAAGTTGGTAACCTCTTTCCGTGTACACACCAAACAGAGAGGCCGGGATGATGGTACCTTGGCCCAGGATTAAAGCCAGTCATCCGGTCAGGGGGCATGGGTGTTTCCGGTTGGGATCGAGAGGGGGGGCACCCCCTTAGAGCGCGCGTATAGAAATTTGATCCCATGCTACGCGAGGTTGTAGCCTCCCCGTCTCAAGGTTTTTCTTGAATGTTGCCAAGGGTGATCCCTGGCTTCGGATGGTTGAATTGGGTGTGTACTGGATAGACGTGTTTCTTCCAAAACACCGTAGACGGAACTAGTCCCCGTGACTACTGAAATCCGTTGGCTGTGGTTAAGTACAAACTCTGCAGAGTCAATTCTTTCCAAATCATCGTATCCATGATCAAGTAATGAAAACATTATATCCATATCTATCCGCGTGGAAAACTTGTCCCCGGTGAACAAGCTCAAGTGGTAAATTCAGATTTATTGTTATTCCTGTGGATGGACTAACTTTATATTTGTCGCATGCTTGTTCCCGAACTATTGTATTATTGAGCTGTGATATAAGCCCTTTATGTGACGTCGCGCAGACGTCCGACTGTGGCGTGTTCTTATTTTCTTACTTTATATATAAGCCCTTTATGTGGTGTCGCCTCGACGCCCGACTGTGGCATTATTATTCCGCACTTTCCGCTCGAGGAGTCTTTCAGACACTCGTTTGGCACCTGTATTATTATTCCGCATTTTCCGCTCGAGGAGTCTTTCAGACACTCGTTTGGCACCTGTATTATTATTCCGCATTTTCCGCTTGAGGAGTCTTTCAGACACTCGTTTGGCACCCGTATTATTATTCAGCATTTTCCGCTCGAGGAGTCTTTCAGACACTCGTTTGGCACCAGTATTACTATTCTACAGTTTCCGCTCGAGGCGTCATTCAGACCCTCGCTTGGCACCCAATATTTATTATCTCTATGTGTGATCGCACTGGTTAACTTGTTCATGTGCTTCATGTTTACATTGGTTATACCTTATGTCTGAACTGTCTTGCGAGTACTTTCATAGTACTCACCTGGCTTGTTGATTTGGCCAGATGTTGACGAAGGTGATCTCTTGGATGAAGAGTTTGATAGCGCGTCCGATGCCTAGAGGAGTCCCAGTCAGTCCTGCGCGATCCCGGATATTGGTCACTTGTATTGTATACGCTTCCGCCACCCGCAATTAGTCTTCTCGAGCCTCACTCCGACGCTCGAAGAGTTGTAGTCTTCTGGAATCATATCACTCGCTTCGCGATGATATTTCCACCACCGTTATCATCGTGAGTTAGTAGTTTGCCACCCTACCCGCCGTCTTGTTTTAGCGGCGTGCATGTAATAAATTGTTGGGCAGTCTCTGCTCAACCTTGTATTATATTTAGTACTCCTGGTATTTTTCTTCTGTGACCAAGATATGGTCTACCAGTGAGAAGGAATTCTTCCTCGCTGGTCCATAAAAGGGATTGGTCTCTCAATAATTATTTTATTGAAAAACCGGTCGTGACACCTACCTCAATTTCCATTTCATCAATAGAATTTGTCTCCTTAGACCAGAAATCTGGAATTTGGGCATATTGCATTTTGTTCATTTTATCTACGATTTTCCTACCAAGAAAAACTTGGTTCGGTGTAATTGCAATCTCCTCCCCTTTCCTATAAACAGGGTCATTACCATAATCATCATCAAATTCCCCCTATTTTTTGCAGCTATCAGCCGCTTTTTTTGCTTTTGATTCTTCTGTTTTCTCCTATCGATGTAGGTTCAATAAGATATTTGAAATTGGGGGAGATTGTACCTTGAGAATCCAACGGGAGCCCAGTCTCCTCACCGGAATCCTCACCCGCGAGCAGCCAGAAACGACTGCCCACCGGCGAGATCCCTACCCCGACCCTGGGAGCGAGCGAGACTGAGCAGGCGTGGGGAGCGGCGGGGCGTACCCCGATGGGCCCGTCGGAGCGCGGCGGCGCGAGCGGAACGCCACCCACTTCATTGCCTGCATAGGATCGTCCGATTCCGCCTCTTCCATCGCCCACAGCAGCATCCTGAACGCCCCCACCGGCCCGCCCGTCGGTGTGAGGCGCCACTCTTCCGCCTCGGTGAGCTTCCTGTAGGCCACCCCCGCCGCCTCCTTCAGATTTCTCTCCGTCGAGAACCTGGAGATGATCTCCATCAGCTTCGCCAGCTTCGATTCGTCCCCGTCGGCGATCACCCGAGCCCTCTCCTCGAGCCTCAGCTTCCAGGGTTCCATGGTTGTCCGCTCGCGGAGCGCTCGCTTGTGGGAGAGAGGGAGAGTAGATTTCGTCGAGAGGGGAGGGAATGGCCGCACCGCACCGCGCCGCAGCTTTAATCCTCCTCCATTCCCGACGCTCCCTCTCCTCCTCCGCCTCGATCTGCGCATCACGCCGCGCCTCCGCCTCGGAACCCAACGCCCTGTCGACCAACACAACGTGGAAGAGAAAACGCACCTGCGTCCCCTCCCAGATCGGGAACTCCCCGTGTACCTGCATCGAGTCGACATGTACCCCGCGGTCGTCGATGAGGGCCAGCACAGGTGTTGGGGATATTACCACTGGGTGTAAACCGGCCAGGAGAGGCCGGATTAACCCCATAAGTATTTCATCTGTATCTGAAGCCCATGAAGACAGACGGTGACGCTTTATGGAGGCCCAGGGCCCAAAGCCGGTTTAAGGCCATAGACATAAACCGGCAATGATATGTAAACTTGTGTTATAAGGTAGAAGTAGCAGAGACCGAGCCGGACACGACTATGGGCCGGCCTCGGGATTTTGTAAGCCGACGGGCGTCAACCCATGTATATAAGGGGATGACCCGGTGGCGGTTCAAGGACAACGGATAACAACTCGAGACTCAGGCAAAGCGTATTCGCTCCCTGGTCATCGAAACCCCATCAATTCCATCACAACTAGACGTAGGCTTTTAGCTTCATCGTAAGGGGCTGAACTAGTATAAATCTCTCTTGCGTCCATTGTCCGCTTTAACCCTTTTAAGCTAACCCGTAGCGATAGCTCCACGACTAAGTCCTTTCACTAGGACATCTGCCGTGACAAAACCACGACAGTTGGCGCCCACCGTGGGGCTATCGCATGATGGTTTCAAGTTTTGGAGGGCAACTTCGAAGGACTCAAGGGTTACGCCGTGGGCCGGATGACCAAGAGTCGTCGCGGCAAGCTCTACATCGACGATGCAGGCTGGGGCCCCGAGGCCGGCTCAATCGAGTAAGGGTACCGCGTCCCCTTTGGTGGCATACACGTTTTCATTGGCAAGATTGGCGAACCGGGCCCTGAGCCGGACATCTACACCGACCTCGTCGAAACGGCTCAACGTGTGAGATCTGCCCGGGTCAAGCCTGTCATGAAGCGTGCCTTTGTGGGAGTTATCCATGGAGGGGAATCTGAGGATAGATCGGAATCTGGTGGTGAGGCCGTCGCCTATTCCGGCGACGAGTCATCGACCGGAGAGACTGAGTCGTTATATCAGTTACAAGATGGTCAGATTGAGGGCTATTCCGATGGCGATAGTATTCCGGACCCCTCTGATCTGCCAAACCAAGTTGCGATCTTCATGGCCGGTACGCAACAAGTGCTCCACTCTTCGACCGCAGTGGCAATGATTTCCGGATCAGTAGCGGCAGCGGCGGCCGGGGCAGGAGGCCCTGTGCGACCGCCAGCTCAGGTTCTATCTGATTTGTTTGACACATTGGCAACGCTGATGGCGGAGGTTAACCCGGCGGATCAGGATGCGCACAATGCGGAAATAGCAAAAGTGCAAGATCAGATCACCCAGGCCAAAGCCAACTTAGCAGCTGAGGATACCAGGATAGCCGTGGAGCGGGCCGCTTTGGAAGCACAAGCTTACCGGATTATGCTGGATCAGAGTGCGTTGAACGAAGTCCTGAAGAGGAGGCACCGATCTCGCCTGCCGCCCGTTTATGACGCTAGAAATCTCTTTAACATCCCAGGAGCAGGGACCACTAATCCGCCGGTGGTAAACCGGGCGGAGGCACGTGGAGCAGGGGCGCCCGTTCAGCCACGTTAGGCGGATCCGCCTCATCAGAACAACGTTGTAACACCACGTGTCCCCACGCCGCCGGGTCATTACTCTAACCCGATAGACAACATTGTCGCTGCCGCTTCACTGCTGGCGGCCATCCCTATCGAAGGCGATTCTCCGACAGCGGTCGAGACGCGCCGGGTTAAGGAGCTTCTTTAGACAGCTTTGGTTCAACAGGAGGCTTATTCGTACAGTCGCGATCGGATTCATTCCACTCCCCATCCAAGCCGGAGTTACAGCAGGCGTATGGATGAACCGGCAGTGTCAAACAATGCGCGGAACCGTGATCCGCCCCGTGGCAATAACCCGGCGGGTGGTGCTGGTGATGCCCAAGAGGTGGTGGACTGGGCTCGGGCACGCAGAGAGGCCGAGTTAGCGGCGCAACATGAAGCCCGTCAGCTTACTCCGGTTCGTCTAACCACATCGGTGGAACCAGGAGTTACCTCTAGTTCTTTGGGAGTGCCATGTCTTGTCCCAGCATTGCGCAATGTGCGCCTGCCTAAGAATTTCAAGGGCCCGCGCAAGGTGCCGAATTACACCGCCGATTTATCCCCTGAAACATGGGTCAAAAGCTATGAGATGGCCATGGAGATGCTGGATGTGGATGATGCGGCATGTGCAAAATACTTCACCATGATGTTAGAAGGGATGGCCCACACTTGGCTAAAGAGCTTACCGGCTAATTCTATCAGGTCATGGGCCGAGTTGAGAGCCCGGTTTATTCAGAATTTCAAGGATACATGCAAACAGCCCATGTCAATTGTGGACTTAGCTTCCTGTGTACAGGAGGAAGGAGAGTCAACAACCCATTGGGTGCGCCGGGTTTCAGAGATTTTGCATTCATCAGACCGCATCAACGCTGGCACCGCAGTTTTAACATTGGAAGACAACTGCCGGTTTGAACCACTGAAGTTGAAGTTGGGACGGCTCAAACGTCATTGTAATGATATGGGAACCCTCATGGCTGCACTGGTAAAGTATGCCGACTCTGATAGTACCAAGGATCCCGAGTCTGATGATGATAACACAGGGAAGGGAAAGAAGAGCGGCAACGCCAAGGGGCAGCACCACAACCCGGCGGGTCATGGAAACGGCGGCAAGCGTAAAGCGGACCACGGTTTAGACTTTGTGGCTAATACTAATACACATGACAAGGGCCAGCGGCGTAAGGGTAAACCGCCCCAGCGCGGTGGAGGGCCAAGTCCTAACCCGGACCGTTTGTCTTATCTGTTGAAACAGCCCTGTTCGAAGCATGGGACGAAGGAGGAACCGTCTACGCACCTTTGGAAAGATTGTTACATCATGCAAGAGTTCAAAAATTCTTATTCTTTCCGGTATGATCATGGTCAGGGGGCGGTTCGGGCTCCGTGTCTCATGGGCCGGGTTATGGCGGAGGAAATTCCGGTTCAGGCTTCCACGATAATCAAGGTGGGCATAACAATCAAAGTAATCAGGGTAACCAAGGTGGCTATAATCATCAGGGCAATCAGCAGCAGCAGCAGCAGTCGGGTTACCAGAGCAACCCAAAGCAGTTGAATAGCAGACAGTATCATGTCTTCACCACTAGCTTGGACAAGCGCGATCAGAAGCTTTATAAAAGGGCGGTGAATGCCGTTGAACCGGCGGTGCCCCATTAGTTGCGCTGGTCCGAGCAGCCGATTGTATGGAGTAGAGAAGATCATCCACCCCGGGTTGACAATCCGGGTCATCTGGCTCTGGTGGTGGCACCTCAGGTGGGAGGTTATAAGTTCACTAAGGTACTCATGGATGGAGGGAGTAGTATCAATATCCTTTATTATGAAACTTTCCGTCGCATGGGGAAAACAGATAAAAATCTTAAACCGTCCAATACGGTGTTTCATGGTGTGGTGCCTGGTAAGTCGGCATATCCTGTTGGTAAGATAGCTCTGGAGGTGGCCTTTGGAGATGAACATGACTCGAGATCAGAACCCTTGACCTTTGAAGTGGTGAAAATCAGCAGCCTGTATCATGCCCTGTTTGGATGGCCAGCTTATGCTAAGTTTATGGCACAACCTTGTTATGTTTATCTGCAGCTCAAGATGCCGGGTCACAAGGGAACTATAGCCGTGCATGGGAGCCGCAAGATTGCTCTGGAGTGTGAAGAAGGTGATGCGGCTTATGCTGAGTCGGTTTGTGCAACAGAAGAGTTGAAGTTTTACAAGGACAATGTTGATCCGGCAGATATGACTTTGTTGAAGAAACCAACTACAGAGCATGATCCGGCCCTAAAGTTTAAATTGGCGGATGAGACTAAGCTTGTTGACTTCGTGCCTGGCGATTCGTCCAAGCAGTTTTGCATCAGCGCTAACTTGGATCCGAAATAGGAAAGCACGCTCATCGAGTTCATCCATGAGAATCTGGACATCTTTGCATGGAAGCCTTCTGACATGCCTGGTGTACCGAGATAACTCGCTGAGCACAGTCTCAATGTTTATCCTAAGTATAAACCGGTCAAACAGTTTCTCCGCCGGTTCAATGAAGAAAGACGCAAAGCTATTGGAGAAGAAGTAGCCAGGCTCTTGGCGGCTGGATTTATCGTTGAAGTATTCCATCCTGAGTGGTTGGCTAATCCGGTGCTGGTCCTCAAGAAGAATGGCACTTGGCATATGTGTGTAGACTACACAGATCTTAACAAGGCTTGTCCAGTAGATCCTTTTTCCCTTCCCCGTATTGATCAAATTATTGATGCTATGGCGGGTTGCGAGCGTTTAAGCTTTTTGGATGCATATTCTGGTTATCATCAGATCAAAATGGCAGTTAAGGACCAGGAGAAGACATCCTTCATAACTCCCTTTGGAGCCTTCTGCTATGTGTCCATGCCCTTTGGGCTCAAGAGTGCCCAGGCGACTTATCAACGGTGTGTGCAGAATTGTCTTCATAAACAGATCGGCCGTAATGTTCACGCCAATGTGGATGATATTGTGGTAAAATCAAGGAAGAAGGAGACATTGATTGATGACTTGAAGGAAACCTTTGATAACCTGCGAGTTTATAAAATGATGCTTAATCCGGCCAAGTACGTCTTTGGTGTACCTGCAGGCAAGCTCTTGGGCTTTTTTGTGTCTAACAGGGGCATTGAAGCTAATCCGGAAAAGATCAAAGCCATCACCTCCTTGGCTAAACCGAAGTGTATCAATGATGTTCAATGCCTGGCAGGCCGGATTGCCGCGTTGAGCCGGTTTGTCAGTCACCTTGGCGAGAAGGTCATCCCTTTGTATCAGATGCTGAAGAAAACGGATAACTTCGTCTGGAGTGACGCCGCTAATGAAGCATTTGAAGACTTAAAGCGGCAGCTAGCTAATCCACCGATTCTCGCTGCTCCGGTTGACAAAGAACCATTGTTGCTATATGTGGCAGCTAACGCCCGGGCTGTTAGTGTGGCTATTGTGGTGGAGCGCAAGGAGGCAGGAAAGGAATATCCAGTTCAGAGGCCGGTTTACTTTATCAGTGAGGTACTTATTGAGTCCAAGCAGAGGTACCCACATTGGCAAAAATTGGTGTATGGGGTTTTTATGGCAAGCCGGAAGCTCAAGCAATATTTCCAAGGTCATCCCATCACGGTGGTCAGCTCTGCTCCGTTGGGAGATATAATCCAGAACAGGGAAGCAACTGGCCGGATTGCTAAGTGGGCTATAGAGCTCGAGCCTCACGGGTTGAAATACATACCCCGAATGGCGATCAAATCTCAGGCACTTGTGGATTTCATCAATGATTGGACAGAACTACAAGTGCCAGAGGAGAAGCAGGATCACACTTATTGGACTATTCATTTTGATGGGTCCAGGCAATTGGAGGGCTCGGGGGCTGGAGTCGTATTAACTTCCCCACGAGGTGATAAGTTTTGTTATGTTCTCCGTTTAATGTTCCCTTGCACTAACAATGCAGCTGAATATGAGGCTTTACTCCATGGTCTTCGGATGGCCAAGGAGATGAACCTAAGCCGAGTTAAGTGCTTTGGTGACTCGGATCTGGTGGCTCAACAAGTGTCCGACACTTGGGATTCCAAGGACCCACTCATGGCAGCATATCGTCGTGAGGTGGATATTGTTGCAGGTCACTTTAAAGGTTATTAGGTGGATCATGTGGACCGGCGGAAGAATGAAGCGGTGGACGCTTTAAGCCGCCTGGGTTCCCAACGTAAACCGGTTCCACCTAATGTCTTCCTGGATGTTCTGCATAATCCGTCCGTCAAGCTCCCTGGTGAAGAGGATTTGGTTGTTCCTGATCTGGAAGCTCAGTTGGTGGCAGCTCTTCATGTCATCCCGGATTGGACGATACCATATCTGGCGTATATGAACCGGGGCGAGTTACCAGAGGATGAAACTTTGGCCAGGCAGATAACCCGGTGGTCCAAGTCCATGACTATTATCAATGGAGAGTTACATCATTGCAGTGTAACAGGGGCGTTTCAACGATGTGTGTCTCCTGAGGAAGGATGTGAAATTTTGCGTGAGATCCATGAAGGAGATTATGGTCACCACGCCGGTTCAAAATCGTTGGTGGCCTAGGCGTTTCGTCATGGTTTCTATTGGTTGACAGCTCATGCTGATGCCGAGGACTTGGTCAAAAGATGTGATGGCTGTCAGAAATTCTCAAAGCGCGCTCATGTACCGGCTCAAGAATTGAGGATGATTCCAATCACCTGGCTGTTTGCAACTTGGGGGCTGGATATGGTTGGGCCTTTCAAGAGGTCCAAGGACAAAAAGATCCACCTTTTGGTGGCGATTGATAAATTCACGAAGTGGGTGGAGGCAGAGCCAGTTGGTAAGTGTGACGCGACCACGGCGGTTCAATTCATCAAAAAGGTGATCTTCCGTTTTGGTTTTCCACACAACATTATAACAGACAATGGTACCAATCTGTCAAAGGGTGCCATGAAGGAGTCTGTCAACGTGAGCACATCTGGCTTGACGTGTCATCAGTGGCTCACCCCCAGTCCAATGGTCAAGCGGAGAGGGCCAATCAAGAGATCTTGAGAGGCATCAAACCCCGACTTATGGTTCCTTTGCAACGGACGCCGGGTTGTTGGGTTGAGGAGTTACCTTCTGTGTTGTGGAACATCAATACCACACCCAACAGATCGATAGGATACACACCATTCTTCATGGTTTATGGAGCGAAAGCAGTTCTTCCTAGTGACATCCGTCATGACTCGCCTCGTGTAGCGGCATATGTTGAAGCTGACAACGAGAAGGCACGGCAGGAAGCTCTTGACCTGTTAGATGAGGAACGTGACATAGCAGCAGCCCGTTCGGTGATTTATCAGCAAGATCTGCGTCGTTATCACAGCCGCCGGGTTAGAACCAGAACCTTTCAAGAAGGCGATTTGGTGCTTCGGCTCGTCCAGGATCAGACGGATATGCACAAGCTATCCCCCCATAGGAAGGACCCTTTGTGGCCAGCAAGAATCTACACAACGGGTCGTACTACCTAATCGATGTTCGAGAGCGCAAAGACTCACGTAAATCGGAGGAGGAGACCAACCGGCCGTGGAATATTGCTCATCTTTGGCCTTACTATACTTGAGCTATAGGCTCTGCTTATGTACATATTATGAAAATGTATATATTATGATCAATACAATAAACCGGAACCTCAGCTAAAGCGGGGTATCTGTTGTTTTTCTTACATCATGTGTGGTTACATGGAGCTTACAAAGCGGCGTCCGGTTTACCCCTTGATTTGGCTTCTCAAAGCTTCATATTAGATCACTTGGGGGCTTAGTCGTATCTGAACCATAGCTACACCTCTTGATTGGCGTAATGCCACATCATCACTTGGGGGCTTGGTCGTATCCGAACCATAGCTACACCTCTTGATCGGCGTAATGCCACATCATCACTTGGGGGCTTGGTCATATCCGAACCATAGCTACACCTATTGATCGGCGTAATGCCACACCATCACTTGGGGGCTTGGTCGTATCCGAACCATAGCTACACCTCTTGATCAGCGTAATGCCACAGCATCACTTGGGGGCTTGGTCGTATCCGAACCATAGCTACACCTCTTGATCGGCGTAATGCCACAACATCACTTGGGGGCTTGGTCGAACCCGAACCATAGAAACACCTCTTGATCGGCGTAATGCCACAGCATCACTTGGGGGCTTGGTCGAATCTGAACCATAGCTACACCTCTTGATCGGCGTAATGCCACAGAATCACTTGGGGGCTTGGTCGAACCTGAACCATAGCTACACCTCTTGATCGAATTTGGGGCCTGGCAGCCCGTGAAAAGCCTCGACTACAACGTTTTTATTTGCCTTTTGCTGAGTTCTCTTTCTTTTGCTAAGATTTGTGATGTTTTCAAACCGGTGTTTATCAACCCGATTAGGCTGGCAACTACAAATTGTCAGTACATAATCAAGTTATAATCCGGAGACTATCAGCCCAGTCTGGTTTTGACTCAAAGTCACCAGTATGGAATAAACCGGTGTTTATCACAACCCGGAACGGTTTTATTGTAAACCGTCATCATATAACAGGAGTTACTTTTACTCCTGATTAGGGCTATTACCCTCATTACAAGGTTGGTCAGCCAACACTATGCCTAAAGGCCACAGGTATCATATATTTCCATATTTGGTTATCTTTTACAACCTTGTGTGACACCCAAAATTTTATTTGGCTTTTTCAATCTTTTATTTGATTTGAGGGATGTTATTTAAAATTTTCTGAAGTGCTCTCCCTCTCAAAATATTTTCTCTTATGACAAGTGTTTTGTTTTGGATTCACCCAAGACTTGATTTTGGTCTTGGAGATTTTTCCATCTTATGTGGACTCAAACCCAAATGTTTTTCATTTGGGAAAATTTCTTTTGAAAATCTTTTAAATAGCCCCATGGCATTTGGAATGATCCTTTCCACTTTCAAAAATCCCTCTTGCCATGACATGAGTGGAAACCACCTCCCAAAAGCCACTCCTCATCTTTGTGTCAAGTTATACTTCAAATCCAGCAAGTTGAACCTCTCCATGTATTTGTTTCCACTTGAATTCTATCAAAAATAATTTCTACCTTCTAGTTTGATCCTTGGAGGTTTTCAAAGGAGCTGCCCTTTCTACTTTGAATTTGGCCTCCAAACAAGTCTCCCTGGCTAGTCCTTAGAGCCCTCAACCAAGATCCATGAAGATCCACTGGTCTCCAGTTCAAATATTTCAAATTGTACTTGCTGCAAGTTTGGACCTTATTTGCCAAATTTGATGAAATTCATTTGAATTCTTCTCCTAAAAATCTGAGAAAATTCAGGCAGCCTCTGGGTGCATTGAGAGGTCACCTCACCAAGTCCCAGCTCCAGAATTTTTTTTCTTCATGCCAAATCATTTCGTCGAACACCTGAAGAGCACTGTTTCTGTCAAGTTCAGTTTTTTAGAGTAACAGTTTCAGGAACTGCTGTCGTTTTCTTCAGAGTCCGTTCTCGATCTCGCCAGTACCACGGTGGCGCCTTGCTCCCTGTTCTCTCCTTCTTATCCCTGCGCCGCACGATCTCCTGGAGGCTTGCGGGCGTCGGCGACGAGCAGGAGGAGGTGCGCCACCCGTGAGCGACGGCAGCAGCGGCTTTGCGGCTGCCAGAGAGAGGCGCAGCGTGGACGGCGCCGTCCAGTGCCGCCCAAGCCACCGGAGGCCGCTGCGTGGCCACCCACTCGCCCGTGCACGCTGCCACCCGTCGTCGTGAACTGCTAGGCGCGGAGCGCGCTCTCTGCCGCCGCCGTGCCCGTACGGCCGCCCCGTCGAGGATCGGCGCATTACGCCTTGCCCGACCGAGGTTTAGCGGTGGAACGACACCAGTGATCTTCCCTGATGGTGCCTAGCCCCCTAAACCCCCTGCCCAACCACTGCCTCGCCGTAATCGCTCGCCGGAGATATCCCGTTCACGGCCACCCCCTCGGATCGCCTATAAATAGAGGCCCCGAGCTCGAGCTCAAACCCACACCACCTTTGCACTCCACCAATACCATGCCAAGCCACTTGAAGAGCCCCGAGAGAGCTTTCTTCCCCAACTCCGGCCGCCTCGACCCGCCACGGGACCCAGCTTGATTCGCTCCCGTGCGTGCACCCCTACCCCTCAGCTCTTCCTAGTAGCCTTCTAGTGCATCCACTCTGCTGACCCGCGCTTCAATTTGGAGTTTGCAGCGCCCACCGGAGTACTCCACCATCGCCCGAACCACCGTCCGCCGGAGAAAGTGTCGCCGTTGACGTGGTGCTCTCCGTCGACCAAGTCCACCACCCACCGACGCGGAAGAACACACTGAACCTCTTGGTACCCTCCGATCTCCCTGCCTCGCCGTGGTTCAACACCGGCGACCACCGCAACCTTCGGGCGCCGGCGAAGTTTTAAACCTGACATGTGGGACCCCCTCGTCAGCCTCTCTTCTTTTCCCCCTAGAACCGTTTTCTGTTGGCGCCTTCGGGCAGAATACATTTTCTCTTTGGGCTGGCGCATTTCTTTCCGAACCGTTTTCTGTTTTCTCAGTTAAGTCCCTGGATCTTTTCTGTTTCATCACAGATTAGTCCCTGGACTAAAACCCTTATATCTTTTTAATAAAAGATGATTTTTGATTGATTCTTTTTCTGTCAGTCTTATATTTTTGTCTAGTTTTTATAGTATTTATTTGGAAAATTTTTGGAACAAATTTTATGCACGCAATGATTTTCACGTTAGTGTACGTTTTCGCTATGCCGTAGGTTCCGGAAGAGGTGACGGAGCCGCGAACTTCGCCGAGCTAGACTCCGACTTCTCCGAACCAGGCAAGCATGTTTGAACCTTCGATATGACAGGTGTTTTGCATGTTTGCTTGAATGGTTTGTGCATGGCATATGAGCATCGGTGAGTATCTCGTTGCATGTAAGGCAACTATCCGTGTGTTTCGAAGTTATCGTGATCTCTGATGAGAGATGACCTGGTCATGTGGTGACGTGAGAGGTAGTAAGATGGTATTGTTGTAGCATGCCAGTCTTACGTCTTCCGGTATACTCCAACGTCAACGTGGACTGAGACACGTTATCGTTCTTCCCCTTCCGTGCTGCCACATGTTTTCTGCCAAGAATACGGTTTAGTAAGTTGTTAACCTCTTTCCGTGTACACACCAAATAGAGGGGCCGGGATGAGGGTTCCATGGCCCTGGATTAAAGCCAGTCATCCGGTCAGGGGGCATGGGTGTTTCCGGTTGGGACCGAGAGGGGGGCACCCCTTAGAGCGCGCGTATATAAATTTGATCCCATGCTACGCGAGGTTGTAGCCTCCCCGTCTCAAGGTTTTTCTTGAACGTTGCCGAGGGTGATTCCTGGCTTCGGAATGTTGAACGGGTGTGTACTGGTTAGATGTGTTTCTCCTAAAACACCGTAAACGGAACTAGTCCTTGTGACTACTGAAATCCGTTGGCTGTGGTTAAAGTACAAACTCTGCAGAGTCAAATCCTTCCGAGTCATCGTATCCATGGTCAAGGACCGTGACCAGTGTATCCATATCTATGTCAAATCCTCGTGGTATTTTTCCCCGGTGAACAAGCTTGAGTGGTAAATTGGTTGAACGTTATTCCTGTGGATGGACTAACCCAGTTGTTTATTTCATACCTGATTATGCCCTGGAAATGATTTAAGTTCTTGAGCTACTGAGATATCAAGTTATGAAATATAAGCCCTTTATGTGATGTCGCTCAGACGTCCGACTGTGGCACTCTTGTTATTTACTTTTGATATAAGCCCTTTATGTGATGTCGCTCAGACGTCCGACTGTGGCACTCTTGTTATTTACTTTTGATATAAGCCCTTTATGTGATGTCGCTCAGATGTCCGACTGTGGCACTCTTGTTATTTACTTTTGATATAAGCCCTTTATGTGATGTCGCTCAGACGTCTGACTGTGGCACGCACTGTCATTTATATTCTATTATAAGCCCTTTATGTGGTGTCGCCTTGACGCCCGACTGCGGCATTGTTATTCTTTTTGTATCCCTTCGAGGAGTCATTCAGACACTCGATTGGCCCTCAGTATTACTTTGGGATTTCGGGAGGACTACCGCCCGACTTCTCTTTTATTTCCCATGAATTATTATCTCAATGTCTGAGTGCGCTTGTTAATCTGTTCATATGCATCAGGTTTACATTTGTTATATCTTATGTCCGAACTGTCTTGCGAGTACTTTCATAGTACTCACCTGGCTTGTTGATTTGGCCAGATGTTGGCGAAGGCGATCTCATGGATGAAGAGTTTGATAGTGAGTCCGACGCCTAGAGGAGTCCCAGTCAGTCCCGTGCGATCCTGGATATTGGTCACTTGTATTATATACGCTTCCGCCACCCACAATAAGTATCCTCGAGCCTCACTCCGATGCTCGAAGAGTTGTTAGATTCAGGAGTCATGTCACCCCCTTCGCTGTGATTTTTCCACCACCGCTTTTATCATGAGTTAGCAGTTATGCCACCCTATCCGCCTTTATGTATTATTGGCGTGTTTGTAATAAATTGTTGAGCAGTCTCCGCTCAACCTTGTATTATATTCAGTACTCCTGGTATTTTCTTCTGTGATCAAGATTTTGTCTACCAGTAAGAAGGATTCTTCTTTACTGGTCCGTAAAAGGGATCGATTTCTCAATAAATATTTTTATTGGAAAACCGGTCGTGACACCTTGGTTATAAACCTTGGTCATATATATATTTGGGTATCATGACCCGCCCGGTGGTAAACCGCCAGGGCGCTTTAAGCTTCTTATCTGCAGGAACAGCTTGAATAAATAGCTATGGATTATGAACATCATATCTTAAGCATGGCGGATTAACACACATCAGTTGCAGATAAATATGCACGAAGGCATAACAGACCAAGTGTTTTAACTAGCCTATTACAAGGCGTTTTCAGTGCCCAAAGGAGTAGTTGTCTCAATAAGCATTACAGCAAAAGAAAAACTAAACTGGCACCCGCGCCATCACCTCAGTGCAGTGCTACGCGCCTGGAGCCTACTAGGGAGGAGGTGGAGGTTGAGTCTCCTGCACCGCTGGGTCTTACCCTCGCCAAGGGGAAGGACATCTTCACCATCTCCGACTGAGTGCGCCAAGTAGCCGCGCGTTGTGTCTGCATGTATGATATGTTTTATATGTACGTTAGTTTGTTGTAGTTGTGTGCGCTGCACTCCGGAGGAGTGTGCTAGTATAAATAACATGTCAGGAGTGTGTGCGCACATCCTGAGTGATGTATCGTGTGTTTGCGTGTCGCGTATAAGATATGTGCTAAGCGGTCCTTCTCCGTGCGAAATCGTTTGTGTTTTCTTGTAAAATCTTGAGGTCTTTTAGATTTTTGCCTTTGCCAGATTTTCCTTGTGCCACATAGTTCTTCTCATGAGTTTTGCAAAATAATACCCCAGAGTGGAAAAATGTCTCGTCCGTGGACTCGTTCCATGCCCAATCAACCAGAAGAAGTTTATGGAACACAAACAAGCAACAACTTCACTCAGGGACAGTCTAGTCAACAGGACAGCGAAGCAGCCTTATCTCAAGTATGCCGTCTTTTCGAGCAAAGCCAACAGCAACACCAAGAAATGATGAATCACGTCATCAATATGGGAAACCACCGTGAGCCATATCAACCACACTCCAAGTTGTCTGAATTACAGAAGACTCGCCCTCCAACATTTGCTCACACTGATAGGCCGCTTGAAGCCGATGATTGGCTTCGAGACATCGAAAGAAAGCTGATTATTGCGCAGTGTTCAGATCATGAGAAGGTGCTTTATGCACCCCACTACCTTACTGGAGCAGCTGCAGCATGGTGGGAGAACTTCCTACACATGCATCCCAGTGAACACAACATCACTTGGGAAGAGTTTAAGGAAGGCTTTCGTGGGGCACACATCCCCAGGAGCATCATAAAAATCAAGAAAAGGGAATTTGATGACCTCAAGCAAAGAGGCATGTCAGTGACAGAATACAACGGTCAGTTTACCCACCTATCTCGTTATGCCTACGATGAGCATATGACTGAGAACAAAAGGATGGAAAAGTTTTTGGAGGGCCTGGTGCCAGCATTAAGATGCCAACTGGTCGTACACACTTTCCCGGATTTTAAAACTCTGGTTGACAAGGCCATTACCTTGGAGAATGAGCGCCGCAGTCTGGAAGATATTCGTAAGCGAAAGAGGGACAGGACGACTCTTGCTCGCAACAACCGAAGCAAGACGGATGTTCAGAGGGTTGAAGCAAGAAAATCCACGACTACTGATCTAAGGCCAACCAGACAGTTTCATTCCAGGGACAAGGACTTCACGTACCGCCCAGGGGTCACTTGCTATGCTTGTGGTGAAGAAGGGCACTATGCCAAACAGTGCCCAAAATCAAGGAACTCGGCCCCCAAGCCGAACAATGGTGGGGACAATCCAGCCCCCAAGCGCAACAATTTCAATCCCAGCAACAATGACAGGAAGGGTCACCTGAACCATGTGACCAGGGAAGAAGCGCAGAATGCCCCAGAAATCGTGCTCGGTACGTTCCCCGTCAACACAGTACCTGCCACGGTTTTGTTTGATTCTGGAGCTTCTCACTCGTTCGTTTCGAAAAGTTTTGTTTTACAACATGATTTTCCGATACTTCCCTTGGAAAAATCTATGATCATCAAGTCCCCCGGGAATAAGCAGATCGCTCAGAGTTACTGCCTAGGAGTGATCATTGAGTTCGAAGGACTAAAGTTCCTAGCTAACTCATCGTGTTGGAAAATAAAGGACTGGATGTCATCTTAGGGATGGACTGGTTGACCACCAACAAGGGATTTATTGATTGTTTCAATCGGACTGTGATTCTCACTCATCATCACGGCAAGACAATAAAGGTTACAGCTCAAGAAAGACCACGGTCACGGCAACCAAAGCTGAACAAAGTGGACATTTCAGAATTGAGAAAAGTTCCAGTGGTGTGCGAATTTCCCGACGTATTCCCTGAAGAACTACCAGGCATGCCACCAGACCGAGAGATAGAGTTCAGCATCGACTAGCACCTGGCACCACTCCCATCTATAAGAAACCTTATAGAATGGCACCCTCAGAGTTGGTAGAATTGAAGAAGCAAATAAAAGAATTACTGGACAAAGGATTTATTCGAGCCAGCTCCTCACCTTGGGGTTCGCCAGTATTATTCGCCAAGAAAAAGGATGGGACACTGAGATTGTGTATAGACTATCGAGCTCTTAATATGGTCACCATCAAAAACAAATATCCGATGCCACGGATAAATGATTTGTTTGACCAGCTCGCACAAGCCAAGGTGTTCTCAAAGATTGATTTGAGATCGGGATATCATCAATTGAAAGTACCGACAGAAGATATCCCTAAGACAGCATTCACCTCCAGATACGGATTATATGAGTTCACAGTAATGCCGTTTGACCTGACGAACGCCCCCGCATATTTCGTCCACCTCATGAACAAAGTGTTTATGAAATTTATGGACAAATTTGTTGTGGTGTTCATTGACGATATTCTGGTATACTCAAGGACACCAGAAGAGCATGCCGAGCATCTCAGAATTGTTTTGGGAGAATTAAGGAAACATCAATTGTACGCCAAATTTAGCAAGTGTGAATTTTGGCTAAGGCAAGTTGGTTTCCTAGGCCATATATTAACCCAAGAAGGCGTGGCCGTAGACCCAGAAAAGGTCAAAGGCATACTTGACTGGAAACCACCAGCCAACGTGACAGATGTGCGAAGTTTCCTAGGAATGGCCGGATACTACAGAAGATTTATTGAAGGATTCTCCACTGTGGCAAAATCAATGACACATTTGCTCAAGAAAGACAAGAAATTTGTATGGACGGAAGCATGCGAGAAAAGCTTCCAAGAACTCAAGAAGAAACTAACCACCGCACCGGTCTTAACTGTGCCAGACATACACAAGAGTTTTGAAGTGTATTGTGACGCATCTCGGAAGGGCCTCGGATGTGTACTGATGCAGGATGGCAAAGTTGTCACGTATGCTTCCAGGCAACTACGGAAGCATGAGGAAAATTATCCAACTCATGACTTGGAGCTAGCAGCGGTCATCCATGCACTCAAGGAGTGGAGGCACTTCCTGTTGGGAAATCGTTGTGAAATATATACGGACCATAAGAGCCTTAAATATATTTTCACACAACCAGAGCTAAATTTACGCCAACGACGCTGGTTGGAATTGGTCAAGGACTATGATGTCGGCATTCACTACCATCCAGGGAAAGCGAATGTAGTGGCAGATGCTCTTAGTCGGAACCCCAGCCCGGACAACGACGGTCCACAAAACTTGAGGCCTGAGTTTCAGCAGGAGTTTGCTAGACTCAACATGGTGTTAGTCTCTGAGGGCACCGTATCAAATCTGGAGATACAACCCACCCTAGTGAAACAAATTAAGAAGGCTCAGCAGGGACATCCCAGCATCGAAGGTATAAAGAGAAAAATGAACCTTGGCAAGGCTTCAGAGTTCGTCACAGACAATGAAGGAATATTATGGTACGGGGACAGACTTTGCGTACCAAACATTGAGGAACTCAAGCAACAAATCCTAACCGAAAGCCACACCGCTCCATACTCGATCCATCCTGGAGGAACCAAAATGTACAAAGACATTCAGGAAAGATTTTGGTGGCACGGTATGAAAAGGGATATAGCCGCATTCATTGCTTGTTGCGATTCTTGTCAACGCATAAAAGCCGAGCATCAAAAGCCAGCAGGGCTACTACAGCCAAACAGGATACCGGAGTGGAAATGGGATGAAATTGGAATGGACTTCATCGTCGGACTACCTCGATCGCAACGCGGAAATGATGCCATATGGGTCATCACGGATAGGCTAACCAAGGTAGCACATTTCATTCCCGGGAAGACGACCTACTCCACACAAAGGCTAGCAAGGCTTTATCTCTCCCGTATAGTTTGTCTGCATGGAGTCCCAAAGATTATAATATCCGACCGAGGCACTCAATTTGTCTCTAAATTCTGGGATCACTTACAACAAGCTCTGGGCACTCAACTAGCATTCAGTACAGCGTACCACCCTCAGACTGATGGACAAACGGAACGCGTGAACCAAATCCTAGAGGACATGCTGAGAGCCTGTGTGCTCACCTATGGATCTAGTTGGGAAGAAAGTTTGCCATATGCCGAGTTTGCTTACAACAACAGTTACCAAGCCAGCTTACAAATGGCACCCTTTGAAGCATTGTACGGACGGAGGTGTCGTACCCCACTAAATTGGTCAGAGACAGGTGACAGTCGTATCTTCGGCCCAGACATGCTCAAGGAGGCCGAGGAGAAAGTTAAACAGATCAGGGACAGACTCAAGACAGCTCAAAGCCGACAGAAGAGCTATTACGATCAAAAACATCGTGAGGTCAGCTTTGAACCCGGTGATTTCGTATACCTACAAGTGTCTCCTATGAGGGGCCTGCAACGGTTCAAAATTAAGGGGAAGCTAGCCCCGAGATTTATTGGACCCTTCCGCATAGTTGCACGAAGAGGCACAGTAGCCTACCAGCTAGACCTACCCAAAGAGCTGTCAGACGTCCACGACGTGTTTCACGTCTCACAATTGAGAAAATGTGTAAGTAACCCGGAGAAGCATGTATCTCATGAGAGCATTGATGTGCAACCAGACCTCACCTGCAGAGAGCGGCCAGTAAAGATTTTGGAAGAGTCTGAAAGGAGGACCCGTCAGAAAAGAACAAAAATTTTCAAGGTTCAGTGGAGCAACCACACCGAGGATGAAGCTACATGGGAAAGGGGAGATTTTCTCCAGGCAGAGTATCCATATCTATTTGAGGATCGGCAGAAATCCCGGGGACGAGATTTTTCCTAAGGGGGTAGGTGTTGTGACACCCAAAATTTTATTTGGCTTTTTCAAACTTTTATTTGATTTGAGGGATGTTATTTAAAATTTTCTGAAGTGCTCTCCCTCTCAAAATATTTTCTTTTATGACAAGTGTTTTGTTTTGGATTCACCAAGACTTGATTTTGGTCTTGGAGATTTTTCCATCTTATGTGGACTCAAACCCAAATGTTTTTCATTTGGGAAAATTTCTTTTGAAAATCTTTTAAATAGCCCTATGGCATTTGGAATGATCCTTTCCACTTTCAAAAATCCCTATTGCCATGACATGAGTGGAAACCACCTCCCAAAAGCCATTCCTCATATTTGTGTCAAGTTATACTTCAAATCCAGCAAGTTGAACCTCTCCATGTATTTGTTTCCACTTGAATTCTATCAAAAATAATTTCTGCCTTCTAGTTTGATCCTTGGAGGTTCTCAAAGGAGCTGCCCTTTCTACTTTGAATTTGGCCTCCAAACAAGTCTCCCTGGCTAGTCCTTAGAGCCCTCAACCAAGATCCATGAAGATCCACTGGTCTCTAGTTCAAATATTTCAAATTGTACTTGCTGCAAGTTTGGACCTTATTTGCCAAATTTGATGAAATTCATTTGAATTCTTCTCCTAAAAATCTGAGAAAATTCAGGCAGCCTCTGGGTGCATTGACAGGTCACCTCACGAAGTCCCAGCTCCAGAAAAAAATTTCTTCATGCCAAATCATTTCGTCGAACACCTGAAGAGCACTGTTTCTATCAAGTTCAGTTTTTCAGAGTAACAGTTTCAGGAAACAGCTACTTTGCCGTCCGCCACGGCGGACGGCAAAGGCTCGAACGGCGGACGGCAAAGACCTTTGCCGTCAGCCGCGGACGGCAAAAGGCTCCGGCAAAGAAGGCTACGGTAAACAGCTGCTTTGCCGTCTGCTTCCTGGCGGCGGACGGCAAAGGCTCTTTGCCATCTGCTGCGGACGGCAAAGAGGGCGGACGGCAATAATTGCGCTGTCAGTCCGTTAAGTGGCTAACGGCAGACCTTTGCCGTCCGCCGCTGACGGCAAAATTTCTCTGGTCTTTGCCGTCCGCCGTATGATGTCATCTACACGTCACTAGATGGTAGGTTCTTTGCCGTCCGCCGCTGATGGCAAAGTGCAGGTTCTTTGCCGTCTGCCACGGATGGCAAAGTCTTTGACGTCTGCCACTGTAGGCAAACTGACCAAATGGGTCAGCTCCCAGGAAGCACAGTTGGCTGCCACGTGGCTTCTTTGCCGTCCGCGGCAGACGGCAAAGAGGCCGTTGCCGTCTGTGGCAGACGGCAAAGAGCCTGCATATTGGGTTTTTTTTTCTGTTTTTTATTAAATCCCACAATTTTCACAGAAAATATATATGACATATAGATATATTTCACAGGCATTCATAAGCAAGTCCATAAGCAAGTTCATGTATTTCACAGGCATTCATAAGCAAGTCCATAAGCAAGTTCCATCCGTACATTTTACATAAGCAAGTTCCATCCATCATTTCATACATAAACAAGTTCCATCCATACATAAACAAGCACTCCATAGCTAAGGTGACTAGAATGAGAAGACAAGAATGAGAAGACAAGAACAAGAAGAGTAGAACAAGCACTCCATCCAGCACATAATGAAATCTGCAAAATGGCAAAATAAGAAAGTTAGAAATGGATCGTTTTTAGCTCACTTAGGTGAAATGGATCGTTTTTTAGGTAACTAAGGTGAAATGGATCGTTTTTTAGCTCACTTAGGTCAAATGGATCGTTTTTGAGCTAACTTAGTTGAAATGGATCGTTTTTTAGCTAACTTTGTTGAAATGGATCATTTTTGAGCTAATTTAGTTGAAATGGATCGTTTTTGAGCTAACTTAGGTGAAATGGATCATTTATGAGCTAATTTAGTTGAAATGGATCTTTTTGAGCTAACTTAGGTGAAATGGATCATTTAAGAGCTAATTTAGGTGAAATGGATCGTTTTTAGCTCACTTAGGTCAAATGGATCGTTTATGAGCTAAATTAGTTGAAATGGATCGTTTATGAGATAACCTAGGTAAGATGGGTCATTTTGGAGTTAACCTAGGTGAAATGGGCCATTTTAAAGCTAACGTAGGTAAAATGGATCATTTAGGAGCTATAAAATGGGTCATTTTTGAGCTAACTTGGATGAACTGCATCATTTATAAGCTAACCTAGGTAAAATGGGTCATTTTGGAGGAAAAGAAGCTAACTCTAGGTCATTATGGTAAGCATATTGGAGGAAATAAAGCTAAGTCTAGGTCTTTATGCATTTGTTAAGCAAAACACTAGAGAAACATACCGTGATCAAGGAGGTGTAGGAGCGGGGTGGCTAGTGCCGCTACCTGGAGAAGGATCGTGCGATGCGTTTCTGGAGTTAAGCTGCACCAAAGATCATTTCCAATGTCTCGTTAGCATTACGACACTCAAATGTTAAGACTAGCAAGTAATGTCCATTCAAATTAAACTCACCGTGCTCCCAGGAGCAATCACTGGCATCGGCGGAGCGGGCTGACCGGACTTCTCGCACACAGACTGCACATTTGGTTTTCAGAACAGAGTCATACTAGTTAGTATTGAGACTCAAATGTTAAGACTAGCAAGTAATCTGCAGAAGAAACTTACCACAAGGAGCTCGTACATGGCCCTTGCCTACATGTCATTCCGTGCCCTCTCCTCCTCCATCATCTTTCTCGTCCTCTCCTCCATCTCCCGCTGCCTCTCCGCCGCCTCCGCCAGAAGTTTCTCCGTTCTATCTCTCTCAGTCTGTATAGCAGCCTGCAACACCACTCACATGACCATTTGTAATCATTGATGGAAGCGCACACAATGTAATGGAGAAAGATAACTGAGTACATATCACTAACCTTGATGGCGAGTTGCACTGGCCGTTCACGAGGCCTTATCTCAGGAGCGGAGCTCGACTCGCGCGCCTTGATCTCCGGGAGAGTGCTAGGACAACGGATAAGTCCATCTCCAATGGCTATGGAGCCATGGGACCTCCCGCCACCAGATATCATCACCAGCTCTGGATCAATGGGACCCTGGCTCGGGTTAAAGTCCTCCCCTTTCCTCGCCTTCCCCTCATCTCTATATCTCACGAGCTTGTTGTGGGAGGAGATGTTGGTGAAGTTGTTTGCATCATCGAGGTCAGACTGAGAGAAAGCCTTGACTTTCTTGAAAGAGGCAGTGTGGGCCATGGCATACAGGTCGTACACCTCTGGCACCTTATCCGCCTTATTGTAGCGTGCCTGAAAGAGAGAAACAATGAAAATTAGTAATTAAAGGGCTCAAGCTAGCATGATGAATGAATTGCATGAATCATGAAGCAAACCACATACCCAGTTGCGCCCGAACTGATATAAGTTGGAGCTGCCTTGATGGTGTGGCACACCTTCCATTTGGGCACGTTTGTCCTTGGCCTGGTTGTGGAGGGCTAGCCATTCTTTTGAGCACCACTCATCGACCAACACTTCCCAACAATCCATCCGATCCGCACACCATCTCGGAGGCGGCTAAGTTAGCAAATAGAAACTTGAGCGCTACGGCTAAGAATTACTAAATGAAGGAACTTAAGTAGAAGGCCTTAAGAATTACCTTGATGTACTGCTCCTTACTCAGGAACTTATCCGGCACGCCGGCTTGGTCTTCTTGATACCACGCAAGGCGTAGTAGTCTCGAACAGCCTGCACCCGAGCCTCGTGCCATAAGTTTTGGAGTAGGCGCTTGCAGACGTTCTGGATAACATTTGCGCTGTCCTCCTCGTATCCCTCCTCACACCTGTAGAATGTCTGCAATCAAATGAGACAATATTGATTAGTACAATTAATAACTAGCTAGTTGAAGATTTTGAAATGTGTAAAGGAGAAATTACCCAGAACGTCCTGATCACCATGTCTGCCCTCGTGTCGCACACGACACCGTCGATAATGACATCCGGCGGGGCCGGGGCAGCCACGTAGTGCTCCCAGCTCAACCCAAGCTCTGGAAGCCGACCCTCACCAGGCAACGTGAAAAACCCCGGGAAGTTTTGCCGGCAAAGAACTCCAAGGACGGAGTTGGGCCGGCGGACACTATGATGGTGGTCCCAACCCCTGCAGCATGACAAGGCCAACGCATTAGTTATTTGAAGAAACGTGAATGCAGAAGGTACAAAAATATTAAATGCACTTACGTACCTCTCCCCATCAGGGAAGATCAACCACCTCTGCTCGCGGGTCGCCGGCACGGACGGGAGCCGTGTAGCACCACGCTGGTAGACGGTGCCACCCTCCTCCTCAAGATCAGTCGGCTCCCCGCCATCATCAGCATGGCCACTCGGCTCCTCGGGCTGATCCGGCCAGGTACCCCATCCGGACGTGTGCTCCTCCGGGGTCTCGTGGGCCGAAGGCCAGTCGACCCGAGGCTCGTGGGCCCAAGACCCGTGGACCGGAGGCTCATGGACCGGAGTCCGTGTAGACTCCTCCTCGGACGAGTCCACCCTAGCAGTCACGTGCTCGGGTGAAACAGCTGGGGGTGGCGGCGAGGAAGGCGCTGTAGCAGTCACCCTACCTCCTCTCCCGCGACCACGTGCCTCACCTCCTCTCTTCCTACCTTGTCCCCTGCTGGGCACCGCGGTCGACAAAGAAGGGCCCGGCGGTGTGGACATACTGTCCAGCAACGCTCGGCGGAGAGGTGCGTCTGGAATCGAAGACCTCAGACCACGCGCCAACGAAGAAGGGGCCTTGGCGCGCTCCCGACCAGCGCCCACCATCTTTCAACACCTGCCATGACAAACAGTAAACGAAATTAGTACAACATAAAAAAAAGACCGACATGAATAATAATATGTGTATCACTTAAGTGTATCATCATCAAGAACAACATTACAAAATTTAATACCTGACACTACTAATAATCTCGATCAGTATCATCAATAAATGCATAATCATCATCATCACTATAATCAATGACGGGCTCATAGGGTTCAGTGGCATCAACATGTGCAAGGCCACCTTGACGTAATCGGTCAAGCAATGACAGGTCATCCGCAGCAGTAACCTCTTCTTGTTCCGGCTCTTCTTGTTCCTCCTCTGGGGTGATGTCGGATTCACTGTCGCTGTCTACTTCAATGTTTTGGGGTGAAGTATAGCGGTTCTTGAAACGCTTTTTGGAAAGACGTGTCTCTTGGAAGAATTCTCCTTCATATGTGTCTGGGTTAATGTGAGGTTCATAATCCTCTTCCTTTGGGGGAGATAGTCTAGCACGTGGCGGCACTTCATAAACGACATCCCAACCTTTCAGATTTGGATTAGTTTGGCAGGCCCACGGTAGATAGAATACTTGGGTCGCCTGTTGAGCCGTAATATAGACATCAGGAACATCTAAATGGGTGCTTTGGTTGATTTCAACTAGCCCTATATGTTCATGAGTCCTTCTAGTCTCCTTCGGCTGAAACCAATAACATTTGAGGACTACGACATTCGGTGGGTTTTCACCATAGAATAGAAGTTCATAAATTGCTTCAACTCTCCCATAATACTCGGTACCTCCTTCGCCGATAGCAGATACACAACAATTTGTAGACTTTCGGTCGGCCATAGATAGCTCTTTGCCATAGGTACGAAAGCGATACCCGTTGATGTCGTATTTGTCAAATGAACGGACCTTATAGTCAAAACCATTAGCGACTTGTCTCAATTCGGCGTCCATAGACTCTGAATTAGCCTACAAGTTTAATATGAAAGGATTGTTTCATTACGCACAAATTAGCAAATGAAACCGGGATAGCCGCCTACAAATTAGCCTACAAGTCTAATAGAAATTACCGTTTGTTTGAACCAAGAGATGAAACCGGGATAGCCGCCTCCTTGCTTTGCGAGAAGCTCATACTCTTCGACAGAATCCTTTTGGATCACCGCTCCATACGAGAATAAGGCGACGTATCGATTGTATGAAATATCCAGGAATAAGAGCAGTTCAAAGGAAATAGAAGTTGCGAAACTATGTACCGAGAACTTACTCGATGTACGGCCGCACTTCTATCAGGTTGTTGAAGATATACAACGAAATGGTCCGCCATTGTTCGTTATCCAAAGATACTGGATTTGAAACACTGGCTGGTGCTAGATTCCCTTTGAATAGGCTGAGGTTGGATCCACCCTTTTTAGGGTCGTCAGCATTGTACCGAGGCTTCGGATTATGCAAATGACGATTTTTGGCTTCGTAGTGTGATGTCACGAAGTTTGCCGCCTCCTCAGTGATGAATGCCTCAGCCATCGATGCTTCAATTCTACGTTTATTTTTACATTTTTGTCGAAGCGTCTTCTGCATACTCTCAGTTGGGTAGCACCAACGATTTTGCACGGGCCCCCCCAATCTTGCCTCGGTCGGGAGATGCAAAATCAAATGTTGCATTGGATTAAAGAAGCCCGGTGGAAAGATCTTCTCTAACTTGCAGATCAACTCCGGCGCCAACTCTTCCATTTCTTCTAGCACGCCAGGCGATAGTTCTTTCGCACAAAGAACACGGAAGAAATAGCTGAGTTCTGCCAGTACTAGCCATTCATCCTCAGGGATGAAGCCACGCAACATCACCGGCATTACCCGCTCAATCCATATGTGCCAATCATGAATCTTGAGACCAAATATCTTCAATTTATCAAGACTGGCTCCCCTCTGTAGATTCGCTGCATACCCGTCGGGGAACATCAACTGCATTTTCACCCACAAGATAATTTCCCTCATAGCTGGCCTTCCAAGATTGAACCATGCCTTTGGCTTCGTCCAGTTCTGCTTTCCTTTCGGTTCTTTCATGTTTTGTAACGGCCTATCACATAGCGCCTCCAGATCGACTCTAGCCTTAGTATTATCCTTTGACTTCCCATCTATGCCGAACAATGTACCAAAAAGTGCCTCAGCGATATTCTTCTCAGTGTGCATCACGTCGATGTTGTGTGGGCAAAGGAGGTCTTTGAAGTAAGGCAGATCCCATAAGCATGTTTTGTGAGTCCAGGCGTGCTTAGAATTATACCCCTTGAAGTACCCTGGACGCTCTGGATCTGGCTCGAGAGCGTTTAACTGATCCAGGGTCTGTTGGCCTGTCAATGCAGGTGGTGCAGAGTTTTTGACAACTCTACCTCTGATGAAGTTCTTCTTGTCTTTCCTGAACTTATGGCGAGGATTCAGGAACTGTCTATGCATGTCGAAGCAAGAAAACATGCGACCGGCCTGAAGCCAACGAAACTCAAGAGCTCCCTTGCATGTGGGGCACGGGAACCTTCCATGCACACACCAGCCAACGAATAGCGCATACGCCGGCAAGTCATGCGTCGAGTACATGTACCAGACACGCATTATGAAGTTCCGTTTGCTATAGGCATCGTATGTCTTGAACCCATTATCCCAGGCTTCTTGCAATTCGTCCTTAAGCGGTTGCATGTACACATTCATATTTTTCCCCGGATAGTTGGGCCCTGGAATTATCAACGTCAAGAAAATGTTCTTTCTTTGCATAATCTGTCCGGGGGGGAGATTGAGTGGAAAGACAAATACGGGCCAACAACTGTATTGGGCTGCCATCATACCAAACACACTGAACCCATCCGTGCTGATGCCGACTCAAGGATGCCTCGGATCTGCCGCTTTGTCACCATGTAATTCATCAAACTTTTTCCACGCAACACCATCCGATGTGTGTACAATCATCAGATTCCCATCTGCATCTAGTTCGGTTCTTTTGCCCGTTTTGTGCCATGTCATCTGTCTGGCCGTCTCTTCGACCATGAAAAGACGTTGAAGTCTTCGTACGATTGGCATATACCGAAGAACACTAACGGGGATTTTGGTCTGTGTCTTCTCACCCATACCGTTGTCTACCACAACATACCTGGAAGACTTGCAAATGGGACAATAGTTCAAGTCCGCATAGTCAAGCCTAAACAAGACACATCCTTTCTCACAGGCATGTATCTTATCATAGGGCATCTTCAGTGCACGGAGGATTTTGTCCGACTGGTACAGGTTTGCAGGCATTACATGGCCTTTGGGTAGAAAGCGTCCAAATACTGTCATCATTGCATCGTAGCATTCTCTGCCCAAGTTGAACTGAGCCTTCAGAGCCATTACTTGTGAGATGGCATCCAACTGACAAAGCTCAGTGTGCTCATGGAGCGGACGTTTTGAAGACTCCAACATTTCATTGAAGGCCTTTGCAGATTCCTCCATCTCCTCGTCCGAATCCCGAGCATCATCAAAGTCTTGCACCATGTTTTCCATCCCGGTACCATGCTCGTCGGTGCGACGACGATCCACCTCAGCTCGGTCACGTTGGGCAGACTCACCATGAAATGTCCACACCGTATAATCGGGCGTAAAACCACTCTTCTGCAGGTGTTTGCCCATTTCAGCCTCTGTCCTCTTTTCCCAATTGCCGCACCGTAAACAGGGGCACCAGGTTTTCCTCTGGCCATTTGCAAATGCGGCTCGCACAAACCCCTTGGTTTTTGTGAACCATTCAGTGCTCCATTTATTCTGACCAGTGTGACCGGTGTACATCCACGCACGATCACTCATCTTGACTTTCAGAGCTACTAGACACACAACAAATATATATATAATTCACCATGTATATATTCATCAGTTGATCTACTTTGTCAATTTTATTACGTCCATGCAACCTACACTCTAATAGGTAATGATAGGTCCTAATCCCACCCGAGTATGTTTAGATTGGGTTCATTTTCCCATGCTATGCTCCGGATCCTACGCAAAATTTCGGCAGCACCTCCCCGCTGTTCTCCTGATACACGTCTCTGCAATAAACAGAGAGGATGTGTACCCGGAGAACAATAGGGGAGGCACTGACGAAATTTATGCATCGGATCCGGAGCAAAGCATATGGGAAAACGAACCCAATCTAAACATACTCGGGTTGTCCATGCATAGTGTTGGACAATTCGAAAGAATCAAGGTTATAAATATGCAAATGCATGCATATTTATAACTATGACGCTTTCAAACGGGAGACACATATTGGTTACGCATACTGATGATTCAAGACACATATGTAGCTAGCTATCAAGTTTCATCGGAATAGATCAAATAATTAATGGGGGAGGAGGACATGTCATTTGTGCTCACCCACGAACGAAGGGGCAGAGCTCGTCAAACGCACGGCGAGGTCGTCGAACACCAAACCTCGCAGCGATGAAACAACTGCACATTTAAAACTACCCGATCAACACAATTATATATGATGTTTTTCATAACAAAATCGAAAGATATATGACCTAACTAATAATTCACAAATATATGACCCTGTCGGCTTCTGGAAGGCCAAAGAACACCTTTTCGGGAGGTGTCGGGGGTCGGGGTGTCGTGTCGGTCTCGGGGTGCCGTGTCGGGGTCGGGGTCGGGGTCGGGGTGTCGGGTCGGGGTCGGGGTGTCGTGTCGGTGTCGGGGTCGGGGTGTCGGGTCAGGCTCGGGGTCGGGGTCGGGGTCGGGGTATCGGGGTCGGGGTGTCGGGTCGGGGTGCCGGGTCGGGGTCGGGGTGCCGTGTCGGTGTCGGGGTCGGGGTGTCGGGTCAGGCTCGGGGTCGGGGTCTCGGGGTCGGGGTGTCGGGTCGGGGTGCCGGGTCGGGGTCGGGGTGCCATGTCGGTGTCGGGGTCGGGGTGTCGGGTCAGGCTCGGGGTTGGGGTCTCGGGGTCGGGGTCGGGGTCTCGGGGTCGGGGTGCCGGGTCGGGGTCGGGGTGCCGTGTCGGTGTCGGGGTCGGGGTGTCGGGTCAGGCTCGGGGTCGGGGTCTCGGGGTCGGGGTGTCGGGTCGGGGTGCCGGGTCGGGGTCGGGGTGCCGTGTCGGTGTCGGGGTAAGGGTGGGTGTGGTGTCAGGGTGTCGTGTCGGGGTCGGGGTGTCGTATCGTGTCGGGGTGTCGTGTCGTGTCGTGTCGGGGTGTCGTGCCGGGGTGTCGTGTCGGGGTGTCGCCTCCTCATCCTCCTCCTCCTCCTCCTCTCCTCTTTCTTCTTCTTCTTCTTCTTCTTCTTCTTCTTCTTCTTCTTTTTCTTCTTTCTTCTCCTCCTCCTCCTCCTCCTCCTCTCCTCTTTCTTCTTCTTCTTCTTCTTCTTCTTCTTCTTCTTCTTCTTCTTCTTCTTCTTCTTCTTTCTTCTCCTCCTCCTCCTCCTCCTCTTCTTCTTCTTCTTCTTCTTCTTCTCCTTTTTCCTCTTCTTAAACCTACCAATAAGTAACCTAAAACAAAACTAAAACTAAACTAAAAGCAATCTAAACTAAAAATATAAAACTAAACTAAACTAAATCTAAAACTAAACTAAAAGTAATCTAAAACTAAAAAACTAAACTAAACTAAAAAAACAGAAAAAACAGAAGAAAAAAAAGGAGAAGAGGGGTGGGGCTCACCTGCGGCAGGGGTGGGGCGCTCACCGACGGAGGGGCGTCGGAGGGGCGCTCGCCGACGGAGGGGCGGCGGGGGCGCCGCCGACGGAGGGGCGGCGGGGTGGCGCTGGCCGGGCGGAGGGGTGGGGGGGCGACGGGGCGGAGGGGGCGACGGGGCGGAGGGGTGGGGGGCGACGGGGCGGAGGGGGCGACGGGGCGGAGGGGTGGGGGGCGACGGGGCGGAGGGGGCGACGGGGCGGAGGGGGCGACGGGGCGGAGGGGTGGGGGCAGAGGGGTGGGGGGCGGCGGGTGGCGGGGCGACGGGGCGGCGGCGGGGGGCGAGGGCCGGGGGCGGCGGCGGGCGGGCGGGATGTGCACGGTGGCGGGGCGCGTCGGGGAGGAGAGAGAGGAGAGAACAGAGAGTAACGGGCGGGGGGGGGGGGTACGGGCCGTTAGGTAATCGGCTCTTTGCCGTCCGCTAATCTTTGACGTCCTGGCGGACGGCAAAGAGGTGGGGCGTTAAGTTTTTTTCAAACGGGCGGGGGGTGGCGGCCACCTCCCTCTTTGCCGTCCGCCAGCGGACGACAAAGATTCTTTGTCGTCTGCTAGCGGACGGCAAAGAGCTGGCTGATGGCAAAGAGCTTCTTTGCCGTCTGCCATTTCTTTGCCGTCCGCTTTTTGGTAGCTGATGGCAAAGAGCTTCTTTGCCGTCAGCTAGCAGACGGCAAAGAGCTGGCAGATGGCAAATTAGCTGATTCCAGTAGTGCAGCTGCAGCATGGTGGGAGAACTTCCTACACATGCATCCCAGTGAACACAACATCACCTGGGAAGAGTTTAAGGAAGGCTTTCGTGGGGCACACATCCCCAGGAGCATCATAAAAATCAAGAAAAGGGAATTTGATGACCTCAAGCAAAGAGGCATGTCAGTTACAGAATACAACGGTCAGTTTACCCAGCTATCTCGTTATGCCTACGATGAGCATATGACTGAGAACAAAAGGATGGAAAAGTTTTTGGACGGCCTGGCGCCAGCATTAAGATGCCAACTGGTCGTACACACTTTCCCGGATTTTAAAACTTTGGTTGACAAGGCCATTACCTTGGAGAATGAGCGCCGCAGTCTGGAAGATATTCGTAAGCGAAAGAGGGACAGGACGACTCTTGCACGCAACAACCGAAGCAAGACTGATGTTCAGAGGATTGAAGCAAGAAAATCCACGACTACTGATCTAAGGCCAACCAGACAGTTTCATTCCAGGGACAAGGACTTCACGTACCGCCCAGGGGTCACTTGCTATGCTTGTGGTGAAGAAGGGCACTATGCCAAACAGTGCCCAAAACCAAGGAACTCGGCCCCCAAGCCGAACAATGGTGGGGACAATCCAGCCCCGAAGCGCAACAATTTCAATCCCAGCAACAATCACAGGAAGGGTCACCTGAACCATGTGACCAGGGAAGAAGCGCAGAATGCCCCAGACATCGTGCTTGGTACGTTCCCCGTCAACACAGTACCTGCCACGGTTTTGTTTGATTCTGGAGCTTCTCACTCGTTTGTTTCGAAAAGTTTTGTTTTACAACATGATTTTCCGATACTTCCCTTGGAAAAATCTATGATCATCAAGTCCCCCGGGAATAAGCAGATCGCTCAGAGTTACTGCCTAGGAGTGATCATTGAGTTCGAAGGACTAAACTTCCTAGCTAATCTCTTTGTGTTGGAAAATAAAGGACTGGATGTCATCTTAGGGATGGACTGGTTGACCACCAACAAGGGATTTATTGATTGTTTCAATCGGACTGTGATTCTCACTCATCATCACGGCAAGACAATAAAGGTTACAACTCAAGAAAGACCACGGTCACGGCAACCAAAGTTGAACAAAGTGGACATTTCAGAATTGAGAAAAGTTCCAGTGGTGTGCGAATTTCCCGACGTATTTCCTGAAGAACTACCAGGCATGCCACCAGACCGAGAGATAGAGTTCAGCATCGACTAGCACCTAGCACCACTCCCATCTATAAGAAACCTTATAGAATGGCACCCTCAGAGTTGGTAGAATTGAAGAAGCAAATAAAAGAATTACTGGACAAAGGATTTATTCGAGCCAGCTCCTCACCTTGGGGTTCGCCAGTATTATTCGCCAAGAAAAAGGATGGGACACTGAGATTGTGTATAGACTATCGAGCTCTCAATATGGTCACCATCAAAAACAAATATCCGATGCCACGGATAAATGATTTGTTTGACCAGCTCGCACAAGCCAAGGTGTTCTCAAAGATTGATTTGAGATCGGGATATCATCAATTGAAAGTACCGACGGAAGATATCCCTAAGACAGCATTCACCTCCAGATACGGATTATATGAGTTCACAGTAATGCCGTTTGGACTGACGAACGCCCCCGCATATTTCGTCCACCTCATGAACAAAGTGTTTATGAAATTTATGGACAAATTTGTTGTGGTGTTCATTGACGATATTCTGGTATACTCAAGGACACCAGAAGAGCATGCTGAGCATCTCAGAATTGTTTTGGGAGAATTAAGGAAACATCAATTGTACGCCAAATTTAGCAAGTGTGAATTTTGGCTAAGGCAAGTTGGTTTCCTAGGCCATATATTAACCCAAGAAGGTGTGGCCGTAGACCCAGAAAAGGTCAAAGGCATACTTGACTGGAAACCACCAGCCAACGTGACAGATGTGCGAAGTTTCCTAGGAATGGCCGGATACTACAGAAGATTTATTGAAGGATTCTCCACTGTGGCAAAATCAATGACACAGTTGCTCAAGAAAGACAAGAAATTTGTATGGACGGAAGCATGCGAGAAAAGCTTCCAAGAACTCAAGAAGAAACTAACCACCGCACCGGTCTTAACTGTGCCAGACATACACAAGAGTTTTGAAGTGTATTGTGACGCATCTCGGAAGGGCCTCGGATGTGTACTGATGCAGGATGGCAAAGTTGTCACGTATGCTTCCAGGCAACTACGGAAGCATGAGGAAAATTATCCAACTCATGACTTGGAGCTAGCAGCGGTCATCCATGCACTCAGAGGCACTTCCTGTTGGGAAATCGTTGTGAAATATATACGGACCATAAGAGCCTTAAATATATTTTCACACAACCAGAGCTAAATTTACGCCAACGACGCTGGTTGGAATTGGTCAAGGACTATGATGTCGGCAGTCACTACCATCCAGGGAAAGCGAATGTAGTGGCAGATGCTCTTAGTCGGAACCCCAGCCCGGACAACGACGGTCCAGAAAACTTGAGGCCTGAGTTTCAGCAGGAGTTTGCTAGACTCAACATGGTGTTAGTCTCTGAGGGCACCGTATCAAATCTGGAGATACAACCCACCCTAGTGAAACAAATTAAGAAGGCTCAGCAGGGACATCCCAGCATCGAAGGTATAAAGAGAAAAATGAACCTTGGCAAGGCTTCAGAGTTCGTCACAGACAATGAAGGAATATTATGGTACGGGGACAGACTTTGCGTACCAAACATTGAGGAACTCAAGCAACAAATCCTAACCGAAAGCCACACCGCTCCATACTCGATCCACCCTGGAGGAACCAAAATGTACAAAGACATTCAGGAAAGATTTTGGTGGCACGGTATGAAAAGGGATATAGCCGCATTCATTGCTTGTTGCGATTCTTGTCAACGCATAAAAGCCGAGCATCAAAAGCCAGCAGGGCTACTACAGCCAAACAGGATACCGGAGTGGAAATGGGATGAAATTGGAATGGACTTCATCGTCGGACTACCTCGATCGCAACGCGGAAATGATGCCATATGGGTCATCACGGATAGGCTAACCAAGGTAGCACATTTCATTCCCGTGAAGACGACCTACTCCACACAAAGGCTAGCCAAGCTTTATCTCTCCCGTATAGTTTGTCTGCATGGAGTCCCAAAGATTATAATATCCGACCGAGGCACTCAATTTGTCTCTAAATTCTGGGATCACTTACAACAAGCTCTGGGCACTCAACTAGCATTCAGTACAGCGTACCACCCTCAGACTGATGGACAAACGGAACGCGTGAACCAAATCCTAGAGGACATGCTGAGAGCCTGTGTGCTCACCTATGGATCCAGTTGGGAAGAAAGTTTGCCATATGCCGAGTTTGCTTACAACAACAGTTACCAAGCCAGCTTACAAATGGCACCCTTTGAAGCATTGTACGGACGGAGGTGTCGTACCCCACTAAATTGGTCAGAGACAGGTGACAGTCGTATCTTCGGCCCAGACATGCTCAAGGAGGCTGAGGAGAAAGTTAAACAGATCAGGGACAGACTCAAGACAGCTCAAAGTCGACAGAAGAGCTATTACGATCAAAAACATCGTGAGGTCAGCTTTGAACCCGGTGATTTCGTATACCTACGAGTGTCTCCTATGAGGGGCCTGCAACGGTTCAAAATTAAGGGGAAGCTAGCCCCGAGATTTATTGGACCCTTCCGCATAGTTGCACGAAGAGGCACAGTAGCCTACCAGCTAGACCTACCCAAAGAGCTGTCAGACGTCCACGACGTGTTTCACGTCTCACAATTGAGAAAATGTGTAAGTAACCCGGAGAAGCATGTATCTCATGAGAGCATTGATGTGCAACCAGACCTCACCTGCAGAGAGCGGCCAGTAAAGATTTTGGAAGAGTCTGAAAGGAGGACCCGTCAGAAAAGAACAAAAAATTTCAAGGTTCAGTGGAGCAACCACACCGAGGATGAAGCTACATGGGAAAGGGGAGATTTTCTCCAGGCAGAGTATCCATATCTATTTGAGGATCGGCAGAAATCTCGGGGACGGGATTTTTCCTAAGGGGGTAGGTGTTGTGACACCCAAAATTTTATTTGGCTTTTTCAAACTTTTATTTGATTTGAGGGATGTTATTTAAAATTTTCTGAAGTGCTCTCCCTCTCAAAATATTTTCTTTTATGACAAGTGTTTTGTTTTGGATTCACCCAAGACTTGATTTTGGTCTTGGAGATTTTTCCATCTTATGTGGACTCAAACCCAAATGTTTTTCATTTGGGAAAATTTCTTTTGAAAATCTTTTAAATAGCCCTATGGCATTTGGAATGATCCTTTCCACTTTCAAAAATCCCTCTTGCCATGACATGAGTGGAAACCACCTCCCAAAAGCCATTCCTCATATTTGTGTCAAGTTATACTTCAAATCCAGCAAGTTGAACCTCTCCATGTATTTGTTTCCACTTGAATTCTATCAAAAATAATTTCTGCCTTCTAGTTTGATCCTTGGAGGTTTTCAAAGGAGCTGCCCTTTCTACTTTGAATTTGGCCTCCAAACAAGTCTCCCTGGCTAGTCCTTAGAGCCCTCAACCAAGATCCATGAAGATCCACTGGTCTCTAGTTCAAATATTTCAAATTGTACTTGCTGCAAGTTTGGACCTTATTTGCCAAATTTGATGAAATTCATTTGAATTCTTCTCCTAAAAATCTGAGAAAATTCAGGCAGCCTCTGGGTGCATTGAGAGGTCACCTCACCAAGTCCCAGCTCTAGAAAAAAATTTCTTCATGCCAAATCATTTCGTCGAACACCAGAAGAGCACTGTTTCTGTCAAGTTCAGTTTTTCAGAGTAACAGTTTCAGGAACTGCTGTCGTTTTCTTCAGAGTCTGTTCTCGATCTCGCCAGTACCGCAGTGGCGCCTTGCTCCCTATTCTCTCCTTCTTATCCCTGCGCCGCACGATCTCCTGGAGGCTTGCGGGCGTCGGCGACGAGCAGGAGGAGGTGCGCCACCCGTGAGCGACGGCAGCAGCGGCTTTGCGGCTGCCAGAGAGAGGCGCAGCGTGGACGGCGCCGTCCAGCGCCGCCCAAGCAACCGGAGGACGCCGCGTGGCCACCCACTCGCCCGTACACGCTGCCACCCGTCGTCGTGAACTGCTAGGCGCGGAGCGCGCTCTCTGCCGCCGCCGTGCCCGTACGGCCGCCCCGTCGAGGATCGGCGCATTACGCCTTGCCCGACCGAGGTTTAGCGGTGGAACGGCACCAGTGATCTTCCCTGATGGTGCCTAGCCCCCTAAACCCCCTGCCCAACCACTGCCTCGCCATAATCGCTCGCCGGAGATATCCCATTCACGGCCACCCCCTCGGATCGCCTATAAATAGAGGCCCCGAGCTTGAACTCAAACCCACACCACCTCTGCACTCCACCAATACCACGGCAAGCCACTGGAAGAGCCCCGAGAGAGCTTTCTTCCCCAACTCCGGCCGCCTCGACCCGCCATGGGACCCAGCTCGATTCGCTCCCGTGCGTGCACCCCTACCCCTCAGCTCTTGCCAGTAGCCTTCTAGTGCATCCACTCTGCTGACCCGCGCTTTAATTTGGAGTTTGCAGCACCCACCGGAGTACTCCACCATCGCCCGAACCACCGTCCGTCGGAGAAAGTGTCGCCGTCGACGTGGTCCTCTCCGTCGGCCAAGTCCACCACCCACCGACGCGAAAGAACACACTGAACCTCTTGGTACCCTCCGATCTCCCTACCTCGCCGTGGTTCAACGCCGGCGACCACCGCAACCTTCGGGCGCCGGCGAAGTTTTAAACCTGACATGTGGGACCCCCCCGTCAGCCTCTCTTCTTTTCCCCCTAGAACCGTTTTCTGTTGGCGCCTTCGGGCAGAATACGTTTTCTCTTTGGGCTGGCGCATTTCTTTCCGAACCGTTTTCTGTTTTCTCAGTTAAGTCCCTGGATCTTTTCTGTTTCATCACAGATTAGTCCCTGGACTAAAACCCTTATATCTTTTTAATAATAGATGATTTTTGATTGATTCTTTTTCTGTCAGTCTTATATTTTTGTCTAGTTTTTATAGTATTTATTTGGAAATTTTTTGGAACAAATTTTATGCACGCAATGATTTTCACGTTAGTGTACGTTTTCGCTATGCCGTAGGTTCCGGAAGAGGTGACGGAGCCGCGAACTTCGCCGAGCTAGACTCCGACTTCTCCGAACCAGGAAAGCATGTTCGAACCTTCGATATGATAGGTGTTTTGTATGTTTGCTTGAATGGTTTGTGCATGGCATATGAGCATCGGTGAGTATCTCGTTGCATGTAAGGCAACTATCCTTGTGTTTCGAAGTTATCGTGATCTCTGATGAGAGATGACCTGATCATGTGGTGACATGAGAGGTAGTAAGATGGTATTGTTGTAGCATGCCAGTCTTACGTCTTCCGATAAACTCCAACGTCAACGTGGACTGAGACACGTTATCGTTCTTCCCCTTCCGTGCTGCCACATGTTTTCTGCCAAGAATACGGTTTAGTAAGTTGTTAACCTCTTTCCGTGTACACACCAAATAGAGGGGCCGGGATGAGGGTTCCATGGCCCTGGATTAAAGCCAGTCATCCGGTCAGGGGGCATGGGTGTTTCCGGTTGGGACCGAGAGGGGGGCACCCCTTAGAGCGCGCGTATATAAATTTGATCCCATGCTACGCGAGGTTGTAGCCTCCCCGTCTCAAGGTTTTTCTTGAACGTTGCCGAGGGTGATTCCTGGCTTCGGAATGTTGAACGGGTGTGTACTGGTTAGATGTGTTTCTCCTAAAACACCGTAAACGGAACTAGTCCTTGTGACTACTGAAATCCGTTGGCTGTGGTTAAAGTACAAACTCTGCAGAGTCAAATCCTTCCGAGTCATCGTATCCATGGTCAAGGACCGTGACCAGTGTATCCATATCTATGTCAAATCCTCGTGGTATTTTTCCCCGGTGAACAAGCTTGAGTGGTAAATTGGTTGAACGTTATTCCTGTGGATGGACTAACCCTGTTGTTTATTTCATACCAGATTATGCCCTTGAAATGATTTAAGTTCTTGAGCTACTGAGATATCAAGTTATGAAATATAAGCCCTTTATGTGATGTCGCTCAGACGTCCGACTGTGGCACTCTTGTTATTTACTTTTGATATAAGCCCTTTATGTGATGTCGCTCAGACGTCCGACTGTGGCACTCTTGTTATTTACTTTTGATATAAGCCCTTTATGTGATGTCACTCAGACGTCCGACTGTGGCACTCTTGTTATTTACTTTTGATATAAGCCCTTTATGTGATGTCGCTCAGACGTCCGACTGTGGCACGCACTGTCATTTATATTCTATTATAAGCCCTTTATGTGGTGTCGCCTTGACGCCCGACTGCAGCATTGTTATTCTTTTTGTATCCCTTCGAGGAGTCATTCAAACACTCGATTGGCTCTCAGTATTACTTTGGGATTTCGGGAGGACTACCGCCCGACTTCTCTTTTATTTCCCATGCATTATTATCTCAATGTCTGAGTGCGCTTGTTAATCTGTTCATATGCATCAGGTTTACATTTGTTATATCTTATGTCCGAACTGTCTTGCGAGTACTTTCATAGTACTCACCTGGCTTGTTGATTTGGCCAGATGTTGGCGAAGAGTTTGATAGTGAGTCCGACGCCTAGAGGAGTCCCAGTCAGTCCCGTGCGATCCTGGATATTGGTCACTTGTATTATATACGCTTCCGCCACCCACAATAAGTATCCTCGAGCCTCACTCCGGCGCTCGAAGAGTTGTTAGATTCAGGAGTCATGTCACCCCCTTCGCTGTGATTTTTCCACCACCGCTTTTATCGTGAGTTAGTAGTTATGCCACCCTATCCGCCTTTATGTATTATTGGCGTGTTTGTAATAAATTGTTGAGCAGTCTCCGCTCAACCTTGTATTATATTCAGTACTCCTGGTATTTTCTTCTGTGATCAAGATTTTGTCTACCAGTAAGAAGGATTCTTCTTTACTGGTCCGTAAAAGGGATCGATTTCTCAATAAATATTTTTATTGGAAAACCGGTCGTGACACCTTGGTTATAAACCTTGGTCATATATATTTTTGGGTATCATGACCCGCCCGGTGGTAAACCGCCAGGGCGCTTTAAGCTTCTTATCTGCAGGAACAGCTTGAATAAATAGCTATGGATTATGAATATCATATCTTAAGCATCGCGGAATAACACACATCAGTTGCAGATAAATATGCACGAAGGCATAACAAACCAAGTGTTTTAACTAGCCTATTACAAGGCGTTTTCAGTGCCCAAAGGAGTAGTTGTCTCAATAAGCATTACAGCAAAAGAAAAACTAAAGTGGCCCCCGGATTATGATTGCTTATCAGCTTGACCTGACGGCTGCGGATCATCTTGCACCGGTTCATCTTCTTCGTCCCTACCCAGCGGCTGGAAGTCAACAGTTGTCCAGTCGATCCCAGTTAAAGCTTGGAACACAGCTTCATCGCTTATAAGGGTGGACGGTTCAATATCAGGGGCATAAGTGTGCTTACGGATTGGAGGGATCAGGTTTTGAGCCTTAGGAGCTAGTGCAGCAACCCGCTTGTTATTGGTGTCATAACTCGCCTGGTAATGTGAAAGATCAACCTCTTCAGCAAGTTGACAAGCCAGTGGACGTACTTCCCATTTTATGGCGCGGAGATCTTCAGTGCAAAATTCTGATCCATCTTCTTTTAAGCTTGGGTAGCCTTTAGCCACGCCCGTCGGATCAAGATCAGGCACCCATGCTTTTGCCCGGGTTAGTGCGGCCAGAGCGCCAGCCCTTGCAGCAGACCTCTTCAGCTCTTCTACCCGGGAAGGTAGCATAGATAGCCTGTCTAAGGTTTCTTTGATTAACGTCGGGGGCGGCTTATTGTGAGAAGCGGTGCAGATAATTCGTTGTGCGCCGGTATATAGTTGCTCTATCAGCGTGTAGGCAGCCTTCAGCTTCTTCTGAACATCAGAGCCCAGATGACTAATGCGAGTTCCTGCATCATTGCAAACATCAGTAAACCGGCAACGTATGGGAAGATATGTTGAAAGTATAAAGCAAGGATGCTTACCGAACACAGCAGCAGTCATGGCATGTATCTGCCGCTTTACACAAGTCAGCTCGTCTACCACCAGTTTGAGAGCTGCTTCTGCGTCTTCAGCTCTTTTCCGTAAAGCGGATTTCTCTGTGTTCCAATCCGCCCGCTCCTTGGCGAAGCTCTCCTTTAGCTTTTCCATAGCGGCTAAGGCGCTTGTCAGCTCATCTTTTGCTTTGGAAGTTTCGGCCTGTTGGGACTTGATGTTCTCTTGCAGATCAGCGGTTTGGCTTTCCTTCTTGCTCAGTTCAGCCTATAAAGAGACATATACATAATGAGTTGAGAGTACATATTTGAAGTACCAAGCACATAACAAGTTATGCCCTTAGTACTTGGGGGCTAATGCATATTTGCTCTTACTCAGAAATTTTTACAAGTCCCAAGCACAATACAAGTATTAAGCTTGGCACTTGGGGGCTAATGTGTATTTGCTCATAAAATGCTGATATGGGAATTCTTCTACAAAGTCCCGGTTTATCTTTATAAAGTTAAACCGGCCCTTGGGGGCTACATCAGTGAAGTTAAGATGCATTGTTGCAAACATGAAATTGTTACTAAGTCCCGGTTTAACTTGGTATCTTAAACCGTCACTTGGGGGCTACTGGAGTTGATGAGCTGCAAGTGAATATAAGAGAGAAACACTTATGAAAGTTACCTCATATCGCTCCTTCATCAAGTTTACCAAACTAGCTTCATAGTCACGGCTGGTATACAGACGGTTCAAGAAGCCAGAGTGAATGTCTTGAGCGTTGAGATGGGCGTAGCTTGATAAATCGGCATTCCATTTGCCTTTGCCGATAGCAGAGAGGTCATCCTTGGCAGTATGCTTTGACAAAGCAACAGGATTGCCAGGAGTGGTGTGGCCAGTGCCAGTAATCATAATGTCATCATCTTGGTCATCACCAGCCTTCTCTGGAGTTGGCGGTTTGTCAGTATTTTTGACCGGACTTGCCGGTTTAGTGCCAGCTCGGACAGGGCTGGTTGGCTGGTCAGCATGGCTGGTGGTGTCAACTTCTGCCTGCTCAGGAACAAAGTCATGATCTTGAAGCGGTGGGTCATTCAGCATGGCATCAACGTTGGTTTCTTCAGGATCTGGAGTTTTCTCCGGTTCAACAGCCACATCTTCATCAACCAGTTTATTCAACCGGGCTTTCTTGCTGGGTCTGGGCTTGGTGCTGAGAAAAATAAACATGAGGGTCAGTACAGTATATCAAAATAGCAACATCAAGGATAAACAATAAGTGCATAGCTCACCCAGGAACTGTTTTGAGGGGTGGAAGCTGTGTGGCTGATGACTCGCCAGAAGATGAGTGGGAAGTACCCTGATAATTTGAATCAGACGGGTTAAGAGGTTGGCGGAAACAACCAGCTTTGGGGTATGAAGTATCAATGGGATAAGTGACCTCTGATCGGTGTTTCCGAACCGGACTGTTCGGTAAACCGGCGGAGGTAACTACCTAGCCGCTGTGCCGGGTTGTACGGCGAGCCTCGTGCTGCTGCGTCTTCAAAAGAAAGTTTGGGTCCAAGTAAGCAAGAGGGTGAGAAAATTTTACTTTCCGGTTTGCTTGACGGATTTTTGATGTTGGCAGTGGATCTGAATCGGAGGAAAGAATGGTTACCTCTACGTCCTCAGCATGACTGCCTTCAGTGTCGTCCTGATAATAATCATTGTCAATGAGATGTATGAAAAATGAACCAAGAGAGTCAAGTTCTACCTCTGGTTCCGGATTACCCACATCGTCATCAGCTGGTAGATCGGAGGATGCAGTGGTCCTTTTCTTGGCAGACTTTTTAACAACCTTGGTCTTTGGACGAACTGGCTTGACCGGTTTGTCTTGCGGCTTCGCCGATTTGTCTTGAGATGGTTTCTTGTTCCAAAACGGATCATCACCCTGTCAGAAAATAGTCACACTTTCAGAGAATATTTGGACAGACGCAACTACAGATAAGAATATTATATGATTCTTACAACTGGTGGTTTGTTGAAGGTGCAGAAAGGGAGTAGTCTGGTTTGGGCACAGACAGCCTCCGGTTCGTTCAGTATCTTTTATACAGCCTCAGTGACTTCTGCATCTGTAAGCTGAATGTCAATGTGCCGCTGAACGTCCTTCAAACTCCCCGTATACTCACACATCAAACCGGGGCGCCGGCTTAAGGGAAGAACACTCCATCTTATCCAGCAACGAGCAAGATCAACTCCTGTAAAACCGTTCGCCATGAAGGCTCTAAGCTTTGATAATTGGGGAGCATAGTTGGCCCTTTCTCTTGCCATCAACCTTTGAGGAAAAGGATGTGTGTTGCTAAGGCGTTCAGGGCGGTAACCCGGCAGGGGGTTTTCATCAGATGGAGATGTATCCATTCTGTAAAACCAAGTTTGGTTCCACTCTTTGGGGTGACTGTGGAGTTTGGGATGAGGGAAGGTGACTTCCTTCCTTTTCTGAACCGTCATTCCGCCCAATTCCGTATTGGGTCCATCTGAAAACTCTGTGCGACGGTTTAAGTGAAAGAAATCCCTAAACAGTTCGATTGAAGGTTCCTCTTGCAGATAAACCTCACAAAAGACTTGGAAGTGGCAGATGTTGGTTACAGAGTTGGGACCGATGTCTTGAGGGCGCAGTTGAAAACTAGCCAGTACATCCCGGAATTTTTTTGAACCGGGAGGGCTAAAACCTGGTCCGAGATGATTAGCGAACACGACTACCTCTCCATCGTTGAGTGTAGGAGAATTTTTCGGGCCAGGGACCCTCCAGTGGATAACATCTTTCTTGGCCAAAACGCCTGTTTTAACAAGGTTGTTTAACTGCTCCTCGGTTACTCGAGAGGGAAGCCAATTGCATTCATAGACTTGCTTGGCCATGAGAAGGGAAATCTGAAACATGATTATTGCCGGTTTAAGATTTACAGTGGACAACTATACAATGATATGAGGATACAAGCATATTGATACACCGGATTGGGTTATCCGTAAATCGGAGTCTGATGATGGAAACAGTATAATACATTGGCGGTTCAACAGGGGACTAATGATATCTACTGGGTCATCATTTTGTATATGAGGTTAAACCGCCAAATCTGGTGTTAAAGATGTATAAGCGAAGGGAAAAACAGGTTTCACATCTTGCTATGGTAATTTCAAATCTACCGCGTGTTGGAAAAACAAAATATATTCTGACCTAATTTCCAGCGTACTAAAAGTTCACCAAGTTGAGATGAGTTGGATATCAAACAGGTGCTAAAACTATTACCGCGCGAGATCTATGTGGTTTTTGGATCTAATCCATGGATATAAATAAGGAAAAGGAAAGGCGGCGACGAACACTGATGAACGACAAAAACCCTAAGTACAGATCTATGGTAAGAGAAAGGGGAGACTTACGGAGGCTGTTGAGCAGCGACGGCGTGCGGAGGAGCTCAGGTACGTTCAGGTTGATGCAGCGGCCAAGGTTGGTGCAGCAGTCGAAGGTTGACGGCGGCGGCCAAGGTCGAAGGTTCGGGCGTCGCGAGGATGACGATGAAGCGAAGAGGCACGAGGGGGAAAATGGGAACCCCCTGGCCCTATTTATAAGGGAGATAAACGACAAGCGCGAAAATCGAGGAGCCGAATTTTTGGATATGAGGCGGAGTTGTCGCCTCGATTGTCGGAGGCTCATTAATGAAGGTGGGTTATACACAGTTTTAAATAGCAGGTGACGTCACGGCGGTTTACCATTATCCTAGAAGATGATGTCACGGCGGTTTACAAGATTATGTGAAGATGTTGAAGAAGAAATTTTCGTAAGTATTGAGAATTGACATGAACCAGTTCAAATCAATCTGGGGCCTAATGTTGGGGATATTACCATTGGGCGTAAACCGGCCAGGAGAGTCCGGGTTAACCCTATAAGTAGTTCATCTGTATCTGAAGCCCATGAAGACAGACGGTGACACTTTATGGAGGCCCATGGCCCAAAGCCGGTTTAAGGCCATAGACATAAACCGGCATTGATATGTAAACTTGTATTGTAAGGTAGAAGTAGCAGAGACCGAGCCGGACACAACTATGAGCCGGCCTCGGGATTCTGTAAACCGACGGGCGTCAACCCATGTATATAAGGGGACGACCCGGCGGCGGTTCAAGGACAACGGACAACAACTCGAGACTCACGCAAAGCGTATTCGCTTCCTGGTCATCGAAACCCCATCAATTCTATCACAACTAGACGTAGGCTTTTACCTTCATCGTAAGGGGCCAAACTAGTATAAAACTCTCTTGCGTCCCTTGTCCGCTTTAACCCCTTTAAGCTAACCCGTAGCGATAGCTTCACGACTAAGTGCTTTCACTCGGACATCTGCCGTGACAAAACCACGACAACAGAAGAATCACCACGCCGGAGCAGAACGCCTTGCTTGAAAATCATCAGCGCCGGCGTGGATAGGTCGGCGACGAGGGCGGAGTCGCCTCGCGAGTCGCCTCGTGCGTCGTCATCCTCCTTCCTCTGTCTATCATCTAGTGCTTTTCCTAAAGCTGGTCAAAGCCAGTGACTCGTTTTTCTCCGACAAGTGCAACCCCATGTGTCAATCGGTGAGTGATGGCACGAAAGGAAGTACGTGAGAAAGCAGGCGTTGATGGGTGCGATGCTCCATCAGGACTCTTTGCATATCTTTGAGCTCGGGAGAGCCGCAAAGTTTGTGTTCATCTCTGCAAGAGCAGATCGAAACCCAATTTGGCTAGTACGGTGCCTACCTGCACTATCGATCTCCGAAGTGTAAAATACTGCTGTTCTTTGAATCGGTTATGACTAATGATCCCCCGTGTCTTTCGCTTGAAGACACAGCCGGTCACACCTAAATCATCCAAATTAAAGCGGGCTGCAGGTGTTTGACACTTCATAAGAGAGAACGTCTTCTTACGGTATGGTCTTGCCAGCTGCTGAGTCCGGCCGTGAGGAATCGACCTTTCCCCCTAGCTCTCACCCCTTTTCTTACGTAAGAAGGCAGAAGCGTGCATGCATGGCAATTGACGATTCTTGCTGCGGCGTCCGCTCTTGATAGAAATAAGTGCAAAGTGACAGACGCCTGGCAGGCTGGTGAGTTAAATGCACCGAACCATTATATTTGTGTCATAATTAACCAAAGACCACCGTTTTACGATTCGTAACATTTCACACCAAACCAAAATTCTGGCAGTGGCAACAACACTGAGCCATTTTTTGAGCACGTTTTTCACGTGGCTGATCCCTCACGGTCCGACAGCAGTGGGGACGCGCCGTTAACGGCCGTTGACTCATCTGTCCGAAGCGACAAGGCCGACCGAGCACAAGCACTCCCTCAGTAACTCCCCTTCCCCCCCCCCCCCCCCTCTCTCTCTCTCACGGGCATGACGGTGGTGGACTCTGTCAAAGGCGGCTCCGAGTCCATCGGCGAGGGCGTGGTGGACATAGCATGAAGCGTGACTGACCGGCGTGGCAGGTGGAACCCGCGGCGAGGAGGAAAATTGTTGCGGCAGCAGCATATTCCTTTCATCGTCGCCACTGCCGTCGGCGACAGATGCCGCCCGCGTCCTCATGGTGGTGGTTGAGCCCATAGGTGTGCTGCCTGCCTCTTTCTATTAGCAAATTTCGTCGCTGGAATTTTAGGGTTTCAGATTTGGAAACTAGGGTTTGTTGATTCAGGGTTCAACATGTTTTTGAATTAACTGAATGTTCCTGTCCTGTTTGACTGGATTTTAGGGTTCCAGATTTTGGACTCTGAATTAACTGAACGTTCCTGTCATGTTTGACTGAATTTTAGGGTTCTAGATTTAGGACTCGAAATTAACTGAATGTTCATATGTCCTGTTTGGCTGAATTTAAGACACTGGATTAACTAAAAGTTCCTGTTCTGATTTACTGAATTTTAGGGTTCTGAAATAGAGTTTCAGTCTATCTAACTGGGTGCCTTCAAATGGTGTATTATTGTAGGGTTAATTACTTTACTGATTGATAAATGCAGCTTGCATTTGAATTATCCTTGTGCACTAAATGTAACTCACACGAAATGCTACAACCGAAATTTGCAGGGTGTTGTGCAGTGGGTACATGTGTTAAATTTGGGTTGTGTGATGCAGTGAACAAATTGACCACAAAAGAAGTGAGTCAGTGTACATGGTTTTAAGTGATTTGACTGATGTGAAATGCTAGCAGCAGTGAACAAATTGACCACAAAAGAAGTGAGTCAGTGTACATGGTTTTAAGTGATTTGACTGATGTGAAATGCTAGCAGGAGTGCTCAATTTAATGTTCAAACTAGTTTCAAAGTTGTGTTGATTAAAGACATCAATTGTACCTAACTAGGAGACAACTTGCGACATTCTGACTTGCAGTGTTCAAACTTTCTTCAATCAAACTATGAAACACTACAAAATAGAAGAATTATATGTTCCATAACATTTTATCTTTGCATTGACACCTAAAGCACACCTAGAGTTCCATAGTAAGCTGGCTAAAGAAAGTCAAGACCTATTCTTTGCATTGATACCTAGATCACATATCTTATCTTCAGTTAACACTACTAACATTCAGTTGTCCAACCGTCATCAGCCGAAACTAGAGCTGTAGGTTGGCCAACCATCATCAGCCGAAACTAGAGCTGTAGTATCGAGACGCACAACCACATTGTTTGCTTCAGAGGACAACACCACCGAGACAAACCTGATAACGAAAAAGCCAAACCTGGAGAATCAGGTACGGGGACACACCATCTTCAAGCACACCTCTTAATGATACGAAGAAACACCACCAAAACTAGTGTAGCAGCCGCGAAGAGATCTTTATCGTTGCTAGTGCAAGGTGTTCCAGAGCCAGACCAAGTCTTAGGTGGTTCATCCCATTCGTGCCAGAGCCAACGCAAGCGCAGGGCGGTTGCAAATTTTTGAAGGTTGAGCACTCCCAGTCCACCATAAATCTTGGGCTTGCAGACGAGATCCCAATTAACCTTACATTTCCGCCGGTCACCTTATCACAGCCCGCCCAAAAGTAGGCACGTCGCAGGCTATCGATCTTCTTCATCACTTCAACCGGAAGATCTAGAGGCTTGAGGTGGTAAATGGCAATGGCAGTGAGCACAACCTTGACCAAAATAATGCGCCCCGGCGTAGCCACATGCATCGCCGACCAAGGCGGAAGCTTGCCTGCCACCTTGTCCTCCAAATACTGAAAGTGGATGCGCTTTAGTCTTGTGACCGACAACGGAAGACCAAGATATCGCATGGGGAAAGTACTGTGGACTGCCAGGAAGGCCTGTAGAATGTTGTCAAGGTCGATGTTGTCAAGGTCGATGTTGCCACATCTCAAGATGATATGGCATCTCAGTCTCTCGGAGGTGCTCATGGGGTAGGGTGTGCATGCGTGTTCATATGAATGAGTGTATGTGTGTATAAATGAGCGTCTGTGTCCGTACTGTGTTAGAAAAAGTATTGAGAAAAGATTAGAAGATTAACGCGCTTTATATTCTCAGACGAGGAAGTACCTTACATAGATATTGCTCAGGATGCAAACAGAAAAAGGAAAAAAAGATGAGACTCAAAACATGCGAGTACCCTAATAAGACGTCGATATTAAAGTGAACCACACTCTTTTCTTAAAGGTAAACCACACTCTTTTAGTAGCACGTACTACTTTTACACACGTAGTATCCCCAAGTTTTAGACGTTCTTCACTGGATGAGGTTGGTAATAGCCGTACAGACAACCGCTATCTGCACCGAGTAGGAGCTGTGCCGCGTGACCGGCGACGGGACACCGGCCTGGGCAAAGGCGTCGTCGCACTGGTGCGCCAGAGACGCGGCTTCCCCGGCCTTCTCCTTCCCGGCGGCGTAGTCGCGGTTGTTGATGTCGTCCTGCGCTTCGGCGAAGGCGAACCCCATGCTGTCGTACAGCTCCTGGCACCGCGCCAGCGCCGCCTGCGTCCTGGCGTCCGCGCCGTCCTTGGCCAGCAGCTCCTTGATGTCGTAGACCGCGTTGTCGGCGTCGACGACGCCCGTGAGGGCTGCCACCTTGGCCAGGCCCCAGGTGTCCGCGCTGGGGCTGTCGTGGTGCTTGCCCAGCTCCGCCACGCAGAAGTCGTAGTCCACGCGCCCGTCGCTGCCGGCCGCCGCCTTGCACGTCGTCACCACCGTTGCGTCGGCGACCCCGCTCGCCAGCGCGAGGACGGCGGCGAGCGCTGCGGCCGCGAGAAGACGAGCCGTAGATGGCTTCATGCTGTTTGTTGCTTTTGTTTCCGAATGAAGCGACTAATTAAGTTCGTAGAGTCTTCTTGTCTGCTCGGACGGAATTGATATGAGCTAGGAATAGGACTGACGGACTGAATCTTGTTGCATTTATAGGCGCGGCTAGCTGGACCCAGGCCTATTTGGACTTGCTGCGGTAGAAAAAGGGTCCTGCTAAGGTTGGGCTGCAAAAAGCTAAAACCATTTGCCCCAGCTTTGATCATTGAGGCCAACTAATTAACCAGCGCTCCTTCTGGAGCCTTGAAACAATCAGCGTCACTTGGCGCGCTCCCAGCCGCCCGCCACGTGTCGCACTCTGGACACTCCCTCCGACCTTTTTTTCCGCACGCGTTTCTTTTTAAACGGTTTTTTTCGGGTTTTTTTGACGTTTCGGTTTTTCACCGGTCTTCCTGAACTTTTGGGCCAAAAAAAATTTCACGAAAAAACGCGTTTTCCCCTTTCGCGGGAGTCATGGTTTTGTTTCCACGACAGCCACGGTGCTTTCGCGAGAGTCACGGCCGTGCAGAAAAAAAACACGTTTCCTGTTTTTTTCTCTCCGCGAAAGGCACGGTTTTGCAAAGAGACACGGTTGTGCTTTCGCGAGAGTCATGGCCGTGCCTCTCGGAAACGAAAAAAACATGTTTTCTTTTTTCCTTCTGCGAGAGGCACGGTTTTGCTTCCGCGAGAGGCACAGTTGTGCTTTCACGAGAGGCACGGCCGTGCCTCTCGGAAACAGAAAACACACGTTTTTTCTTTTTTCTTTTCTTTCACGAGAGGCACGGTTTTGCTTCTGCGAGAGGCATGGTTGTGCTTTTGCGAACGAAAAAAGCGTTTTCTCTTCTTTTTTCCTTCCGTGAGCGGCACAGTTTTGTTTCCACGAGAGGCACGGTTGTGGTTTCGCGAGAGGCACGGGCATGCCTCTTTCAGAAAGGGAAAAAACCCATGCTCCCGTTCAGTTTTTTCGTTTGGTTTTTTTCGTGAAAAAAAGTTCATCAAAACCTATCAACATTGGATCTAGTTTTGAAGATCTCGGCGCGAGGAATCCAACGGTGAAAACGGTTCGAGATTTGGACGCACGGTTAAAGAGATAACACGTTTTGAATAAACGAATCTACGAAAAAAGGAAAAACTCCCAGGTTGCGACAAGTGGCACACATGCAACGCGTCACTTGCCGCAACCTGGGGAGGTGGGAGTGATCTTTGCGACGAGTACTCTTTAACTAGTGATTTTGTTGATCATTGTGACGCAAGGTAGAAATGCTAAATGCTATCGGGCACCTTCAGCGCCGTTTTCTTAGGTTTTCACAAACGGGCGCACACATCCACTCTGCGATGGGCCGGCCCATTATTTTTTTATGTTTCTAAACTGCAAAAAACGCGCGTGCAAAACCGGTGCAAGTTGTGATTCAAACGCGCGACGCACGAGACGAGAGGAAGACGGATAACCACCAGGACACCTCGCCTGTTGTGATTACATAAATATTTTTTCTTCTTTTGTCCTTTCATCTGTTTATTTTCTTTTGACTTTCTTCTTTGTCGCTTTTTTATTTTCTTTTTTCAAATTTGTGAACATTTTTCAATATTGATGAACTTTTTCTCAAATTTGTTAACTTCTTTTTCAAAACCGATGATTTTTTAATTGCTGAACTTTTTCTTAAAATCCATGAACTTATCCAAATTTGTGAACTTTCTCTCAAAATCGTGAACTTTTTCAAGTTTGTCAACTTTTTTCAAATTTGATGAACATTTTCCAAATTTTTGAACTACTTTTCAAAATCAAGAATTACCTTTCAAAATCAATGAACTTTTTTTAAATTTTTTTTTTAAATAATGAACATTTTTCAAATTTTTTATATTTTTCAAATCGATGAACTTTTTTTCCAGAATTGATGAACATCAAATTTGTGAACTTTCTCAAAACTGATGAATTTTTTAAAAAATCGATAGTTTTTTTGGAAATCAATGAACATTTTTAAAACGATGATTTTTTCAGTTTGTATGAACCTTTTTAAATATCTGTACTTTCTTCAAGTTCACTTTTTATTTATTACGAATTCTTTTTTCACTTTATCTTAAAAAATAAGCATAATAGATTGGGTATATATCCTTCATGTTAACGTGTATTAAAACAAGGGTCAAATAGCATTTTGGTCCTCAAAATGGATAGTGAGATGAGTTGGTGCATTGGTTGTTGTCTCAGCTACACTGATTGCCATTTGGTGATACAATCATGGTTCTCCGTGAATTCCATTTGTTTTTAGCAGTATAGGCGGATTAACCTTTCTCTCCTCCCTGCGTTTGCTGGGCCGGCCCGCTATGTGTGGTAAACTACTCACTCATCATCAAATGGACAACGAGGATGATGAAGAACCCCTTCGTGATCAATTCCCCCTCCGGCAGAGTGCCAGAAACGATCCCTAGATGGGATCTCGCGACAACAAAGGTTTGCGGCATGGAAAAAGTATTTCATGGACTCCCCTATAGGTTTTCTGATTTTTGGGAATTTATAGAGGCGGAGTTAGGGTTATTTGTAGGAGTTTCTGTATTTGTAGGATTTTTTGGCGTCGGTCTCAAGTCAGGAGGTGCTGATGTCTACTACGCAACCTTTCTTCTTGTAGACTCGTGTTGGACCTCCAAACGCAGAGTTTTGTAGGACAGTAGCAATTTTTCCTCAAGTGGATGATCTAATGTTTATCAATCTGTGGGAGTCTTAGGATGAAGATGGTCTCTCTCAAACAACCCTGCAACCAAATACAAGAAATCTCTTGTGTCCCCAACACACCCAATACAATGGCAAATTGTATAGGTGCACTAGTTCGGCGAAGATATGGTGATACAAGTGTAGTATGGATAGTAGATATAGGTTTTTATAATCTGAAAATATAAAAACAACAAGGTAGCTACTAACAAAAGTGAACAAAAACGGTATTGCAATGCTTGAAAATAAGGCCTAGGGTTCATACTTTCACTAGTGCAAAATCTCTCAACAATGATAACATAATTGGCTCATATAATAATCCCTCAACGTGCAACAAAGAATCACTCCAAGGTTGAGAACGTAGGACGAAAACATGCATCAACCCCTATGCATAGATGACCCCAATGTCACCTCGGGAATCCGCGAGTTGAGTGCAAAAACATACATCAAATGAATCAATAGAACACCCCAATGTCACCACGGTTATCCACATGCACGACATACATCAAGTGTTCTCAAATCCAATACTCAATCCAACATAACGAAGCCTCAAAGATCAAGACTCAATTCATCACAAGAAGGTAGAGAGGGAAGAACACCATAAGGTCCAGATATATTAACAAAGCTCGTGGTATATCAAGACTGTGCCAAATCAAGAACACGAGAGAGAGAGAGAGATCAAACACATAGCTACTGGTAGATACCCTCAGCCCCGAGGGTGAACTACTCCCTCCTCGTCATGGAGACCGTCGGGGCGATGAAGATGGCCTCCGGTGATGATTTCCCTCTCTGCCAGGGTGCCGGAATGGGGTCCCGATTGGTTTTTCGTCGCTACAGAGGCTTGCGGTGGCGGACTTCTCATCTAGGGTTCTTTCTGGGGGTTTTGGTATTTATAGGAATTTTGGCGTCGCTCTCAGGTTAAGGGGGTGCCCGAGGGGCCCACAAGCTCGGGGGGCGCGCCTCCAGGCTTGTGGCCTCCTCGGTCACCTCCTGGCCTAGCTCCGGTGCTTCATGGGTCTCTTTTGGTCCATAAAAATCACCGTAAATTTTCAGCCCATTTTCGAGAACATTTATTTCTACACAAAAAATGACACCATGGTAGTTCTGCTGAAAATAGCGCCAGTCAGGTTAGTTCTAATCAAATCAGCACTACAAAAAAAAGACACATCCGTGACATTTTGGGCCGACCAATTTTTTCCTGTCATGCTTATGACACTTCTATGACGATAATTGTGACAAAACCCAGTATCATCATAGATGTGGTGGACTCCTACTTCTATGACAAAAAATCATGACAGAAAATGGGCTTTTCCTCCTGGGCAGGCCAGAGACGCAGCTGCATGACATTCTTTGGGCCGTCCATGACGGATAAAAATCGTGGTAGAAGCAAGGGCGAGGAAAATATCGCAGAGTTCCCGGTTACGATGGATGGTCGGGGCCGAGCGATGCACTGTGGTTTGCGTGTTTCTCTCATGTACGCGTGTGTGTGCGAGGCGTTGGCTAGCTGAACCCGAGTGATCGCACGTTACTGAACCCGAGCGATCGATCCCTTGGCTGTTAACTGAACCCGAGCGATTCATTCGCTGCTGACTGAACCCGAGCAATTCCTTCGTTGCTGCTGCTAACTGAACCCGAGCGACCGATCACTGCTGCTGCTTACTGAAGCCGATCGAGCCCCCATGCGAGACGTAGCCAGCCAGTGTTGGGTTGCCTCTCGATGAACAGTGATTGTTGCTACCATGCGCACGGTACGTAGAACGAGTCGATACGTGGTGAGTCAAGCCGGTTGGTTGGCTGTGGATGAACAGTTTCCGGTGGGGGTTGGATGAACAGGACCCCGTGGTAGTAGGCCGTTGCCGCTGGATGAACAGGACCCCGAGGAGGCCGCCACACCCTAGCCGGTTGGGGGTGGATGAACAGGACCCCGTGGAGGCTCTATGAACAGCAGCCAGTGGAGACTGGATGAACACTAGTCGTGGATGAACAGTAGCCCATGGAGGCTAGAGGAGGTCGACGGTGGATGAACAGTAGCCCGTGGAGGCTGGAGCGAGGCAGTAAACGGTGGATGAACATGACCCCGTTTCGACCGTAGGCGCTCCAACACAAGTCCGTTTCCTCCGTTTTGCGGTACGCCACACCCCTCCTGATCAACAGGACCCCGTTTCGACCGTAGGCACTCGAACACAAGTCCGTTTCCTCCGTTTTGCGGTACGTCAGACCTCCTGATGAATAGGATCCTGTTTCGACCATGACCGGTCGAACAGAAGGCCGTTTCCTCCATTCTGCGGTATGCCAGACCCCATTTCGGCTGTTCCTTCAAAGCCGGTTGGCTCCCGTTGAACAAGACGCATTCCGACCCAGTCAGCTGCCTCCCGATGAACAGGACGTTGTTTTTCCGTTCCGACCCAGCCGGTTCGTTGCCTGATGAACAGGACGCCGTTGCTCCCATCCGTTGCCTCTCCATGTACACAAGCCCTGGCCGTCCGTATATATGCGCGAGTACGCGCTCGAGACCCCGTCCGTATGTACGTATATGGCCGTATTTTTTTCCCTGTGGCTATACGTACGTGTACAGGACTTAGACGGGACTGCGTGAACTGCTATGTCGGGTGCTCTACAATGACACGTGCCGCTACTTACTCGGCCATGGTTCATACTTGCAGAGAGACCGATCGACTAGTATGTACGTACACGTTTACGACCAGACAGACAACGCTACATACGCTTTGACCGGGTGGGTCCCAGTGGTCTTGGAGGATAAGGACGCACTTCCTTGCGTGCGAAGATATAGCTGGTCGGTCCCAGTTGTCAGGGGGAGGAATCGTTTTTATTTTGCGAGTAATAAGGATGCACTTCCTTGTGTTCGAAGATGTAGCTGGTGGGTCCAGCTGTCAACCTCACCGCCTAAAGTGCTCTTCCGATGGTTGTCTTTTGTTAACCATGTTGACCATGCCGCGCCGAGAGCACCAAGGCGATGGACGATGACGAGGCCTAGGAAGGGAACAACACAGAGTCGGGGAAGACGTGGCAGTGGATGCCCACACGGAGGGGAGTACGTGGGTTGACTACTTCGGCTGCGGTGTGAGGTTGCCGTCGTCGAAGAACAACAGGAGGTGTGGGTGAGTATAGAGGGATGGCATGGCCAGCGGTGGCAGCACAGCTGGACACGGGAGGCAGGAGCAGGCTGCACGGCCGGCGCTGGTTTGGGCGGTTGGAGCAAGAAGACTGTTGACATCAGATTTTGGCATGGCATAAAAGAAAATGAGATGGCTTCGAGTGAAAGGGTTTTCAGCATGGAAAGTTTCACATCTCCAAGTGGAACAACTTTGATGTTTAGGTTATCATCATCCGAAGCCATCTTAGGGATCGAAATTGTACTCTGAGTGGCAGAATTCAATGTTTTGAGTGGTTTTTGGCCGATCACGCCTTCAAGATGACCTCGGATGAAGGAGGACTCTAACGGAGTTGTCTTCGTCTCATCGATGCAATCGATTTTGATATATAAATCATCTCAATCCGAGTTCGTATGCAAAATTTAGAGGCAATACACTGCAGACCGAACCTAAACGGAAATATGGCGGGAGGTACCAAACACCCTGTCTGATGGGTGTCGCGAGCAATTCGGCCCTCGAGTAGGCCTTCAATTGAAAAAACCTTCAACACAAAAAAGTTTCTTCTCGTCGAGTCGATCAATTTTCATATATAACTCGTCTCAATCCGAAGTCGTATGAGCCCTGGAGAGACAAATCAAGATCAGTCTATGTTTTCAGTCGGGAAATCCGAGTGAAAACTTATCGATCGAGCGAAAGTTTGCCGTCCGAGTGAACTTATTATCATCTGAGTGAAAATATAGTCATTCGAGTGAAATTGTCCTCCAGGTGAAAATATTCCGAGTGAAAAGATTACCGTCGGAATGAAAACTTGCTGATCGAGTAAGATATTGCCTTCCGAGTGAAAATATAGTCATCCGAGTGAGAGATCGTCTTCCGAGTGAAAATGTAGTCATCCGAGTGAAAGATTGTCTTCCGAGTGAAAGATTCTAATATCCGACTGAAAAAGTCCAGTCGGACGATCCGAGTGAAATACTCTAATATCCGAGTGGATGAGCTCGAATCCGAGTGAAACTGAACATGTGCCCGAAAGTTTATCAAGATGACCTCAGATGGAGAAGTGTTCAATACGGAAGTTGTGCGTATCGTCATTCGTCAAAACGGTAAACTTTGGTTTTGGAGTCATCATCATCAGAGATAGTATATGGCCTGCAAATTCACTACGAGACTCGGATAATCCAGTTTGTTGCAAGACCGAGTCCGTCTAGAAGGTAAAGATGACCTCGAAAAGTATTCAAGATGCCTTATTTGAAAAAGTGATCAACATGAGAGTTTTTTGCCTCGTCGAGGCGCACAAGTTTGATGTTTGGGCCGTCTTGATCGGAGATCATATGCAAGCTCGACGGCCCGCGCAAGGAGGAAGACAGAAGTTGGGCCAGATTCAGACTGAATCCGAGTTGGAATAGAACTAGAACTCTAGGACGTGAATTGATGTATTTTTTTGTAAGGAAAACCTAGACGAATCCTTTAATTGTACGGGAAGTCCAGCCGCCTCTTATATATGTTGGGGGTGATGGCGGATTGAACAACACACAATCGAACAAATCAATATACTACTTTTTCAGTATACGTTTTATCTCTCCACCGTTTTTCTCTCTCGTTCTTCGCTGTCCCTCAAGTTTGAGAGCTGCGAATCCCGAGGCTCTAGGGGCGAGCGAGTGGACCTAGGGCAGCCCATAGCCGTCGCACTCCCTGACGGGGTAACTCCCGGGCGTGCAAGGTTTCGGGTCTCAAAAGCGCCCGCCGACTGTCCTGCGTATCGCGCTGTCGGTCGGGTCTCCTTCGATGTGAGCTGCGTTGCATCACCCCCCCGTCGAGGGTACACATGACGTGTTCGTGTGTCAACACACTTTTTGGCGACTCCGCTGGCGATAGAAGATCAATCGTCATCATCCACCATGTCTGATCTTCCCAAGCCATCTGAGGTAGACGCCGATAACATCATTAAACCCAGTCTTGATGAGATATCGGCCGATCATCGCTAAGTCTATGAGGAGTACAAGAAGGCGCGCGAAGAGAAGGATTTGCAGAAGTTCCTTGCAAAGTTCAAGAAGGATTTCCAAGGCAACATCACTCCGATCGAAGAACTCAAGTTCCCTCCTCTTCAAGATGAGCAAGTTAAACCCTCTGTGAGTACTACCTTTTCTCCTGAGCAGTGGGCTGAGATTGAGAGTCGTATTGCTGATGGTAACAATCTAGTCTATCAAACTTTCGTTGAAAATACTAATGCTCAGAAGAATATATCTCAATCATCTAGTGGTAATGATGGTGTAGCTGCTAGTGTGCAAAACCCTAATCTGGCTTTACCTATTGCATCGGCGCCTCCCATGCCGATGGCTTATTACCCTACCCATGCAAATCAGATTGTGGCTGCACCCATTAGTCCTATCATGACCATGCTAGGTTCGGTGGCAACGCCGAACCGGATGTGGGCTTGGACCAAGCCATCCCCAAACACTGAACCGGATCTTGAAAACAGGACTGAACTGAATCCGACCTCTTGGTAGCCCAGTGGCTTTTGGTCCCCATCGGAAAGTGCTGAATGGATTGCTCCTTGCCCAACGACAAAAAGAAAGAAATTTTGGAGAGGATTGATAGGGAACATAATAAAATGAGAAATTGAAAGATTTTGTTGAAATTGTTCGTTTGGAAATTTTCCGAAAAGCTAATTATAGGTTCTTCTCTCCATCGGAACAATAGGGCCGTCTACAGCTACAACCACTCGTCCATTACCGAACTATGGTTCAGCATACATGCCACAGTTCCTACTTATAGCTAGTAGTCCTACTTCTCCTATGCCACTGCCACAAGTTTCATCGTCCACTGTGGATGATGGTCTAGCTAATCTTAGAGAAGAGATGGCTAAGATGCTCCAAGAGAATTTTGGAGTTGAGTTACCTCGGAATCGGATTTACCAAAAACCGTACCCCGAGTACTTTGATGCCATCCAGTGCCCTCCAGGATATAAGATTCCAGATTTTGTTAAGTTTAATGGAGAAGGCACGTAAACCACATGGGAGCATGTTAGTCAATATTTAGCACAACTGGGTGAGGCAGGCTCGCTAAATGAATTGAAAGTGCGTTTATTTCCTTTGTCATTAACTGGTACTGCATTTTCATGGTTTTCTTCTTTACCACATGGTTCCATTCGGGTTTGGTTGTAGGTAGAGCAGAGATGTCATGATCATTTTTATAGCGGCGACAATGAACTCAAGTTGTCACATCTAACGTCGGTTAAACAAAAGCATGATGAATCAGTCTCCGATTATGTCAAGAGATTCAGAGAAACAAAAAAACGGTGCTATAGTTTCGTAATAACCGAGAGAGACTTGGCAGATCTAGTGCTGAGTGGTTTGAGAACTCCCATTAGAGAAAAGCTAGAAGGGTATGAGTTATTAAATATCAACCAAGTCTTACAAAGGGCTTTGGCTCAGGAAAGCCAAAGCAAAGATCTTAAAGAAGTGCATAGATATAAAGCTGATCGTCCTAAGATGAACATGATTGCATATGATAGTGATCACTCAGACGATGAGGGTGATATGTATGCTACTGAATTTATTTGGCCATCTAAGGCTAAACCCTTTACTTGCAATGATCTGAAACCGATTCATAAGAATCGTGATGAAGAAATGAAGTTTACTTTTAACATTGCCAAGTGTGATAAAATATTTGATGCTTTGCCGCAAGCTAAAATTATTAGAATATCTCATACTTTACCGCCATTTGAAGAGCTGAAATGGCGTGCTTATTGCAAGCATCGTAATTCTTTTTCTCATGCTACTAACGATTGCAATGTTTTTCGACGACAGATACAATCAGCCATTAATGACGGATGATTGAACTTTTCTTAGATGCAAGTTGATAAACAACCCTTTCCAATGAACACCATGGATTTAGAAGGGAACAAGCTGCTCATTCGGCCCGAGGTAGCCGCATCTGCTAATAAAGCTAATGTCATTGTTGGTGAGTGATACGTCTCCAACGTATCTATAATTTTTGATTGTTCCATGCTGTTATATTATCAATCTTGGATGTTTTGTAATCATTTTATAGTCATTTTATATCATTTTTTGGTACTAACCTATTGACATAGTGCCAAGTGCTAGTTGCTATTTTTTCTCATGTTTTTTCATCGCAGAAAATCAATATCAGACGGAGTCCAAATGCCATGAAACTCCACGATGATTTTTTTATGGGCCAGAAGGAACACAACGGGCCCTAGCTGCGCCTGGGGGGTGCCCCGAGGGGAGCACAACCCACCAGGGCGCGCCAGGAGGCCCAGGCGCGCCCTGGTGGGTTGTGCCTACCTCGGGTGCCCCCGGACCGCCTCTTTGATCTATAAATACCCCAATATTCCAGAAACCCTAAAGGCATCAATGAAATATTCATCCAGCCGCTCCAGAGTCCAGAACCACCAGATTCAATCTAGACACCATCTCGGATGGGGTTCACCACCTCCATTGGTGCCTCTCCGATGATGCGTGAGTAGTTCTTTGTAGACCTTCGGGTCCATAGTTAGTAGCTAGATGGCTTCCCCTCTCTCGCTGAATTCTCAATACAATGGTCTCTTGGAGATCCATATGATGTAACTCTTTTGCGGTGTGTTTGTTGGGATATGATGAACTTCAAGTTTATGATCAGTTATATCTTTTTATATCCATGAAAGTATTTGAGTTTCTTTGATCTCTTATATGCATGATTACTTATAGCCTCGTATTTCTTCTCTGATATTTGTTTTTTTGCCAACTTGATCTATTTATCTTGTAATGGGAAGAGGTGCTTTGTAGTGGGTTCGAGCTTACGGTGCTTGATCCCAGTGACAGAAAGGGAAACGACATGTATGTATAGGATAAAACGATGGGGTCTATCTCTACATAGATAGATCTTGTCTACATCATGTCATCGTTCTTATTGCACTACTCCGTTTTTCCATGAACTTAATACACTAGATGCATGCTGGATAGCGGTCGATGTGTGGAGTAATAGTACTAGATGCAGGCAGGAGTCGGTCTACTAATCTTGGACGTGATGCCTATATAATGATCATTGCCTGGATATCGTCATGATTATTTGAAGTTCTATCAATTGCCCAACAGTAATTTGTTTACCCACCGTTGCTATTTTTCTCGAGAGAAGCCACTAGTGAAACCTACGGCCCCCGGGTCTTCTTTCTCATATATTTGCCTTTGCGATCTACTTTTCCTTTGCATTTATTTTCAGATCTATTAAACCAAAAATACAAAAATACCTCGCTGCATTTTATTTCTTATTTATTTTATTTGGCGTTCGATCTATCAATCTACTACAATTTTATCTCACGTCCTTTGGCTATCTTGAGGCGCCGTACCCGGAAGGGATTGACAACCCCTTTAACACGTGGGTTGCGAGGATTTGTTATCTGTGTGCAGGGGCTGTTTACGTTGTGTTGCTTGGTTCTCCTACTGGTTCGATAACCTTGGTTTCATATCTGAGGGAAATACCTACCGCCGCTGTGCTGCATCATCCCTTCCTCTTTGGGGAAATACCGACGTAGCTTCAAGCGACATCAAAAGGAATTTTCGGCGTCGTTGCCTGGGAGAATCAAGTCAAGATAGCCTCCCGTCAACATGCCATTTCTGGCGCAGTTGCCGGGGAGGATCTTCAACATATACCAGGTTCCTAATCACAAATCTCATCTCCTTGCAATTTACATTATTTGCCATTTGCCTCTCATTTTCCTCTCCCCACTTCACAAAAAATTGCTGTCTTATTCGCCCCTCTTTTTCGTTCGCCATTTTCTTGCCGGATCTGTTTTTGTGTGATTTCTTGTTTGCGTAGTCATGATGCCACAAAGAAAATATTATGATGTTCCTTACCCAAATATTTTGCTTGAAATTGAGAAGGGTACTAAGGAATATATGACTACGCAATTTGAGCATAATAAGTATTTTACTGAAGAACTTAAGGAGCACTCCGTTGTGCTAGATGCTATCACAAAACTACTTGGTGATATTAGTAGAGAAGTTTGCAATCTCCAATCTAAGTATGCTTTTTCTGGGAAAAATATCCGGTGCACAAGCTACCTTAGTAAATCAAATGGCTGCTAAACCAATCTCGTTAGAAGATAATAATGATGAAGATCTTAAAATGATTGGTGTGTCTTCTATTGATTCCTTGTTTAGTAAAGTTAAGATTGATGAAAAAGGGACCGGAGAAGAGTCAACTTTAGGTAGAAGGTGTCCCAATATTTCGGAGGGTGAAAATCTTGTTGAGAAAATTGATAAAGTGGATTTGGAGAGGTCAAAACTTTAACTAGTGATGTGCCCACTCTTTTGGATTACAAAGACTTTAATTATGATAGTTTCTCTTTGATTGATTGTATTTCTTTGTTGCAATCCATGATCAATTCACCCCATGCTTATGAACAAAATAAAGCTTTTACTAAACATATTGTTGATGCTATGATGAAATCTTTTGAAGAAAAATTGGGATTAGAAGTATCAATTCCTAGAAAATTGCATGATGAATGGGAACCTACTATCAAAGTCAAGATTAAAAATTATGAGTGTTTTGCTTTGTGTGACTTGGGTGCTAGTGTTTCTACAATTCCGAAATCTTTATGTGATGTGCTTGGTCTTACTAATCTTGAAGAATGTTCTTTGAATTTGCACTTGGCGGATTCTACTATTAAAAAGCCTATGGGAAGAATTAATGATGTTCTTATTCTTGCAAATAGGAATTATGTGCCCATAGATTTTATTGTTCTTGATATTGATTGCAATCCGTCTTGTCCAATTATTCTTGGTAGACCGTTTTTACGCACTATAGGTGCCGTGATTGATACGAAAGAAGGCAATATGAAGTTCCAATTTACTTTGAGGAAGGGCATGGAACACTTTCCTAGAACAATAATTAAGCCACCTTATGAATCAATCATGAGGACATCTTATGGATCTCAAACCAAAGATGACAAAACTTAGATCCTTTGTTTATGCCTAGCTAAGGGCGTAAAACTATAGCGCTTGTTGGTAGGCAACCCAATGAATAAATTTTATTTTTGCTTTTTTGCTTTCTGTTCTTGAGTGTTTAAAAAATTATGCTACTGTTATTATTGTGTTTTTTGTGTTTTAATTAGTGTTTGTGCCAAGTAGAACCAATAGGATCTTCTTGGGTGATAGTTGTTTGATCTTGCTGAAAAAAACAGAAACTTTGCGCTGACGAAAACAATTCTCATTTTTTATCAGAAAGAGATTTTGCCCTGATTATTTTTGCAGAACATTAATATACAAATTACCCAGGACTTCCTAGTTTTTCAGAATTTTTGGAGTTCCAGAAGTATTCGAACAAATCAGATTGCTACAGACTGTTCTGTTTTGACAGATTCTGTTTTCTTTGTGTTGTGTGCTTATTTTGATGGCTCTATGGTTTTCTTTGATGAGTTTTTGCCATAGAAAAGTTGGAATACAGTAGATATAATACAAAAACAAAACAAGAATTGGTTTGATACAGCACTTATAGTAGTGATTTATTTTTCTTACACTAACGGATCTCACAAAGGTTTTGTTGAGTTTTGTGTGATTGAAGTTTTCAAGTTTTGGGTTATCTTACGATGGATGAAGGAAGGATAGAAGAGCCTAAGCTTGGGGATGCCCCGGCATCCCAAGCTATTATCCAAAGCAACCAACTAAGCTTGGGGATGCCCCCGAGTGGCATCCCCACTTTCTTCCAACGACTATTGGTATTTTACTTGAAGCTATATTTTTATTCGTCACATGATATGTGTTTTGCTTGGAGCGTCTTGCATGATATGAGTCTTTTCTTGTTTTATTTTGTGTTTTAAGTCATCAATCCATGCTAGACACACTTATTTGAGAGAGCCAAAATTATTTCATGACTTGTTAGAATTGCTCTCTATGCTTCACTTAAATCTTTTATGAGCTATGGACTTGCTCTAGTGCTTCACTTATATCTTTTTGAGCACGGTGTGCTTAGTATTTTATGAAAAAAAATGCCCTTTTGCTTCAGTTAGATTTATTCGAGAGTTAGTAAAATTTTCAAGAAATTCTCTCTTGCTTCACTTAAATTATTTTGAGAGAAAGAAGAAAAATTATGCTCATGATCTTCACTTATATCTGTTTGAGCTTATGAAAAGCAACACATGAAAATTAGTCCCAAAGTGATAGATATCCAAGAAGGATATAATAAAAACTTTCATGAAGATCATTGGACAAAATAAACTTGATTCTTCATAATAGTTTTGAGACATGATGATGTGATATGTGAGTTATGTTGATGAGTCATTATGCTTTAGTAAGAATATTGGTGTTAAGGTTTGTGATTCCCTATGCAAGTACGAAAGTCAATAGTCATGCAATGGAATTATATCCTACTTGTGGTGCATTATTTGGTGTTATTTATGCTTAATGCTTGCTTATGAGATTATCCGTTTCTTGGCTGGTCGCTTCTCAATCTTTTGCCAGCCTTCATTTTGCACCAAGTATGATCTCTACTTGTGCATCCAAAATCCTTTAAGCCAGTTTTACCACATGAGTCCACTATATCTACCTATATGCGGTATTCTTTTGTCGTTCTAAGAAAATTTGCATGTGCCATCTCTAATTTTCAAAATAAACTTCTCTTTTGTGTGTTTGTTTCGCTCGCGGAGCTGTGAGGGGTGGCTAATATTTTCCATGCTGGATGTGTTATTCTCATGATGAGTATTTATTCACTTGTCATTGCACGAGAGTAAGGCAAAGGTCTTAGGGATGCCAATCCCTAAATGCAAAAATGAATTTACTTTATGTTGTCAAATAATAAATTCCTTGGAAAGTGTTGGTATGGAGGGCACCCGTGGATACGGTTAGCCATCGAAAGTGAAAGTATGGTGGAAAAAGGAATAAACTTTATTTTCTGTTTGGAAACTGCCTATGTCATATCTACCATGGAAAGTATTGGGAACTCTAAGTTGTTTTCGTTGGTGGGATGGTTACACCTCTCAAAATGTTTTTTTATCTCTAATTTTTCGCTTTGAGCTCTGGCACCTCTACAAATACCTACTTCCCTCTGCGAAGGGCCTTTCTTTTACTTTACGCAATTTTTTCATTTTTGAATTTGAGTCTCCATCTTCTCTCATAAAAAGCACCAATTAGGAGGATTTATGATCGTACTTAATTATTGGGTGTAGCTAATATTCGAGTGTGTTTCATGAATGGATCAATGGCTGAGCATGATGGGCTAGGGATAACTTATTTTAGCATTGATATTTTGAAAGACATGGTTGCTTGTTGATATGCTTGAGTATCTAAATTATTATGTCAAAACTAGACTATTGCTTTGAATCACATAAAAGTCCAAATGTCCATGCTATAAAGAAAAGAATATGATATGACATGATAGGCAACATTCCACATCAAAAATTCAGTTTTTATCACTTACCTACTCGAGGACGAGTAGGAGTTAAGCTTTGGGATGCTGATACGTCTCCAACGTATCTATAATTTTTGATTGTTCCGTGCAGTTATATTATCAATCTTATATGTTTTGTAATCATTTTATAGTCATTTTATATCATTTTTTGGTACTAACCTATTGACATAGTGCCAAGTGCCAGTTGCTGTTTTTTCATGTTTTTCACATCATAGAAAATCAATATCAGACGGAGTCCAAATGCCACGAAACTCCATGACGATTTTTTATGGGCCAAAAGGAACACAATGGGCCCTTGCTGCGCCTGGGGGGGTGCCCCGAGGGGGGCACAACCCACCAGGGCGCGCCAGGAGGCCCAGGCACACCCTGGTGGGTTGTGCCCACCTCGGGTGCCCCCGGGACCGCCTCTTTGCTCTATAAATACCCCAATATTCCAGAAACCCTAAAGGCATCGACGAAATATTCATCAGCCGCCACAGAGTCTAGAACAACCAGATCCAATCTAGACACCATCTCGGATGGGGTTCACCACCTCCATTGGGGCCTCTCCGATGATGCGTGAGTAGTTCTTTGTAGACCTTCGGGTCCGTAGTTAGTAGCTAGATGGCTTCCTCTCTCTCGCTGAATTCTCAATACAATGGTCTCTTGGAGATCCATATGATGTAACTCTTTTGCGGTGTGTTTGTTGGGATCTGATGAACTTCGAGTTTATGATCAGTTATATCTTTTTATATCCATGAAAGTATTTGAGTTTCTTTGATCTCTTATATGCATGATTACTTATAGCCTCGTATTTCTTCTCCAATATTTGGGTTTTGTTTTGCCAACTTGATCTATTTATCTTGCAATGGGAAGAGGTGCTTTTTAGTGGGTTCGATCTTACGGTGCTTGATCTCAGTGACAGAAAGGGAAACGACACGTATGTATCGTTGCTACTAAGGATAAAACGATGGGGCCTATTTCTACATAGATAGATCTTGTCTACATCATGTCATCATTCTTATTGCATTACTCCGTTTTTCCATGAACTTAATGAAGGAAATATGCCCTTGAGGAAATAATAAAGTTATTATTTATTTCCCATATCATGATAAATGTTTATTATTCATGCTAGAATTGTATTAACCAGAAACATAATACATGTGTGAATACATAGACAAACACAGTGTCACTTGTATGCCTCTACTTGACTAGCTCGTTGATCAAAGATGGTTAAGTTTCCTAGCCATAGACATGAGTTGTCATTTGATTAATGGATCACATCATTAGGAGAATGATGTGATTGACTTGACCCATTCCGTTAGCTTAGCACTTGATCGTTTAGTTTACTGCTATTGCTTTCTTCATGACTTATACATGTTACTATGACTATGAGATTATGCAACTCCCGATTACCGGAGGAACACTTTGTGTGCTACCAAACGTCACAACATAACTGGGTGATTATAAAGGTGCTCTACAGGTGTCTCCGATGGTACTTGTTGAGTTGACATAGATCGAGATTAGGATTTGTCACTCCGATTCTCGGATAGGTTTCTCTGGGCCCTCTCGGTAATGCACATCACTATAAGCCTCGCAAGCAATGTGACTAATGAGTTAGTTACGGGATGATGCACTACTGAACGAGTAAAGAGACTTGCCGGTAACGAGATTGAGCTAGGTATTGAGATACCGATGATCGAATCTCGGGCAAGTAACATACCGATGACAAAGGGAACAATGCATGTTGTTATGCGGTTTGACCGATAAAGATGTTTGTAGAATATGTGGGAACCAATATGAGCATCCAGGTTCCGTATTGGTTATTGACCGGAAATGTGTCTCGGTCATGTCTACATAGTTCTCGAACCCGTAGGGTCCGCACGCTTAAAGTTCTGTGACGATCGATATTATGAGTTTATATGTTTTGATGTACCGAAGGTAGTTCGGAGTCCCAAATATGATCACGGACATGACGGGGAGTCTCGAAATGGTCGAGACGTAAAGATCGATATATTGGATGACTATGTTCGGACATCGGAAGTGTTTCGGGAGGTTTTAGACATATATCGGAGTACCGGGGGGTTACCGGAACCCCCCGGGGAGTATATTGGGCCTAATGGGCCTTATTGGAGAAGAGGAGGGGCGGCCAGGGCAGGCCGCGTGCCCCTCCCCCTCTAGTCCGAATTGGACAAGGAGGGGGGGGGCGGTGCCCCCCTTTCCTTCCCCTCTGTCTCCTCCTTCCCCCTTCTCCCACTCCTACTAGGAAAGGAGGAGTCCTACTTCCGGTGGGAGTAGGACTCCCCCTTTGGCGCGCCCTCCTCCTTGGCCAGCCGCCTTCCCCCTAGCTGCATTATATACGGGGGCGGGGGGCACCCCAAGGACACAACAATTGATCATTGATCTATTAGTCGTGTGCGGTGCCTCCCTCCACCATAATCCAACTCAGTCATATCGTAGCGGTGCTTAGGCGAAGCCCTGCGTCGGTAGCTTCATCAGCATCGTCACCACGCTGTCGTGCTGACGAAACTCTCCCTCGAGCTCTACTGGATCGTGAGATCGCGGGACGTCACCGAGTTGAACGTGTGCTGAATGCGGAGGTGCCGTACGTTTGGTACTGAGGATCGGTCGATCGTGAAAACGTACGACTACATCAACCGCGTTGTCATAACGCTTCCGCTTAACGGTCTACGAGGGTACGTGGACGACACTCTCCCCTCTCGTTGCTATTCATCACCATGATCTTGCGTGTGCGTAGGATTTTTTTTTTTGAAATTACTACGTTCCCCAATAGTGGCATCCGAGCCTGGTTTATGCGTAGATGTTAAATGCACGAGTAGAACACAAGTGAGTTGTGGGCGATACAAGTCATACTGCTTACCAGCATGTCATACTTTGGTTCGGCGGTATTGTTGGATGAAGCGGCCCTAACCGACATTACGCGTATGCTTACGCGAGACTGGTTCTACCGACATGCTTTGCACACAGGTGGCTGGTGGGTGTCAGTTTCTCCAACTTTAGTTGAACCGAGTGTGGCTACGCCCGGTCCTTGAGAATGTTAAAACATCACTAACTTGATGAACTATCATAGTGGTTTTGATACGTAGGTAAGAACAGTTCTTGCTCAGCCCGTAGCAGCCACATAAAACTTGCAACAACAAAGTAGATGACGTCTGATACATCTCCAACGTATATATAATTTATGAAGTATTCATGTTATTATATTATCCATCTTGGATGTTTAATGGGCTTTACTATGCACTTTCATATTATCTTTGGGACTAACCTATTAACCCAGAGCCCAGTGCCAGTTTATGTTTTTCCCTTGTTTCAGTGTTTCGCAGAAAAGGAATATCAAACGGAGTCCAAACGGAATGAAACCTTCGGAAAAGTTATTTTTGGAATGGAAGCAATCCAGGGCACTTGGAGTGCATGTCAGGGAATCAACGAGGAGGGCACGAGGCAGGGGTCGCGCCCACCCCCTGGGCGCGCCCTCCACCCTCGTGGGCCCCTCGTGGCTCCCCTGACGTATTTCTTCCTCCTATATATACCAATATACCCTAAAACCATCGGGGAACAGAATAGATCGGGAGTTCCGCCGCCGCAAGCCTCTGTAGCCACCAAAAACCAATCGGGACCCTGTTTCGGCACCCTGCCGGAGGGGGGATCCCTCACCGGTGGCCATCTTCATCATCCCGGTGCTCTCCATGACGAGAAGGGAGTAGTTCACCCATGTGGCCGAGGGTATGTACCAGTAGCTATGTGTTTGATCTCCCTCTCTCTCTCTCTCTCGTGTTCTTGAGGTGATACGATCTTGATGTATCGCGAGCTTTGCTATTATAGTTGGACCTTATGATGTTTCTCCCCCTCCACTCTTGTAATGGATTAAGTTTTCCCTTTGAAGTTATCTTATCGGATTGAGTCTTTAAGGATTTGAGAACACTTGATGTATGTCTTGCGTGGGATACCCGTGGTGACAATGGGGTATTCTATTGATTCACTTGATGTATGTTTTGGTGATCAACTTGCGGGTTCCGCCCATGAACCTATGCATAGGGGTTGGCACACATTTTCGTGTTGACTCTCTGGTAGAAACTTTGGGGCACTCTTTGAAGTACTTTGTGTTGGTTTGAATAGATGAATCTGAGATTGTGTGATGCATATCGTATAATCATACCCATGGATACTTGAGGTGACATTGGAGTATCTAGGTGACATTAGGGTTTTGGTTGATTTGTGTCTTAAGGTGTTATTCTAGTACGAACTCTATGATAGATTGAACGGAAAGAATAGCTTCGTGTTATTTTACTACGGACTCTTGAATAGATCGATCAGAAAGAATAACTTTGAGGTGGTTTCGTACCCTACCATAATCTCTTAATTTGTTCTCCGCTATTAGTGACTTTGGAGTGACTCTTTGTTGCATGCTGAGGGATATTTATATGATCCAATTATGTTATTATTGTTGAGCGAATTTGCACTAGTGAATGTATGAACCCTAGGCCTTGTTTCCTAGCATTGCAATACCGTTTACGCTCACTTTTATCATTAGTTACCTTGCTGTTTTTATATTTTTAGATTGCAAAAACCTATATCTACCATCCATATTGCACTTGTATCACTATCTCTTCGCCGAACTAGTGCACCTATACAATTTACCATTGTATTGGGTGTGTTGGGGACACAAGAGACTCTTTGTTATTTGGTTGCAGGGTTGTTTGAGAGAGACCATCTTCATCCTACGCCTCCCACGGATTGATAAACCTTAGGTCATCCACTTGAGGGAAAATTGCTACTGTCCTACAAACCTCTGCACTTGGAGGCCCAACAACGTCTACAAGAAGAAGGTTGCGTAGTAGACATCAACGTCTAACTTGTTTTTACAGGGCATGTTGTGATGTGATATGGTCAAGACATGATGCTATATTTATTTTATGAGATGATCATGTTTTATAACGGAGTTATCGGCATCTGGCAGGAGCCATATGGTTGTCGCTTTATTGTATGCAATGCAATCGCCCTATAATTGCTTTAGTTTATCACTAAGCGGTAGCGATAGTCGTAGATGCAATAGTTGGCGAGACGACAACGATGCTACGATGGAGATCAAGGTGTCGCGCCGGTGACGATGGTGATCATGACGGTGCTTTGGAGATGGAGATCAAAGGCACAAGATGATGATGACCATATCATATCACTTATATTGATTGCATGTGATGTTTATCCTTTATGCATCTTATTCTGCTTTGATTGACGGTAGCATTATAAGATGATCTCTCACTAAATTTCAAGGTATAAGTGTTCTCCCTAAGTATGCATCGTTGCGAAAGTTCGTCGTGCCGAGATACCACGTGATGATCGGGTGTGATAAGCTCTACGTTCAAACACAACGGGCGTAAGATAGTTTTACACACGCAGAATACTTGGGTTAAACTTGACGAGCCTAGCATATGCAGATATGGCCTCGGAACACTGAGACCGAAAGGTCGAGCGTGAATCATATAGTAGATATGATCAACATAGTGATGTTCACCATTGAAAACTACTCCATCTCACGTGATGACCGGACATGGTTTAGTTGATTTGGATCACGTGATCACTTAGATGATTAGAGGGATGTCAATCTAAGTGGGAGTTCTTAAGTAATATGATTAATTGAACTTTAATTTATCATGATCTTAGTACCTGATAGTATTTTGCTTGTCTATGTTGTTGTAGATAGATGGCCCGTGCTGTTGTTCCGTTGAATTTTAATGCATTCCTTGAGAAAGCAAAGTTGAAAGATGATGGTAGCAATTACACGGACTGGGTCCGTAACTTGAGGATTATCCTCATTGCTGGACAGAAGAATTACGTCCTGGAAGCACCGCTGGGTGCTAGGCCTGCTGCAGATGCAACTGACAACGTTAAGAACGTCTGGCAGAGCAAAGCTGATGACTACTCGATAGTTCAGTGTGCCATGCTTTACGGCTTAGAACCGGGACTTCAACGATGTTTTGAACGTCATGGAGCATATGAGATGTTCCAGGATTTGAAGTTAATATTTCAAGCAAATGCCCGGATTGAGAGATATGAAGTCTCCAATAAGTTCTACAGCTGCAAGATGGAGGAGAATAGTTCTGTCAGTGAGCATATACTCAAAATATCTGGGTATAACAATCACTTGATTCAACTGGGAGTTAATCTTTCGGATGATAGTGTCATTGACAGAATTCTTCAATCACTGCCACCAAGCTACAAGAGCTTCGTGATGAACTATAATATGCAAGGGATGGATAAGACAAATCCCGAGCTCTTCGCAATGCTAAAGGCTGCGGAGGTAGAAATCAAGAAGGAGCATCAAGTGTTGATGGTCAACAAGACCACCAGTTTCAAGAAAAAGGGTAAAGGGAAGAAGAAGGGGAACTTTAAGAAGAACGGCAAACAAGATGCTGCTCAGGAGAAGAAACTCAAGTCTGGACCTAAGCCTGAGACTGAGTGCTTCTACTGCAAGACTGGTCCTGGAAGCGGAACTGCCCCAAGTATTTGGCGGATAAGAAGGATTGCAAGGTGAACAAAGGTATATGTGATATACATGCTATTGATGTGTACCTTACTAATGCTCACAGTAGCCCCTGGGTATTTGATACTGGTTCTGTTGCTAATATTTGCAACTCGAAACAGGGACTACGAATTAAGCGAAGATTGGCTAAGGACGAGGTGACGATGCGCGTGGGAAATGGTTCCAAAGTCGATGTGATCGCGGTCGTCACGCTACCTCTACATCTACCTTCGGGATTAGTTTTAGACCTGAATAATTGTTATTTGGTGCAAGCGTTAAGCATGAACATTATATCTGGATCTTGTTTGATGCGAGACGATTATTCTTTTAAATCAGAGAATAATGGTTGTTCTATTTATATGAGTAATATCTTTTATGGTCATGCACCCTTGAAGAGTGGTCTATTTTTATTAAATCTTGATAGTAGTGATACACATATTCATAATATTGAAGCCAAAAGATGCAGAGTTGATAATGATAGTGCAACTTATTTGTGGCATTGCCGTTTAGGTCATATTGGTGTAAAGCGCATGAAGAAACTCCATACTGATGGACTTTTGGAATCACTTGATTATGAATCACTTGGTACTTGCGAACCATGCCTCATGGGCAAGATGACTAAAACGCCGTTCTCCGGATCAATGGAGTGAGAAACAGATTTGTTGGAGATCATACATACTGATGTATGCGGACCGATGAATATTGAGGCTCGCGGCGGGTATCGTTATTTTCTCACCTTCACAGATGATTTGAGCAGATATGGGTATATCTACTTAATGAAACATAAGTCTGAAACATTTCAAAAGTTCAAAGAATTTCAGAGTGAAGTGGAAAATCATCATAACAAGAAAATAAAATATCTACGATTTGATCGTGGAGGAGAATATTTGAGTTACGAGTTTGGTCTACATTTGAAACAATGCAGAATAGTTTCGCAACTCACTCCACCCAGAACACCAGAGTGAAATGGTGTGTCTGAACATCGTAATCGTACTTTACTAGACATGGTGCGATCTATGATGTCTCTTACTGATTTACCGCTATCGTTTTGGGGTTATGCTTTAGAGACGGGTGCATTCACGTTAAATAGGGCACCATCGAAATCCGTTGAGACGATGCCTTATGAACTGTGGTTTGGCAAGAAACCAAAGTTGTCGTTTCTTAAAGTTTGGGGCTGCGATGCTTATGTGAAAAAACTTCAACCTGATAAGCTCGAACCCAAATCGGAGAAATGTGTCTTCATAGGATACCCAAAGGAAACTGTTGGGTACACCTTCTATCATAGATCCGAAGGCAAGACATTTGTTGCTAAAAATGGATCCTTTCTAGAGAAGGAGTTTCTCTTGAAAGAAGTGAGTGGGAGGAAAGTAGAACTTGATGAGGCAACTGTACCTGCTCCCTTATTGGAAAGTAGTTCATCACAGAAACCGGTTTCTGTGACACCTGCACCAATTAGTGAGGAAGCTGATGATGTTGATCATGAATCTTCAGATCAAGTTACTACCGAACCTCGTAGGTCAACCAGAGTAAGATCCACACCAAAGTGGTACAGTAATCCTATTCTGGAGGTCATGTTACTTGACCAAGGCGAACCTACGAACTATGAAGAAGCGATGGTGAGCCCAGATTCCGCAAAATGGCTTGAGGCCATGAAATTTGAGATGGGATCCATGTATGAGAACAAAGTGTGGACTTTGGTTGACTTGCCCGATGATCGGCAAGCCATAGAAAATAAATGGATCTTCAAGAAGAAGACTGACGCTGACGGTAATGTTACTGTCTACAAAGCTCGACTTGTTGCGAAAGGTTTTCGACAAGTTCAAGGAGTTGACTACGATGTGACTTTCTCACCCGTAGCGATGCTTAAGTCTGTCCGAATCATGTTTGCAATTGCCGCATTTTATGATTATGAAATTTGGCAAATGGATGTCAAAACTGCATTCCTGAATGGATTTCTGGAAGAAGAGTTGTATATGATGCAACCGGAAGGTTTTGTCGATCCAAAGGGAGCTAACAAAGTGTGTAAGCTCCAGCGATCCATTTATGTACTGGTGCAAGCCTCTCGGAGTTGGAATAAACGTTTTGATTGTGTGATCAAAGCATATGGTTTTATACAAACTTTTGGAGAAGCCTGTATTTACAAGAAAGTGAGTGGGAGCTCTGTAGCATTTCTAATATTATATGTGGATGACATATTGCTAATTGGAAATGATATAGAATTTCTGGATAGCATAAAAGGATACTTGAGTAAGAGTTTTTCAATGAAAGACCTGGGTGAAGCTGCTTACATATTGGGCATCAAGATCTATAGAGATAGATCAAGACGCTTAATTGGACTTTCACAAAGCACATACCTTGACAAAGTTTTGAAAAAGTTCAAAATGGATCAAGCAAAGAAAGCGTTCTTGCCTGTGTTACAAGGTGTGAAGTTGAGTCAGATTCAATGCCCGACCACTGCAGAAGATAGAGAGAAAATGAAAAGTGTTCCCTACGCTTCAGCCATAGGCTCTATCATGTATGCAATGCTGTGTACCAGACCTGATGTGTGCCTTGCTATTAGCTTAGCAGGGAGGTACCAAAGTAATCCAGGAATGGATCACTGGACAGCGGTCAAGAACATCCTGAAATACCTGAAAAGGACTAAGGATATGTTTCTCGTTTATGGGCGTGACAAAGAGCTCGTCGTAAATGGTTACGTTGATGCAAGCTTTGACACTGATCCGGACGATTCTAAATCGCAAACCGGATACGTGTTTACATTGAATGGTGGAGCTGTCAGTTGGTGCAGTTCTAAACAAAGCGTCGTGGCGGGATCTACGTGTGAAGTGGAGTACATAGCTACTTCGGAAGCAGCAAATGAAGGAGTCTGGATGAAGGAGTTCATATCCGATCTAGGTGTCATACCTAGTGCATCGGGTCCGATGAAAATCTTTTGTGACAATACTGGTGCAATTGCCTTGGCAAAGGAATCTAGATTTCACAAGAGAACCAAGCACATCAAGAGACACTTCAATTCCATCCACGATCAAGTCCAGGTGGGAGACATAGAGATTTGCAAGATACATACGGATTTGAATGTTGTAGACCCGTTGACTAAGCCGCTTCCACGAGCAAAACATGATCAGCACCAACACTCCATGGGTGTTAGAATCATTACTGTGTAATCTAGATAATTGACTCTAGTGCAAGTGTGAGACTGAAGGAAATATGCCCTAGAGGCAATAATATAGTTATTATTTATTTCCTCATATCATGATAAATGTTTATTATTCATGCTAGAATTGTATTAACCGGAAACATAATACATGTGTGAATACATAGACAAACACAGTGTCACTAGTATGCCTCTACTTGACTAGCTCGTTGATCAAAGATGGTTAAGTTTCCTAGCCATAGACATGAGTTGTCATTTGATTAACGGGATCACATCATTAGGAGAATGATGTGATTGACTTGACCCATTCCGTTAGCTTAGCACTTGATCGTTTAGTTTACTGCTATTGCTTTCTTCATGACTTATACATGTTCCTATGACTATGAGATTATGCAACTCCCGATTACCGGAGGAACACTTTGTGTGCTACCAAACGTCACAACGTAACTGGGTGATTATAAAGGTGCTCTACAGGTGTCTCCGATGGTACTTGTTGAGTTGACATAGATCGAGATTAGGATTTGTCACTCCAATTCTCGGACAGGTTTCTCTGGGCCCTCTCGGTAATGCACATCACTATAAGCCTCGCAAGCAATGTGACTAATGAGTTAGTTGCGGGATGATGCACTACGGAACGAGTAAAGAGACTTGCCGGTAACGAGATTGAGCTAGGTATTGAGATACCGACGATCGAATCTCGGGCAAGTAACATACCGATGACAAAGGGAACAACGTATGTTGTTATGCGGTTTGACCGATAAAGATCTTCGTAGAATATGTGGGAACCAATATGAGCATCCAGGTTCCGCTATTCGTTATTGACCGGAAATGTGTCTCAGTCATGTCTACATAGTTCTCGAACCCGTAGGGTCTGCACGCTTAAAGTTCTATGACGATCGGTATTATGAGTTTATATGTTTTGATGTACTGAAGGTAGTCCGGAGTCCCGGATATGATCACGGACATGACGAGGAGTCTTGAAATCGTCGAGACGTTAAGATCGATATATTGTATGACTATGTTCGGACACCGGAAGTGTTTCGGGAGGTTTTGGACATATACCGGAGTACCGGGGGGTTACCGGAACCCCCCGGGGAGTATATTGGGCCTAATGGGCCTTAGTGGACAAGAGGAGGGGCGGCTAGGGCAGGCCGCACGCCCCGTCCCCCTCTAGTCCGAATTGGACAAGGAGGGGGGCGGCGCCCCCCTTTCTTTCCCCTCTGTCTCCTCCTTCCCCCTTCTCCTACAGCTACTAGGAAAGGAGGAGTCCTACTCTCGGTAGGAGTAGGACTCCCCCCTTGGCGCGCCCTCCTGCTTGGCCGGCCGCCTCCCCTAGCTCCTTTATATACGCGGGGGGGGGGGGGGGCACCCCAAGGACACAACAATTGATCATTGATCTTTTAGCCATGTGCGGTGCCCCCCTCCACCATAATCCACCTCGGTCATATCGTAGCCGTGCTTAGGCGAGGCCCTGCGTCGGTAGCTTCATCAACATCGTCACCACGCCGTCGGGCTGACAAAACTCTCCCTCGAGCTCTACTGGATCGTGAGATCGCGGGACGTCACCGAGCTGAACGTGTGCTGAACGCGGAGGTGTCGTACGTTCGGTACTGAGGATCGCCTCTCGTTGCCATAACTGAAGACGTACGACTACATCAACCGTGTTGTCATAACGCTTCCGCTTAACGGTCTACGAGGGTACGTGGACGACACTCTCCCCTCTCGTTGCTATGCATCACCATGATCTTGCATGTGCGTAGGATTTTTTTTGAAATTACTACGTTCCCCAACACTTAATACACTAGATGCATGCTGGATAGCTGTCGATGTGTGGAGTAATATTAGTAGATGCAGGCAGGAGTCGGTCTACTAATCTTGGACGTGATGCCTATATAATGATCATTGCCTGGATATCGTCATGATTATTTGAAGTTATATCAATTACCCACCAGTAATTTGTTTACCCACCGTTGCTATTTTTCTTGAGAGAAGCCACTAGTGAAACCTACGGGCCCTGGGTCTCCTTTCTCATATATTTGCCTTTGCGATCTACTTTTCCTTTGCATTTATTTTCAAGTCTATTAAACCAAAAATACAAAAATACCTCGCTGCATTTTATTTCTTATTTATTTTATTTGGCGTTCGATCTATCAATCTACTACAATTTTATCTCACGTCCTTTGCCTATCTTGAGGCGCCGTACACAGAAGGGATTGACAACCCCTTTAACACGTCGGGCTACGAGGATTTGTTATCTGTGTGCAGGGGCTGTTTACGTTGTGTTTCTTGGTTCTCCTACTGGTTCGATAACCTTGGTTTCATATCTGAGGGAAATTCCTACCGTTGCTGTGCTGCATCATCCCTTCCTCTTTGGGGATATACCGACGTAGCTTCAAGTGACATCAGTGAGCCCAGGAAAGACAAGGAGGGCGACAAGGTCTTGGGGAGACATGTTGTGCTTGATAAGCAACCCGATGGCAAGGAAGTGATCAAAATCACCATCAAGAATCCTACACTCGGGGGGCAAGTATAGGTGCAGCAAGACACTCGAGTTAAATTTGTTTAAGCCCAAGAGTCCTAAAGTAGGCAAGTGGAAGATGAACAAAGCTAAAGTGCAGCGCAAACGAATCAAACCAACTTTTGACATGTTGCTGTCCAAGTACGCCAACCAGTCGGCCGGTTCTAGCTTTAATCGGCCGACTCATGTGAAGCGACCAAGGCCACCATCAGCTGATATGTTTAGTCAATATATGAAACTGAGTGAACCATGGGTGTCGTTTCTAGAAGAGCAAAGGCAGCCTGTTTGGGATTGACTTGACTACTCATATAATGGCCGACTGAACATTGGTGACTATTAGTCGGCTAGTCAAAATATGCGACCGAGTGGAAACTATCCGAGTGTAAGAATGCACCCAGGTGGAAGCCGTCCGAGTGAAAAAATGTGGCTGTGTAGATTCCATCCGAGTGAATTCCATCCGAGTGAAATCCATCCGAGTGGATTCCATCAGAGTAAAAAGGTGCGCCCGAGTGGAAATTTCATGCATCTAGAAAGTCAGAAAGAATGGCGTGTTAAGTCACCAAATGTTGCAGCAGTTGAGTCAGGAAAAGGCAAGGAGAAAATCGATGCTGACTCACTCATCTTGGGCACCAAAACATTCGCCATACAACAGCCGATTGTGCATAGAAATCCAACTAAGCCGATACTTGCTATCGCGCCAAAGCACTGGACTAATGACCATGAAGCAAGCACCAGCCAAATAAAGACAAGAGGTCCTAAATACACTCAGCGAAAGTGGTGTCCTCCAGGGCTAACAAAGACATAAAAGAGGAAACTATAGAGGTTAAGGAGTCAAGAGATGGCAGAGCTAGAGGCTGAGAAGCAAAGGGACAAATTATTCAATGACACTCGGCCCATGGTACCTGCAAAACAAGTGTGGAGGCCTAAACAAATACAAGATGTGGTGGCTTCTACACCTATCACAATAGCACCTACAACACCAAAAGAGGATGATGCAATCATTGCATCATCTACGTTACCTATTGCATCCTCTTCACTCGGATAGATTTCAGAATCTATGAATATACTTGAGGAGGAGGATGATATGTTGGACTATGGGTCTACGCCGGTTCATGAAGGTATGGATATCAATATGGTGTATTACTTACCTGCTGAGTTTCATTCTGTAGATGAGGAAGGGGAGGTGGCTCAGCTGGATTTTGGCCCTAAAAACACAATATTCAAGAAACCAAAAGAACCAGTGACGCATCTGAAACCATTGTATCTCAGGGGTCATATCAATGGATCACCGCTCACTAGGATGCTTGTTGATGGTGGTGTTGTGGTATATCTTATGCCTTATTCGGACTTCAAGAAATTAGGTTTACCCGATGAAGAGTTGATAAAGACAAATATGGTGCTCAATGGATTTGAGGGAAAAGAGAAAACTGAAGCCAAAGGTGTCATGTATGTGGAGCTTACTGTCGGAAGCAAAACTTTGGCTACTGCGTTCTTTGTCGCCGAGGTGCAAGGTAACTACAATGTAATATTAGGCTGTGACTGGGTTCATGCAAGCCAGTGCCTGCCATCCACTATGCACCAGTTTTTGATCCAGTGGGCTGATGATGAAGTGGAAGTCATTCATGCGGATTACTCGGCCTGTGTTGCTTTGGCCGCTGCACCGGTGGATTGGCAACATCCCAATGCTACTTTCTTAACGGGACGTGACTTGTCAGAGTTTGATTTTCTCAGCGCGACCAAGAATGGTTTTTTGCCTGTCTCTTTAAAGCCGACTGAATGCAGTCGGCTCCAAGGTACGATATGTTTAAATGGATTCTAGTTCCGAGTGGTTACAAAAACGTCTTGTAAAATATCGGTCCAACGAGAACGATATGTATGAGTCTATTGAGGAGTTGGATGACATGGATAAACTTGGACAAGGTTTTACATCGGGCGATTCATTAGAAGAGGTAGATATTGGAGATGGTTCAGTCACTCGGCCGACGTTTGTAAACAAAAATCTGAAAGCCGATTGTAAAGCTAAGTTAATCGATCTATTGAAAGAATATGTTTGTTGCTTTGCATGGGAATATCCTGAGATGCCAGGTTTAAGCCTAGAGCTAGTGGAGCATCAGTTGCCTATAAAGGCCGGTTTTAGACCTTATAAACAGTCGGCCAGAAAGTTTAATCCAAAAACATATGACCGGATCAAGGAAGAGATCAGTCATTTTCTTAAAGCTAATTTTATTAGACCTTGCAGGTATGCCGAGTGGATTTCTAACATTGTCCCAGTGGAGAAAAAGGGATCGGGCAAGTTGAGGGTATGCATTGATTTCAGAGATTTGAATAGGGCTACACCCAAAGATGAGTATCCCATGCCAATAGCCGATATACTCATTAATGATGCTTCTGGACATAAGGTCATTAGCTTTCTTGATGGTAATGCGGGGTATAACCAAATTTTTATGGACGAAGAAGACATGTCCAAAACGGCTTTTCGATGCCCTGGTTTCCTTGGTTTATTCGAGTGGATAGTGATGACATTCAGATTAAAAAATGCTGGAGCTACATATCAAAGGGCTATGCATTTGATTTTTCGTGATTTACTCGGTGTCATACTTGAAGTTTATATTGATGATACTGTTGTCAAATCAGATGCTTTTGAGTCTCACTAGGCCGATTTGCATTTAGCTTTCGAGAGAATGAAAAATATGGACTTAAGATGAATCCTTTAAAGTGTGCATTCGGTGTACCAGGTGCCAAGTTTTTGGGTTTCATTATTCATGAAGATGGCATAGAGATTGATCCCAAAAAGATAGAGGCCATACAGAAAGTGGAGGCTCCAACATGCAAGAGAGATATGCAAACGTTCCTTGGCAAGGTCAATTATTTGAGAAGGTTCGTAGCTAATCTGTCAGGGAAAGTTGATGCATTTACTCCCATCCTTCGGTTAAAGAATGATGTTGATTTCACTTGGGGGGGGGGCAAAACAACAAGAAGCATTTTATATGATCAAGAATTATTTGTGCACTCCTCCGGTGATGAAAGCGCCCAAGCATAGGGAGCCCTTTAAGCTTTACATTGCAGAAGAGGGAGGTGTTATTGGTGCTGTTTTGACTCAAGAAACCGAAGGAAAAGAGCATGCTATTACATATTTGAGCAGGCAATTATTGGACACCGACACAAGGTACACATTTATTGAAAAACTATGTCTATGCTTATATTATGCTTGCACAAAATTGAGACATTACCTAGTTCTTGCGTAGTAGCTTGTCAAACCGATGTCATTAAATACATGTTGCATAGGCCAATTCTTAGTGGTAGAACTGGTAAGTGGGCTTATGCTTTGATTGAATATGATTTGGCTTATGAATCTCTAAAATCCATGAAAGGCCAAATCGTTGCTAATTTTATTGTTGAACATCGGATTGATGACAAGCATCATGTTTATATAAACCTTGTCTCATTAGTACCGTGGAGATTATATTTTGATGGTTCAGTTTGTAGCAATGGCCAAGGTGTTGGTATTGTTTACATATCTCCTCATGGTGCTGTTTTTGAAGCCTCATGCCACTTAGAATATTTTTGCACAAACAATATGAAGCATTATTATTCGGCCTAGAGATGTTAATTGCTATAGTGTTACATATATTGAGGCTTATGGTGATTCATTACTAGTGGTGCAGCAAGTATCCAAAGTCTTTCAGTGTTTGGACGGATCACTTAATGTTTATCTTGATAAATGTCTAGATATAATTTCTACTTTGGATTGTTTTAGCATTGCTCATATATCTAGACATGACAATTGGAAAGCAAATGAGTTGGCACAACAAGCATCCGGATATTATGTTGACCATGGCATGTTTCATATTTCTCAAAGACGGATGTCTTGTCTTACCATTATAGAAGAAGGCCGAACCAGAATCCACTGATTCGGCCATTAACTAAAATCTAGTGCAGGTGACAATCCCGACTGGAGGAAGCCCGTTGTTGATTACTTGTGCAATCCGAGTGAAAGGGTGGACAGGGCTGTTCGGCGTATGGCTTTCAAGTATACAATGAGAGATGATGGTCTTTATCGCCGAACAATCGATGATGTTCTTCTAAAGTCCTTGGACGAGGAATAGGCAAGAGTTGCTATGGGAGAGGTACATGAAGGAATTTGTGGCACTCATCATTCGGCTCCCAAGATGAAATGGTTATTGCGACGTGCTAGGTTTTATTGACCGACTATGATTAATGATTGCTTCAGATATTATAAGGGGTGTGAAGCTTGTCAAAAATTTGGTGATATTCAATTGGCTGGCTCCTGTTGCTATGTTACATCCTATTATCAAGTCGTGGCCTTTCAGAGGTTGGGGTTTAGACTTCATTGGAGAAATCTATCCGTCTTCCTCGAAAGGGCATCGGTTCGTATTGGTGGCAACTGATTATTTCACTAAATGGTCTGGAGCAGTACCTCTCAAGAACATGACACATACAGAGGTAATTCAATTCATAACCCAGCACATTATTCATAGATTCGGTATTCCTCAAACGTTAACTACAGATCAAGGTCCATCTTTCATGTCACACCAAGTCAGAGAGTTTGCCGAATCTTATAACATAAAGTTGCTCAATTCCTCTCCGTATTATGCCCAAGCTAATGGACAAGCTGAGTCTAGCAATAAAATTTTAATCAAGCTCATCAAGAAGAAGATTGAGGATAATCCAAGGAGATGGCATGAGTTGTTGTCTGAAGCTTTATGGGCACATAGAATCTCAAGGCATGGTGCTACGAAGGTGACTCCATATGAGCTAGTGTATGGTCAGGAGGCTATTTTACCGGTGGAAGTAAATTTGAATGCTTTGAGAATAGCCAAACAAAATGATTTATCGGCAATAGACTTTTATAACTTGACGATGGACAATATTGATGAGGTTTCCGATAAACGTTTGGCTGCTTTGAAGGCCATAGAGAGAGATAAGTTGAGGGTGGGAAGAGCTTACAATAAGAAAGTCAAGTTGAAGAATTTTCAAGTTGGTGATCTCGTCTGGAAAGGGATTCTACCGATTGGTTCAAGAGATAGAAAATTCGGGAAGTGGTCTCCGAGTTGGGAAGGTCCTTTTAGGATTACAAGAATAGTTCCCGAAAACTCTTATTTGGTGGAATCCGTACAAGGGACGGTGTTAACTAGAGCTCTCAATGGCAAATACTTGAATAAATACCACCCGAGTGTGTGGCAAGAAGCCTAAGTAGGCAATGGCCGATATACGATTATTGCCCTTACACAAACATGGCCGATACATAATATTCGCCCTAAGAAAAATAAATGGCCGATGGAGTGTTGACATCGTCCTTAGAACAAACACCGTGTATATTATTTTTCAGCGTGCAAGCTTTGCCGAAAAACAGGGGGGCATGTGTTGACATCAGATTTTGGCATTGCATAAAAGAAAATGAGATGGCTAAGAGTTAAAGGGTTTTCAGCATGGGAAGTTTCGCATCGCCGAGTGGAACAACTTTGATGTTTAGGTAATCATCATCCGAACCCATCTTAGGGATCGAAATTGTACTATGAGTGGCATAATTCAATGTTCCGAGTGGTTTTCGGCCGACCACGCCTTCAAGACGACCTCGCATGAAGGAGCACTGTAAAGAAATTGCCTTCATCTCGTCGAGGCAATTGATTTTGATATATAAATCATCTCAATCCGAGTTCGTATGCAAAAGTTAGAGGCAATACACAGCAGGCCAAACCTGAACGGAAATATGGCGCGAGGTACCAGACACCCTGTCTGATGGGTCGCGCGAGCAATTCGGCCCTGGAGAAGGCCTTGAATCAAAAAACCGTAAATACAATAAAGTTTCGTCTCGTCGAGCCGATCGATTTTCATATATAACTCGTCTCAATCCGAGGTCGTATGAGACCTGGAAACAGAAATCAAGACCAGGCTATGTTTTTAGTCGGGAAATCCGAGTGAAAAGCTTACCATGCGAGTGAAAACTTACCGATCGAGTGAAAGTTTGCCGTCCGAGTGAACTTATTATCAACCGAGTGAAAATATAGTCATCCGAGTGAAATTTTCCTCCAGGTGAAAATATTCCGAGTGAAAACATTACCGTCCGAATGAAAACTTGCCGATCGGGTGAGATATTGCCTTCCGAGTGAAAGTATAGTCATCCGAGTGAAAGATTGTCTTCCGAGTGAAAACATAGTCATCCGAGTGAAATATTCTAATATCCGAGTGAAAAAGTCCAGTCGGACGATCCGAGTGAAAGACTCTAATATCCGAGTGGATGAGCTCGAATCTGAGTGAAACTGAACATGTGCCCGAAAGTTTATCAAGATGACCTCGGATGGAGAAGTGTTCAATACGGAAGTTGTGCGAATCATCAAAACAGTAAACTCTGGTTTTGGAGTCATCATCATCACAGATAGTATATGGCCTGCAAATTCAGTACGAGACTCAGATAATCCAGTCTGCTACAAGACCGAGTCCGATTGGAAGGTAGAGATGACCTCGAAAAGTATTCAAGATGGCCTTATTTGAAAAAGTGATCAACATGAGAGTTGTTCGTCTCATCAAGGCACACAAGTTTGATATTTGGGCCGTCTTGATCGGAGATCATATGCAGGCTCAACGGCCCGCGCAAGGAGGAAGACAGAAGTTGGGCCAGATTCAGACTGAATCCGAGTTGGAATAGAATTAGGACTCTAGGACGTGAATTGATGTAATTTTTTGTAAGGAAAGCCTAGATGAATCCTTTACTTGTACGGGAAGTCCAGCTGCCTCTTATATATGTTGGGGGTGACGGCGGATTGAACAACACACAATCGAACAAATCAATATACTACTTTTTCAGTCTACGTTTTATCTCTCCACCGTTTTCTCTCTCGTTCTTCGCTATCCTCAAGTTTGAGAGCTGCAAATCTCAAGGCTCTAGGGGTGAGCGAATCTACCTGGGCAGCCCATAGCCACCGCACTCCCTGACGGGGTCCCTCCCGGGCGTGCGGGGTTTCGGGTCTCAAAAGCGCCCGCCGACTGTCCTGCGTATTGTGCTGTCGGTCGGGTCTCCTTCGACGTGACCTGCGTTGCATCACCCCCGAAGTCGAGGGTACACGTGACGTATTCGTGTGTCAACACACTTTTTGGCGACTCCGCTGGGGACAAAAGATCAATCGTCATCATCCACCATGTCCGATCTTCCCAAGCCATCTTAGGTAGACGCCGAAAAAATCAGTAAGCCTTGTCTTGATGAGATCTCGGCCGATCATCGCCAAGTCTATGAGGAGTACAAGAAGGCACGTGAAGAGAAGGATTTGTAGGAGTTCCTTGCAAAGTTCAAGAAGGATCGCCAAGGCAACATCACTCCGATTGGAGAAATCAAGTTCCCTCCTCTTCAAGCCGAGCAGGTTAAACCCTCTATGAGTACTACCTTTTGTCCTGAGCAGTGGGCTGAGATTGAGAGTCGTATTGCTGATGGTAACAATCTGGTCTATCAAACTTTCATTGGAAATACTAATGCTCAGAAGAATATATCTCAATCATCTAGTGGTAATGATGGTGTAGCTGCTAGTGTGCAAAACCCTAATCTGGCTTTACCTATTGCATCGGCGCCTCCCATGCCGATGGCTTATTACCCTACCCATGCAAATTAGATTCTGGTTGCACCCATTAGTCCTATCATGAGCATGCCAGGTTCGGGGGCAACGCCGAACCAAACCCTACCTACAGCTACAACCACTCGGCCATTACCGAACTATGGTTCAACATACATGCCGTAGTTCCTACCTACAGCTAGTAGTCCTACTCCTCCTATGCCACTGCCACAAGTTTCATTGTCCATTATGGATATTGGCTAGCTAATATTAGAGAGGAGATGGCTAAGATGCTCCAAGAGAATTTTGGAGTTGAGTTACCTCGGAATCGGATTTACCAAAAACCGTAACCAGAGTACTTTGATGCCATCCAGTGCCCTCCAGGATATAAGATTCCAGATTTTGTTAAGATTAATGGAGAAGGCACGAAAACCACATGGGAGCATGTTAGTCAATATTTAGCACAACTGGGTGAAGCAGGCTCGCTAAATGAATTGAAAGTGCGTTTATTTCCTTTGTCATGAACTGGTACTGCATTTTCATGGTTTTCTTCTTTACCACATGGTTCCATTTGGGTTTGGTTGCAGCTAGAGCAGAGATTTCATGATCATTTTTATAGCGGCGACAATGAACTCAAGTTGTCACATCTAACATCGGTTAAAGAAAAGCAGGATGAATCAGTCTCCAATTATGTCAAGAGATTCAGAGAAACAAAAAACCGGTGCTATAGTTTGGTGATAACCGAGAGAGACTTGGAAGATCTAGTGCTGAGTGGTTTGAGAACTCCCATTAGAGCAAAGCTAGAAGGGTATGAGTTCTTAAATATCAACCAAGTCCTACAAAGGGCTTTGGCTCAGGAAAGCCAAAGCAAAGATCTTAAAGAAGTACATAGATATAAAGCCGATCATCCTAAGATGAACATGATTGCATATGATAGTGATCACTCGGACGATGAGGATGATATGTATGCTACTGAATTTGTTTGGCCATCTAAGGCTAAACCCTTTACTTGCAATGATCTAAAACCGATTCATAAGAATCGTGATGAAGAGATGAAGTTTACTTTTAACATTGCCAAGTGTGATAAAATATTTGATGCTTTGCTGCAAGCTAAACTTATTAGTATATCTCATACTTTACCGCCGTTTGAAGAGCTGAAACGGTGTGCTTATTGCAAGTATCATAATTCTTTTTCTCATGCTACTAACGATTGCAATGTTTTTCGACGACAGATACAATCGGCCATTAATGACGGACGATTGAACTTTTCTGAGATGCAAGTTGATAAACACCCCTTTCCAATGAACACCATGGACTTAGAAGGGAAGAAACTGCTCATTCGGCCGGAGGTAGCCGAATATGCTAATAAAGCAAATGTCATTGTTGGTGAGACCAGGAAAGACAAGGAGGGTGACAAGGTCTTGGGGAGACAGTTTCTGCTTGATAAGTAACCCGATGGCAAGGAACTGATCAAAATCACCATCAAGAATCCTACACTCGGGGGGGGGGGGGGAAGCACAGGTGCAGCAAGACACTCGGGTTAAATTTTTTAAGCCCAAGAGTCCTAAAGTTGGCAAGTGGAAGATGAACAAAGCTAAAGTGCAGCGTAAATGAATCAAACCAACTTTTGACATGTTGCTTTCTAAGTACGCCAACCATTCGGCCAGTTCTAGCTTTAATCGGCCGACTCATGTGAAGCGACCAAGGTCACCATAAGCTGATATGTCCAGTCAATATATGAAACCGAGTGAACCAAGGGCGTCGTTTCTAGAAGAGCAAATGCAGTCTGTTTGGGATCGACTTGACTACTCATATAATGGCTGACTGAACATTGGTGACTATCAATCGGCTGGTCAAAGTATGCAACCGAGTGGAAACTATCCGAGTGTAAGAATGCACCCAGGTGGAAGCTATCCGAGTGAAAAATGTGGCTGGGTAGATTCCATCCGAGTGAAATCCATCCGAGTGGATTCCATCCGAGTAAAAAGGTGCGTCCGAGTGGAAATTTCATGCATCTCGAAAGTCAAAAAGAATGGCGTGTTAAGTCAACAATTGTTGCAACAGTTGAGTCAGGAAAAGGCAAGGAGAAAATTGATGCTGACTCACTCATCTTGGGCACCGAAACATTCGCCATACAGCAGCCGATTGTGTATAGCAATCCGACTGAGCCGATACTTGCTATCGTGCCAAAGCACTCAGCTAATGACCATGAAGCAAGCACCAGCCAAGTAAAGACAAGAGATCCTTAATACACTCAGCCAAAGTGGTGTCCTCCAGGGCTAACAAAGACACAAAATAGGATATTGCAGGGGTTAAGGATCGAGTGAACTTATTATCATCCGAGTGAAATTTACCGATCGAGTGAAAGTTTGCCGTCTGAGTGAACTTATTATCATCCGAGTGAAAATATAGTCATCCGAGTGAAAATATAGTCATCCGAGTGAATCCGAGTTGGAATAGAATTAGGACTCTAGGACGTGAATTGATGTAATATTTTGTAAGGAAAGCCTATATGAATCCTTTACTTGTACGGGAAGTCCAGCCGCCTCTTATATACGTTGGGGGTGACGGCGGATTGAACAACACACAATCGAACTAATCAATATACTACTTTTTCAGTCTACATTTTATCTCTCCACCGCTTTTCTCTCTCGTTCTTTGTGGCACCCCGGCTCAAAGAAACCGGAACGCCCCATATTCCAGCCCAGAGATCGAGGAGAAGTCTTCTGGAATACGGCACTGCTTAGCATAGAACAAATCGACTCTTTATTACAATCTATGTGGGTACAAGGGGGGTTACATCGGCACGGCGACATTACGCCTGCCACGGTTGCTCCATGCAAGCAGCAGAACAACTCGACGCAGCGGAAGACTACTGGCAGCAGAATAGCGACGACGGTGATGAACTCCACTCCGCGAGGACTCTGGCTGGAACGCTTATCCTAGCGCGCAAACAAGGGATCCACAGCAAACAAGCAATCAAATCCGGCATGACCTGCAAACTGGCATGACACGCCAGGTCAGTACACTGAATGTACTTGCAAGCTCACAGCAACCAAAGCAATCAAGACATACAATAGCATGGCAATTACAGGTTAGCAAGGATTAACATGATACTATTAGATCAATCATAGCATGAACAAGATGATACAACTAGAACAATGCGAGCATGGCATAAACATATGAACATGATAATACTAGCATGCAACATGATGAAACTATCATGCACCAACTTACTCTGTTCGGGTTACATTGTAACCATCACATGTATCACTTACCATCATAGACATCACACGATCATCTCAGGATCTGATCAAGCTTGGTATTAACAATACCGCGGTAATCATTTATGACCACAAGGAGCTTGACTTTTACCCTTGACTCTCGCATAACACCACAAATATCCACAACGCGGTATCCACGATACCACAGTGATCCTCTCACGATCACATAAATATCAACCAAGTTCTTTCATCATCGAACCGGGGTTGTTATTAAGCACATTATTATTATTACTGTTGACCCATAGTGTGACCAACTACGAACTGGGCCCATATCCGCGGGCGCGGCTATCGATAGATTTAACACACACACTCTGCAGAGGTTAGCACACTGTACCCACACCACGGAACCCTGGCCTCGCACTCCCATTCGGGTGGACCAAAGCGTTCCGACAAAACCGTCCTACTGCCATGACACCCTCCCGGCCACTCCGACCAACTCCCCTTTGGGCTAAGTCCTGGGTGGCCCCATGCCTACCAAAGGCACCAACGGCCACTGTCGTGGCAAAATGGTCCCAAACAGGGACAAGGATCCATACTAAACAACGGGTAGACAAGGCTTATGCCGTCCTACCTGATCAGGGCAGCGCCCACGCATAACCTTCCCTCACGAGAGGCACTGGTGAGAGGCATGACAATAGACCCAGTTAGGACCCCCCATAGGGTAAGCGTGGTTGCACTGGTCAGATCGATATGGTGGCACCATGACTCAGCCAACAGTTGTTCAAGTTCAATTTAATCCGGTTAAACTTGAATGCAATATGCTGAGCCATGAGAAAAATAACAGGATGCAACTACAATGCATGAACATGATATCAAACATAAGCAGGGGTGTATCATAATCAACGAGCATAGCAAAACATGTAAACATTTATCCAGATGAGCATGGCATACTGACGAGCATGAATATCATAACTAGCACACTACCCATAGCATGACATGGCCACTAGCATCAATAATAAATTCCATGCAGTAACATAACGATAAAACTACCATGCAAGTATTTAATCAACTGGATGCAAAGAAACATGCATAACGGCGGTACTCGGAACAGACGATAGTCATGCACCAAAGACCATCACCAACATGTACTACTACCAAACATTGCCAATATTAAAGTAATACTAGCATGAAGAACATAATAACAGAGTGCAAGAAAACATAGCTTGACGGTAAACACCGATCCATAAGCATAACCGAAATACCGACAGAAGTAGAAAAACGTACAGGCAGTTATTAAAGGTTCAAATTGAAAACCAATGCTTCTGCATGTCTATCATGCAAATGGTGGTTGTGGCTTGCCTGAGGTGAAGAAGGCTCCGGGAAGAAGTGCGGTGAAGCCGCGGAAAGATTCTTCGGAAAGGGTTCTCTCTCGGAGGGGCTGATTAGGGGTACGGGCAAAATGGTCATTTCTAGTATGTCAAACCATAGTGAAAATGATACCAAAAGTTTGGGCTCGAAGAGACGAAGACGTGGGCGTTGCTTTCACCTCAATCGGAGGTACGGTTGCGAAGTTATGAGGTGTTGAACACCAGGCACCAATCTGTGAATAAAACTTCAACAAACAAGTCCCTAGAGGCAAAAAATGAAAGCACCTTCGGCTGAGTACGTTTTCTGAAAAGGAAAACGTATTTTGAGCTGAAGTTAAAGGAAATACGCTTTCCAGAAGGGAAAGCGCATTTTGGTTTATAAGAAGGGAGTATACGCTTTCGAGAAATGGAAACGTATTATTGCAAATACGCTTCCACTTACTTGACTAGGCAGAGGCATGGTCGGCTCACGTGACGCTGACGTGCGGGTGCCACGGGCAGTGGGGCCCGTCACCTATCCACGTCGGCCGCCGGGTGAACGCGTCGGAGGCCGACAGGTGGGGTCCGTGGGGCTGGGGCCCGCATGGGCTGGTCTCCTTCAACCTCCTGCTCCCCTCGCGCCGGCCGAGGGGGGGCTCACCCCGACGACGACCGCGGGCGATTCCGGCCACCGTCTGGGACGCGCGACCTACCAAAATGATCAGTAGGACGAGCCGCACCGACTGGTAGGTGGTACGGTCGCCGGAGACGACGGAGGAGAGTGGGGCTACGGCCGCAAAGAGATGGTGATACAAGTGCAATATGGAAGGTAGATATAGGTTTTTGTAATCTAAAAATATAAAAACAGCAAGGTTACTAATGATAAAAGTGAGCACAAACGGTATTGCAATGCTAGGAAACAAGGCCTAGGGTTCATACTTTCACTAGTGCAAGTTCTCTCAACAATAATAACATAATTGGATCATATAACTATCCCTCAACATGCAACAAACAGTCACTCCAAAGTCACTAATAGCGGAGAACAAATGAAGAGATTATTGTAGGGTACGAAACCACCTCAAAGTTATCCTTTCTGATCGATCTATTCAAGAGTCCGTAGTAAAATAACACGAAGCTATTCTTTCGGTTCGATCTATCATAGAGTTCGTACTAGAATAACACCTTAAGATACAAATCAACCAAAACCCTAATGTCACCTAGATACTCCAATGTCACCTCAAATATCTGTGGGTATGATTATACGATATGCATCACACAATCTCAGATTCATCTATTCAACCAACACAAAGTACTTCAAAGAGTGCCCCAAAGTTTCTACCAGAGAGTCAAGACGAAAACGTGTGCCAACCCCTATGCATATGTTAATGGGCGGAACCCGCAACTTGATCAACAAAACATACATCAAGTGATTCACGTGATATCCCATTGTCACCACAGATAAGCATGGCAAGACATACATCAAGTGTTCTCAAACCCTTAAAGACTCAATCCGATAAGATAACTCCAAAGGGAAAACTCAATCCATTACAAGAGAGTAGAGGGGGAGAAACATCATAAGATCCAACTATAATAACAAAGCTCGCGATACATCAAGATTGTATCACCTCAAGAACACGAGAGAGAGAGAGATCAAACACATAGCTACTGGTACATACCCTCAGCCCCGAGGGTGAACTACTCCCTCCTTGTCATGGAGAGCGCCGGGATGATGAAGATGGCCACCGGTGAGGGATCCCCCCTCCGGCAGGTTGGCGGAACAGGGTCCCGATTGGTTTTCGGTGGCTACAGAGGCTTGCGGCAGCGGAACTCCCGATCTATTCTGTTCCCCGAAGGTTTTAGGGTATATGGGAATATATAGGCGAAATAAGTCGGTAAGGGGAGCCACGAGGGGCCCATGAGGGTGGGCGCGCCTCCCTGCCTCGTGCTCTCCTCGTTGATCCCCTAACGTGCACTCCAAGTCTCCCGTATTGCTTTCTTTCCAAAAATAACTTTTCTGAAGGTTTCATTCCGTTTGGACTCCATTTGACATTCCTTTTCTGCGAAACACTGAAACAAGGGAAAAAACAAAAACTGGCACTGGGCTCTGGGTCAATAGGTTAGTCCCAAAAATAATATAAAAGTGCATAGTAAAGCCCATTAAACATCCGAGATGGATAATATAATAGCATGAATACTTCATAAATTATAGATATGTTGGAGACGTATCAGCAAGCGAGGTTGGTGAAGCACCGAGCAGCCTCACTCATATCCGGAGGGCTCGGCGGGCCACCTAGCCGGGTAGTATGCCAGAGAACGGCTCCTCGGAAGCTATCGGAAGAGTGGAGAAAATGGTGAAGGAGGAGATGGGGGAGCGGCGGAGGGTGCGATTCTTGCCCGCTGTCTGTCTGGCCTTGTTTAAATAGAGGGCGGATGGTAGGAGCTTGGCCGGCATCTGGCCTCCTTTAAACTGAGGGCGGACGGGAGGAGCTCGCTCGGCGTTGCGTTTAATTCCGGCCAGCTCATGAACGGACGTGTGGCCGGAGTAGGTTTCTCGGTTTGCATGCGGGTTTAACGGAGGCGTTTGATGGAGGCGAGGAGGCGTGTTCAGCCGGGCGTGCAGCGGGCGGCGCAGTACTATTTGATTTGACAGCTACTAGTAAACCAGGACCTGATACGGCTTTAATGCGGACGAGGGAGAGGGTAGCGGTTCCTAAATGTTGAACGGCCAATGATGCATCCTCCTTCAATTAGCATCCTGAATGCATGAGGGAAGTAATGGGAGGAGGCCGGGGAAAAGAGGCAGCACAATGTGAATGCAACGCAGTTTGCACTCATATAAAGGCGCCCCTCCATTCCAATGCATCTACCACATCGTACGCACCTAAGCACCTACACTAAGCGCAAAAGTGCTCACTCCAGACCCATGGCGGCGATGCGCGCGAGCGGCCAGCGGCTGTGCCAGATGGTCCATGATGCCGGCCTGTGGCATGGCACCGAGGATCGTCTCCAGATGGTGTTGGCGACCAGATGGTTCATGGCCATCATTGACGCCAGCTACGACTCTTAGTTGGACCAGATGATCATTGCCACCATGAACAAGTTCACCATCGTCAAGAAGCTCGCGGACTACATTGCCGTACTGCTCCAGCCCGCGCGCCCGGGCTCCTCATTGCCTGCCACCCTAATTGGCCTCCATGGAGAGAACCTCTTTCAAGCACAAGTGGCCCTGCGGCTGCCCGCCGACGCAACGAAGGATGTCCACCTGGAGGTCGCGCTCGCCACAAGGCGCCTCGCCCTGCAAGAATTCATTGACCTACACATCCAAGTGTACGAGCAAGTCGTGTACATAGGTATCTCCAAGGCCAGTGAGGACGATGCGACGTTGGCCTTCGTCAACCGGCTGGAAGCATTGGACGCCTTTGTTGAGGAGCACCATGACCTCGCCACAAAAGCTGCCGCTCCCAAGCCGCCGGTCGGTGGCCCGGTGCACTGAGTCGAGGAGGAGGAGGTCATACTTTGATGCATGCATCTTTCTTCTTGCCTCCTGTAACCACCACTGCGATCGCATCATCGTGGCCTTAATTCTTATTGCGCTGTTGCATTCTCGTTCCAGTCAATACAGACATGTGTGATCCCTTTGCTCACATTTGGAGGCAATTATATGCGTCACTGTAACTAGTACTCCATCCGTCAATTTATAAGTTGTGCTTACCTTTTCCATCAACTTCGTGCAACGCACGGGCATCTTACTAGAAACACTACAACATGTTGAACCGCATGTGACCAAACCGACGATGCGCCAACCTAGCTACTACCCTGCTTATCAGGCGGAAAAAAGCCCCGCCCTAGCGTTTCCAATCGTTATTTCTATCTATCGATCGTGCCAAGGAGCAGAACCAAAATTTAAAATTTATACATCTTTCTCTATCTCTACTCTTATGAAAAACAAAGTTGGTGATGATGGTGTGCCTGCCATCCTGCAATATAGGCCGTCCGATTTATATCTGATGGATAGGAAGGAAACTATGGTAATTTTGCAAAAAGATACCCACACCCCTCTCCACATTTGCAAATAAGGCCTTCCCTCGTTCATCCTTTTCCCCCACAAGATAAACTACTCATACAAATGCATCTTGATGTTCCATGCAACGCATGGGCATCTTGCTAATCTCCTATAAAAGACTCAGTTGGTGATGGTGGTGTGTCTACCATCCGTCATTTCTGACCATTAGATCTGCATCTAACGGCCGTGAGGTAAGTTGTGGCATTTTTGCAACAATAGCCCACTTCTCTGCTCCAATTTGCAGAAAACCCCTTATTATCTTGAAAGCAACCACATCCCTCCCTCACCTCATCAAAACAGCTTGAGAAATATATTTTGAGTGAAAAGTAATATATTTTTAGTGGTATATATGTATATCAAAATAAGAGTGTTTTCTTTCAAGTTTGTGAACAAGTACTATTCTACTTTGGATCTGTCGCAACACATGGGCACATTGCTAGTAAAAGAAAAAGGCATGAGTCGGATCTCGGGTTCCGGCAAAACCCTTAAGGTTCGAACTCTGGGGTGCGCGCGAAGATGTCCCCCTCGCAGATCACGCCCTCTCGCACTTCGTGATGTCTAGGCTAGCTCGACGAACTCGCAACACAAGGGACATAAGATTTATACTGGTTCGGGCCATCGTTGTGGTGTAATACCCTACTCCAGTGTGTGGTGGTGGATTGCCTCTTGGGCTGAGGATGAACAGTACAAGAGGAAGAACAGCCTCCTGAGGAGAGGTGTTCTTGTGCTTGGCGAACTTGTGTGGGTGTGAGGATCCGATCGATCGAGTCAGTTGCCTCCTACGCTGGTGGCTAGTCCTATTTATAGAGGCCCCGGTCCTCTTACCAAATATTGAGCGGGAAGGGATTCCACAACAGCCAATTTGAAAGGGGACAGCTAGTACAGCTAATCTTGACAAAAGTAGTCTTCGCCTGCCAAAGGCTCTAGTGGTGACGCCGTCTCGGGCTCCATGGTGACCTCCGTCCTGTCGTCCTGCTGGTCTTGGGCTCCTTGCACCGATAGGGAAACCTTTGCTTGACGCCTCGAAACTCCTCGCCTGCACTTGCCCCCTTAGCACCAAAGAGTAAACAAGGACACTGTGCGCCGCTGGCACCCGCCATGTCTCGTTCGTCATGGCTTACGTCACTGGAACCTCGCGAGCTTTTGTCTTGCCTTGATCTCTCTGCCCCTCGCGAGCCAGCCTGGTGAGGCCGCTCCCGAGGAGGTCTTGTGTCGTCCTCCTCGCGAGGCTTGGCCCCTCGCGAGGGTCTTGAAAGCTTGTTGGTGAATATGGGCTATACGGGCCCGCTCGCAGAGCCACGCCGGGGGCCGCAGGCAGGCAAGTCTGGGCACCCCCATTCCTAGAACGCCGACAGTACCCCCCGGGCCCAAGGCATGCTCGGGCTTGGCTTCGAGGCGAAGCCAAAGGGCAAGTGTTGAGTGTCGCGGGCCCCAATAGCCTGCGGCCTTGGTCGACGCGTGGTGGTTGATTGGACGTGGGCGTGTCTGCTTCCCCATGCTGCCTTGATACCCGCCTGGCTAGGCGGCCACCATAGTCCACATGGTTTCCTTCCCCTTGTTTTGACGCGCTCCCCCAATTCTTCCGCTTCCCCAAAGCTCACCTCCTTCCCCTAATCCGATCTGAGCTCATCTCTCCCATTGCCATGGCGCCGGATCATATGGAGAAAGGGAAGGAGCCCCTGTCCCCCGCCGAACTACATCCGGCCATTGAGCCCGCCGGTTGCAGGTCACTAGTGCTCAACCAAGAAGCCATGGACAAGGTGCGCCCCATTCTCGCCTCCAGCTTCAATGAGTGGGGGAAAACGGTGGCCTGCCTGCATCTCGAGCTTGTGTCGATAGGACGGCCACCGAGGTCCCATTCTTCATCGACGCCCTCTGGGCCGGCCTGGTTCCTCCTTTTTCTGCCTTCTTCAACGGAGTGCTTGCCCATTACCAGATCCACATGCTACACCTCGATCCTCAATCCGTGACCCTTCTTGCCGTCTTTGCCTTTGTTTGCGAGGCCATGGTGGGCATTGCTCCTTCCGTGGCACTTCTCCGCCACTTCTTCTCGTTGCACCTGACTGATCCCCGACAGACCTCGAGATGCCTGAGCTTCCAGGCCGTGGCAGCGACGGCCGGCGCGGGGATTGACTTTGAGCTTCTACCATCCACGAGCGAGTTTCGGACGCGGTGGGTATTTGTTGATGTCGGAGTGTGCAGCCCCTTGCTCTCTTTTCCGTCGGCGCCCGCCATTCCCAACTCCGGTTGGTGCCACCAGAGGCTCGCCAATCCTTGCCTTGTCCCCGTCTGGCTCAGGTTGAAGAGCTGAAGGACCGCGGCGTGACTGCGCCTATGGTGGTGCGGGAGTTCGTCCGGCGCCGTGTCGCTCCACTTCAGCGACACTCTCGACCGATGTGGGCCTTGCTTAGCAGCAACGACCACATGAGACTTCAGGAATCCGGGCTCCTCCTTGGGGCGCAGCGAATGGTGCTCAAGGTCCTGACAGGCGTCCCGTTGCCTGACGACTTGCCAGGGAAGAGTTGTCTTATGTACCGCTGCTTGAACAAGGTGCAATTCGTGGAGCACATGCCTTCCTTCGATGAGTGGGGCCTGCGCCCAGTCGGCCTTATGGGGCCCCGTGAGAACCCCATCATCGTGGTCCCTCTCCTTGCCGCCAGCCCCGATCTTGCCCAAGAGTGGACGCTGGTGGGCAAGCACTGTCGGAGGCCGAGGGCGCTGGTGCAGATGCATCAATGCTGCCTCAGGCTTTCGAGGTGTCATCCTTGGGAACCCGTGATTGCCACGCCGGGGTGGCAGCTGAAGGGGTGACGCAGCCCGCTGCTCCTGAGGTCGGAGCTCCCGAGGCATCAGCAGGTCATCGCGAGGCGGAGCCCGACAATTCACCCCAGCTTGGTGCTCTTGAAGCCTCCTGGGGCGCTTCCCCAGTTGCGCCTCGGGATGGTCACCACGTACAACGCTTCGGCCGGCTCCGTGTGGACTTTGTGGAGCTCCGGAAGAGGAAGGGATCCCCAAGCTGTGGCAGCGGTGTCTTCGGGCTGTTGAAGCGGAGGAAGTATATCGCCATCGATGAGTAAGTACCTTATCTCTGTCATCCCTTGCGCGCCGCTTCCCTTTCTGATGATTAGTTCCCCAGGATCCCTTCCGCCAAGGCTGCGGAATCTCCTGAGAAGCAACCTCCTCTCGCTTTTCTTCCTTCGCCAGGTTCAAGCGCTGCTAGCCCGCACACTGCCCCCGGAGCGGGACCAGCCCGGGAAGCCAGCCCGCCCGCTGGGTACCTTGAGCTCATGCCTACGCTGCCTTCTCTTTGCGGCCTTGTTTGGGGTGTGATCAGTGTGCCAAGGGCCCCTTCCCTGATCATGGACGTCGGCTACTTGCCTTCGGTCCTGGGGTCCTTTTCAGGCAGCGGGTCTCCGTTTGCTCGGGCCTCTCGTGAGGCCTGGCCAGCAACCAGGTGGGTGCCAGCCCCCAGCCCCTTCCTGGGAGGGGGTGAGCAGCTTCAGGCCTCCTCTATGGCCCCCGTGGCGGAGGACGGAGTCAGCAGCGTGCTCAAGTCTGCGCAAGGGAAGAGCGTCGTCCGCACGAGCTCTTTCAGGAGGCGATGGGCGCGATGAACCGGCTTGGTGAAGAACTCATGGATGTGGACGCGCGCCTTGTGGCCGAGGGTCTTCGGCTGGCGGAGGAGCGGCATAAGTTGAAGGTGGCTATCAACCTCGGGCGCCACCAGCGTGAGCTTGACAATGCAAAGGCCGAGGCTTCTCTCGTAGCCTCGCGTGAGGCCTGCTCTCGAGCTCAGGAAGAGGCCCGGGAAGCCGACTGCCGTCGCGAGGCTGCAGAGAAGCGCGCGTGGGAGCTCCAAGCCTGGAGCGCCTCCTTGGAGCGGCAAGTGGAGGCGCGCAGAGCCGCCCTTGCGTCGTTGAGGGGGACGGCTACCGAAGAGGAAGAGATCCGGAGGCGCGAGGAGGCATTGGCGCTGGAAGCCGTGGAGCGTAGCCTTGAGCTTTAGCGACTAGAGATGAGGGAGCGCCAAGTTGCCCAAGCGGAGGACGCCGTTGGTGCGTGCGAGGCCAGGGCCCAGGAGGAGGTCGATCGCCGGGTGGCCGAAGCTCACGCAGATCTTGAAGGTAGGTATGACCTGAAGCTGGAGTTCGTAGCGGCCGAGGCCGCGGGTAGGACCGCTGCCCTCAAGTCTAGGCTGACCGAGGTGGAACGGCGCGAGTAGGCCACCGCAGCCGCCCTGGCCTCGGCGCAGGCTGAGCTAGCCTCTGCCCGCACCGAGCTGCTTCCTCTCCAGCAGTGGGTTGCCAATGCCGAGTCCATCGCGCAACAGAACATGGAGGAAGTGCTTCAACGGCGAACGCTGGAGCGCGTGCACGCCCCTATGCTTGAAGGCCTCAGGAACAGGGCCAACGTGGCGTTGGGCCATATCTGTGATGAGAATGCTCCTCATCCCCATGCGAACGACTACGCCAATCACCTCCGCTTCTTCTCTGAGGTGGTGACGCGCCTGGAGAACCATTCCGAGAGAGCTCGCCAGCTTGTCGAACAGAGGAACCGCAGCCTGCTCGGGCGTGCGTTCTCCCGCGTCTTCAGCCATCTCCAGAACACTTACCCCAACTTCGATTTTGCCGCCGCCATCGCTCGAGTTCCGGAGGCCATTCGGGGTGACCTGGCGCGGTGGGTGGAGGACAATGTGGATGTGCTGGTCAGGGCCTTTGCTTCCGAAGACGACGCGATGGTGGTCGTGGCGGATGAAGGTGATGTGGTTGACGATGGTGATGGTGGCGCTGGTGAAGGTGATGGTGAGGCTAGCAACGATGACAGCGACGCCAGCGGCGAGCCTGAGGGTGACCCAGGGGACACGGCGAGCGACTTGTGTGACTGATCCCGTGTTCCCCTGCTGTTTATCCTGCACACAAAGCTCGGGCGCGGCCCCAGAGGTAGTAAGAGCATTTTGGGAGGGGGAGCCCCTCATGTAAACAGGTCATTGTCCCTATTTTTGAGCTAAGACGAACATGTGCCTTCGTATGCTCACGAGTCCCGTGGCGAGTTCGTTGTTGTAATTTACCTTGACCTGGGCAGGTTCCGAAACTGACTCATCAGTCTGTGAGTTCCTGAGAAGTTCCTGAGGCGCCTGTCGATCCGCCCGAAAGGGTCTCGCGAGGAGCAGGCGCCAGGCGTGGTAGGGCATGCGCGTGGCGCGTGTGTGCCGTGTCCAGCCCCGCTCGCAAGGGGAAAGCAATAGGCGTGAACTCCGAATTAAGGCAAAAACCAGATAGCAAGAAATCGCTTGAACGAGAAAAGGCACCCCCCGCACGCATCAACGAAAATTCAACTTCAACTTAAATCCAAATCCAGAAGGCAAGGCTACAGAAAAGAGATCCAAAGCAAATGGCCGCGTCCGGCGCCTAGTCTAGTCTTCTTGTCTTCTCACCAGCGCGGAGCTAAGTGCTGCCACTAAGACATGGGAGGGAGCCCCCGAGGCTCGAGGGCGGCACTCCTGAGGCTCCGGGGCGTGTACAGCCCCACTCATTATTACGTGAGAGTTTCACGAGCGGAGACCTTCACAGGCGTGAGCCTTACTTCATATCACCAGACGAGGGCCATGCCTTGCGCCACCCTCTACCACCGTTGGGACGACCGGCAACCAGGACGACACCAAAGGGGGCAAAGGGGACGCCAGCGGCGCCCTCGGCGACCACGGGTCCTCTGCCGGGGGAGGGCTCACCGGTGCCTCACCGACAGAGGGCCTACCTCCGGGTAACGCCTTGCTCCGTGCGGCGTGGGGAGGGGCCTTTCTCCTGGCTCCTCCCGCGCAGCCCCCAGTGGTTCTCTCCTGGTGGGGCGGATATCGCCGTGCCGGAACCATCGCCTGGCGCTGTGACCTGATTCACTTGCGACTCATGGTTAGAGTAAGATTGCCCCTGAGAGATTAGTGGTACCCTGTATCTGTTGTCGACGGACGGTCGGCGGGGCTCTCTGGAGGCTCCTAGAAGGCCTCAGCTCCTAACGCCTCCTCCTCCCAACCTGGTCCGAGGAACGAGCCGGGGTCATCCTCCGGCCTGTACTCCTGGTCCATCATGCGGGGCACGTAGGCCTGCGAGGCCGCTACCCCGAAGACCGCGCCGAAGTGCCCCACGTTCCATGTCGCCCGACCCGTCACACCGTCCTGAGGATGGTAGGGCAGTGCTCCGATGGGGCCATGTGCGGCAACGCTCGTGCCCGCACCCATCTGGGGTGGTGCGGGCGCAACGGGGCGCCCTCCTCCGTGGATCGCGTTGATGTCGAAGAGGCCCCCGGGCGCACCCAGGAGCATGCGGGCGCGGCGAGGCCCGCCGTGGGATCCGGCCGCTGCCTGAGGCGTGAGCTGGTAGCAGAAGGGCGGCGCTCCCGTGGCCGCTGCATCCAGCAGCTCAGCGACGCGTTCCAGCAGCGCATCCCGACCTCTCTCCATCAGTCGGCACCGCAGCAGCTCCCGTGCCACCGTGAGTGCAGCCCGCATGTTTGCCTGCTCATGCCGGGTGTGTTGCGCCGTTGCCGCGGCGTGGCTCGCGGCCCTTGCAGCAGCTCGCGCATGTCATGGAGTAAGGGTGGACGGGGCCTGGCCGCGCCGCCCGTGCTCAGCAGCGTTAGGTGGGGCTCGTGCCGCCTGGAGCGCGGGGTTGAGGTTTTCTTGGGCAGGCGGCGCCGCCCGGGCTGGCCAGGCTGCCCATCGGTCGGCGTCGGTCCTTGGGTCGCCGGACATCGGAACCACGGAGTGTTGGTGGATCAACCGGCGGGGAAGAGGCTCCAGCGCACCCCTACCTGGCACGCCAAATGTCGGATCTCGGGTTTCGGCAAAACCCTTCAGGTTTGAACTCTGGGGTGCGCGCGAAGATCTCCCCCTCGCAGATCACGCCCTCTCGTGCTTCGTGATCTCTAGGCTAGCTCGACGAACTCGCAACACAAGGGACACAAGATTTATACTAGTTCGGGCCACCGTTGTGGTGTAATACCCTACTGCAGTGTGTGGTGGTGGATTGCCTCTTGGGCTGAGGATGAATAGTACAAGGGGAAGAACAGCCTCCTCGGGAGAGGTGTTCTTGTGCTTGGTGAACTTGTGTGGGTGTGAGGATCCGATCGATCTAGTCAGTTGCCTCCTACGGTGGTGGCTAGTCCTATTTATAGAGGCCCCGGTCCTCTTCCCAAATATTGAGCGGGAAGGGATTCCACAACGGCCAATTTGAAAGGGGACAGCTAGTACAGCTTATCCTGACAAAAGTAGTCTTCGCCTGCCAAAGGCTTTGGTGGTGACGCCGTCTTGGGCTCCACGGTGACCTCCGTCCTGTCGTCCTGCTGGTCTTGGTCAAGTTGCACCAATAGGGAAACCTTTGTTTGACACCTCGGAACTCCTCGCCTGTGCTTGCCCCCTTAGCACCAAAGAGGAAACAAGGACACTGTGCGCGCTGGCACCCGCCTGGCGCCCGCCTGGTCTCGTTCGTCATGGCTTACGTCACTGGAACCTCGCGAGGTTTTGTCTGGCCTTGATCTCTCTGCCCCTCGCTAGCCAGCCTGGTGAGGCCGCTCCCGAGGAGGTCTTTAAAGCTTGTTGGTGAAGATGGGTCGTACGGGCCCGCTCACAGAGCCACGCTGTGGGCCGCAGGCAGGAAAGTCTGGGGACCCCTGTTCCCAGAACGCCGACAGTCTGCCGCGTTCGCGTCGCACCCCCACACGCCCGGGAATCGGGAGTACTCCATGGCCCGTCCGGCATGCCACATAGCTAGGGAAGGCATGTTGCCTAGCATTTTCACTTTCATGTGGAACCGCAGTTGAGCAAACTGACTATCAGCAAACCGCACCCCGCCCGCCTCGTTGGAAAATAGAAACGAGGAGGGAAAGATCTAGCTGTAGCACAAAAGCCAAGAAATTTGGTGTCAGATGGGGCTCGTTGATAGAGTAGGAACACTCCGTACTACTACTCCTACTAGTACGAAGTTTGTACTACAACTATACAACTAGGTACGTGCACGGCGCAGCATCATAGGGAAAAAAAGGGAAGATCTTGTTTTGGGTGATTTATCTTTTTTTCAGTCAACATAGTATGAATAAAATGATGTGGGGGGCACCCATGAAGCTTATGTGGCTTGGTTGCATGGCTAGGAAAGGCTAGAGAAAAATAAATAGATAATGTGTTTAGAGTGCACTCCACTAAATAGATACTTTCGATCCATTAAAACGCACAGGCCGGCACATTGGTAGTAGTAAGAGACAAATTCTGGGTTTGGCACGAGTTCGTACTGCATGAGGACCACAAGGCCTGGCGCAGGAGTTACATTTCCCTCTCGGGGCCCACGGGACCGAGCTTCAGTGTCTTAGTGCACCAGCCAATGAGTCAATGACATGTGGACCTTAAATGCGACTGGCCCACATGTCATTCTCATGCAAGTAGAGCGGCGGTGAGACCGAGAGGGGTGAGGCGCAGGTCGGCGGATGAGGCTTACCTGCTCCCCTCCCATGCTCCGATCCGTACTCCCGCACCACTAATTTTCATCCAATGGTTATAATAGATTTCCTCGTGTGGGTCATCTATAGCCTCAACGAAAGGTAAACGAAGGCCGTATTTCCAGGAAATAATTTCCTACATGAACCTGTACACGCATGCAAGACCCTTTCCTTTCCTGCTCGTCCTCCTCCGGATCATCAGTTGCGTTGACAATGTCGGTGCCAACGCCAGAGCGTCGCAACAGGTGCATGCCTAAGCCATGTAGCACGCTGCAGCGCTAGTGAGTACCACCTCCTCGACGCCAACATCGGCGTCTGGGCCATGCACATGCAGGTGCTCCCGTAGTATTTTACCCGCATGTTCGACTGCAGTACCACACTGATCTTGGATGAGACCATGGAGCTTGTGGCCAAGAAAAGTCTCTGCCGGCCGACGCAAGTCGAGGTGCTTGACTATTGTGACGTGCCGCACGACGTTTACTAACTCGCGCTCCGGATGAGCGGTAGGGTGCTGCTCCCGATCGTCAGTGGTGCGATGGCAACAACTGCCGGGTGGGAGCTCGGGCGGGAGCCAGTGATCTACCCGGGGCACTTAGCTCGACTTGGGCTCGAGATTCCGACCACTTGCACCATCCCGAGGATGTACCACTCAGCGACGAGGCTGGAATGATAGATATGTATAGGCGTGTGCTCGTGGGCGGGAGCAACCTGCTCAACGGATACCGGTTTGCGAACGTGATGTACTCGACGTAGTTGAGCCAGTGAGCCTGGAGGCGTTCCTGTCGTCGTACGTTGACGCGCGGATCAACGGCGTGCGGCCACGTGCCAGCATAGGTCGGCTACGGGGAAGCGACATCGGTGTGGTTCGAGATGCCCAGCTGGCCGTTGCCACGACGGCGTTCGCAACTCACTCGTTCGAGTTGAACCGGCCGGTGGTGGCATGGCCGTGGCGAGGGTGCCACAGCTAGACGTCGGGGCGTTATGAGACGTAGGGGGCTGTTTGGTTTCTAGCCACATCTTGCCACACTTTGCCACACCTCACCTTAGACAAGTTTGATCAAGTTAGGTGGGTGTTTGGTTCTAGCCACACCTAAGGCAAGAATTTTTTTATGAGAAGTGAACCCCACATGTCATAGACACAGAAAGTTTGACAAGATTCCCTTAGGCAAGCCAAAGTGTGGCTAACAATTTGAGCAACTCAAGTTAGGCAAGTGTGGCAAAAATTATGTGGCAATATATGGCAAACATAGTCACAATCCAAATAGCCCCTTATGTACATGGAAGGAAACTATGGGAATTTTGCAAAAAGATACCCACACCCCTCTCCACATTTGCAAATAAGGCCTTCCCTCATTCATCCTTTTCCCCCACAAGGTAAACTACTCATAAAAATCCATCTTGATGTTCCGTGCAACGCAAGGGCATCTTGCTAGTAAGAAAAAAAAATCTCGAGTTTGGCACGAGTTCGTGCAGCGGTAGCACCACAAGGCCTAGCTCAGGAGTTACATTTCCCTCTCGGGGCCCACGGGTGTGAGCTTCAGGGGACCCGATAGGTGGCTGGTCCACATGTCATGCTCCCAAAGGCAAAGGGGCGGTGGGGGCGAGAGGGGTGAGCCGGAGGTCGGGGGACGTGTGGTGTCATGGGTTCGAGCGGCGTCATGGGAATCGCGTGTGGATGTGGTAGAAACTTGATGCTTGCCGCATTTCAGCTCACCCACATGTCATGCACACAAAGGCAGAGGGGCGGTGTGGCCGAGAGGGGTGAGGCGCACGTCGGGGGACGTGGTGCCGTGGGTTGGAGCGGCGACGTGGGAATCGCGAGTGGCAGTGTATGAAACGTGATGGTTGTCGTAGTTCAACTTCCATGGACAAGGTGTCATGTCTACTGACACATGCATTGCATACCGATCACTGGAAGGAGTATTAGAGAAAGCTAGGCGGATGCATAGTTCCTTATAGTCAAGCGGACCTACGCTGCTACTTGTTCCAAAGACATGCACACCATCGAAATAGTTCATCTACATCAATATACACAGAGAGGAAACATTTATTTTACAAGAGAGGAAATAGTTCATCCATCCATAATGCCCTGCTGCTCGTGCAGCTTCTTCTTCTTCTTCTTCTTCTTCTTCTTTTTCTTCTTCTTCTTCTTCTTCTTCTTCTTCTTCTTCTTCTTCTTCTCATTTTCTGTGGGAGACGGCTTCGCAACAAGCTCTCTGGACCTTGCAGCTATTTTGAAACTCACACGGGCATCAAGGGCAACATATTTTATCTGCTCGTACATCAAGGGATAATTTTCCCATCCAGATGACCTTAATGCCAGCGTGTCGTCACCCTTCTGAAGATTTGTACCGAGCACAAAATTTTCTACGTCGAATAGGGATGGTGTCTGCTTATCACAATCTTCTACAGGAATTTTGATTCTGGTTTGTAGGTCAGCGATGCTTTTCAAATCAAGGTTGTACGGCGCCAGCTTCTGTTTGTCCCCTTCGATGGCTGCCCCATAGAAGTATATATCCTCCTGAGACAAGAAATCGTGGAGCTCACCTGGTACGGAGGGCATGTGTATGATGTGGTACACCAAAACATTATCTTCGAGGCACAGCTGAAGGACGGCGGCGCGTTAGATCTTCCCAACGGCACGCTCCGTGTACTCTGCGTCGAGACCGATGACCTTCATCTCTACCTTTTGGAGGGAGTTGGATACATTGCTGATCCACATCCGAACAACCCTTGGGTGGTCGGTGACAGTGGCAACTATGCTCAACGAGCCTTCGATGAGGGCATGTTGGACGCTAAAAACCTGCATCTGGATCTCTTTCGCCATTTGGAACCGCTGGACCGGAGGGCTATGGTTTGGAGAATTAGGATTAGATGGATAGTCTAACTGAAGAAGATGATTATTTAAAGGGGCTTCAGAATTACTCCAGGAGTATGTGAAGAGGTTAAAACAATGTGAATGCAGTGGGGTTTGGATGCAAATGAAGATGAAGGAGAGGTGAAGAAGCTGAGGAAAATCGGTTCCCGATGGAGAACTAAATGGGAGAAGTGGCTTGCAGGCAGTTGATTAGATGGCTAGGTAGACTAAAAGAAAAGGCTATGCGGGTAGACTGAGGAGGGGTACCTGTCCGTGTACATGCCCATCCTTCTAACGCTACATGTGCCATTGGCTAGTTGAGGTCACTCTTTCGAATCACCGTGGCGAGACATTTTATGATTTCTTTTTATTTCTGCACCCCTCCTGACAGGTGGGACCTATGCAAACAGATATAAAAAAATGTATCGTAGCTGGTTCGGATGGATATTGGCGCATGCGTGGGAGACACAACATTCTCTGGTTAAGGAATATGTGGTTATCCTCAAAAAAGAAAAAAACCCTTCTTCGCACTTCCGCATGCACGAGAATTTGGTTCTGCATGCAATATGGATGATACCTGGAGGATGAAGTGAACCTAGAGGCATGCTAGCACGGGAGACCTATTTCCACTATACAGTACTACTCCGTATGTTCCTACTAGTAGTAGTACAACTGTGGTGCACTTGATGGTCAAAATATTATTCATCCGGTCCTCACAGTGAAGTGACAAGACCCTACACCGAAGTCAGCCTCACCTTGTGCACTGTGCAGTCACTGTCACCGCCGTTGTATAGCATGCCCCACCTCGTCTCCCTCTCCCCTAGCACCACTCCATCTCCATCTCCGTCCCGCCGGAGATCCTGAGGTCACTCTTCACCATCTCACTGTGCCCCCGTGTACCCTCGCCTCGCTCGCCTCCCCCAGTACCACTATTCCCTCGCTAGCCGCTCCAGCACGGAGAGCCTTCTCCCCCGTAAATATGGCCCCCAAAAACCCCACCTTCCAAACTCCACCATGGCTATACGCGAACCACGCAACATCCATATGAGCCGCGATTAGAGCAATCTCCATAGTAACATCCTCGACCTCTGTTGTTCGTGTATGGATATGTTGAGTGTTGTGCGGCTGGCTGCATGCTCGAGGGACATGCACACGGCCATCGTCGAAGCGAGGCCTAGCTTTTCAAGACACCCTGCTTGCTGCTATCTGGTCTTGCGAGATTTGCTCACCATGATACCGAGGCATACATGATGCCCCTTGACTTCAATCCGACCTTCATTAGCCATCATTTCCCTCATTGCAGGTATGTAGTGGGTCGCCGTACATCATTTCCCTCGACTTCGATCCGATCACCATCGCCCGAAACATCTTGGCAGGTATGTATTGGGTCGGCATGAACTCCCACTGGATGGCTACCGTCAGAGAAGACCGGAAAAATTTGGTGCTCGTGAACTTCCACACCTCCCTTCAGATTATCCTTCCTACGTTGGATTATATAGAGTTTTACTGTCGCGGTCCAATACATCTAGATTACCACGTCAGTTGGACAAACCTTGTTTTGCAGAAGATTATAATCTGCCAAGTGCCCACATGAGATGCGGCTTACGCAAACTTCAAGCTAATTGCCTTGTTCGACCGCGGACTCCCCTATATTTCCGCCGGTGCCTTCTTTAATTAGCTGGAGACAGCTCTGGTCGCGGTGGATCGTCAAAGCTGATACACACTTCTGTGATGCTATTGAACACAATGGCATCATCTATGCGATCGACAAAGCAGATGGCACCACGTATTGCTGGGACGGCGCATGTAAGTTGTTTCCGTCTGATGTTAATGATATTGCCATGACACTGTTTGAACTTTTTGTGATGATTGGCATATCCCTGTTTGAGCAGAATTTGAGTAGAACTATGGCATTGTATTAGAGATGTCGTAAATCAGCTATATTTGGAATGAGTTAATTCATGCGATTGTGACCATGTCATTACAACCAATTTGTACCCCTGAATATCAAACAGTTAGGAAGATATGGATATTCTCCTTATTTTATAGTAATCTATATACTACTAAATATGAGTGTGTATCAATGGCCATGTTAGTTTCCTCATTTTCATGATGTAGAAACATGCATCACACTGTTGGTTTCATCTAACCATATATTAGGGAAGTAAATGTGCATATGGAGAACTCTATATTTGAAAGTAGTGAAATCCTGTAATGCTTACCATTTGTACATACCCATATTCGCTCTTCAGCAATCAATGGCTAGAATAATACCAATGCATGGTCTGTTAGTTTCCTTGAAGAATTTGTTTGTGAGGACAGAACATGATTACATAACATGCATGACATGGTAGTTACCTATGAAGAATCGATTGCGAGATAACATGAGTATAACCATGCATGGCACTTCTATATTTTCGAACCTAGTATACATTTCCCTGTATTTTCCTCTCAGTTCCAATAGGGAAAAATCAATGTTGTTTCTTGCATTATCCTACTGATACTCTGAACAATGCTGATCTTACATTAACAATGCCTGTCCTTTTTGATATGATGCAGTGTCCCTACAGTTACTGCCCTTTGTAATCACACCACCTTTGCCAAAAACATGGAAGCACAACTGGTTCCTTGCTCGATCAGACGATGGCAAAAGACTGATGATCATTCACACACATGAGACGGAAAAGTTATATTGCAAAAACCCCACTGTGTACAAGCACCGTGAAATACGTGAGTATCCGAACAGTGGCTGTTACGTCTATGAGCAGGATAACAACTTGTTGGGTCCTTCAGGATTTTTGAGTTGGAAGAGGGTAAACAGCCTTGGTTCACACTCTCTATTTCTCGGACCCAATTATCCAATTAGCCAGGAGATCGCCGTTGGCAAGGACCTTGATGGCAGAGAGGCTCTGTTTGCTATGGAAAACTGTGTCCACACGGCGAGCCCTAGGACTTCGGGAGTAAACTCAACGATACAGCCTGCAGCCAAAAGAAGGTGAGAATGACCAAGGCATCTGGATTAACTTTGATCCTTGGATGTCTCAAGTCCGATAGGCAGTGATGTGGTTCAAGCCTTCAGGTTGATATGTAATTGGGCTGTTGCGTCGAAAGGGTGGACTACTGGTGTCTCCGGATCACTGGTCGCTGAAGAGGGGCCGCAAATAATGATGGTGTTGGATCATCCCTCTTCGAATGACTTGTTGTCTTTAGTGCTTGTATTGGATGGGTAGTTCTCTCTTTTGTTCTGCATATTCCTTGTCATTTGGTCATCCTCGTCTATGTCACTCTTACTATGTAATAGTTGCTTCTATATAGAATGTCATTCCCGTCTGGATCACAAGAGTCTGAGCGCTGCAGATGGGTGCATTTTGGTGGTGTAGCAAGACCTCTTATGAACTATCATGTCATGCTGTTTATGTCAGTAGTAGTTACTAGTCAGTGGTTGAATGTTGTATATATCGTTGTTTCAAACTATTTATTGTCTCGAACTGCTCGTGGGCTAAATGAGGGCATCACCATTCTCCAGTGTTCAGAGTATATCTCCTTTTTTCAAGTTATAATTTGACCTCAGTGTCTTTTCGATGGTGTACACTTGTTTGGGCCAGTGAGGTGTCGTTGAATATGGGCCGAGTAGTAATGCAATGCCAAACAGGTCAATTATGACTCTCAGGCCGAGCTCTCAAAAGATCCTAAAAAAAGGTCGGGCTCTCAAAAAAAGAAAGAATAAGGACTCTTCGGCCGACATGTGGGTGCCACCGGTGTTTTCGTGCGCTTGCGCGCCGAGAGCATTTTCGCGCGTGTTCGAAATTCATGCTACCTTTTCATCTCCAATCTCCCGTCCCTCTCCTACCTCTGGAATCTCGATTCCTACTCCAGTTCCCCCAAATCCCCCTCCTGTACTCCCTGTACTTAAGCGCACTATCACGTCGCCGGTCAATGTGGATCTCTGAGCCGTAGATCCTGAGGTTCGTCCTGCCTTCCGGCGCTGCGTGCTGTCGCTCAACAGTGGCATGGCGGCGCTTGACGACCAGTTTGCCGGCAAAGTGCTGATGGTAACCATCAACGGCGACCGGCCTCCCGTCTCGCCGGATGGCCATGTCAAAGCTCTTGGCATTGCGCATGGTATCCAAATAAGTGAATTGCTCATCGAAGTATGTCCTCTATCGGCTGATTTCTTCGTCAGGTTCCAGAAAACTTTTGACTGCAGTCATGTGTTCAAATCTTCCCAGCATTTGTTCTGCGATGGCGCGCTGGTGAGCTTTGATCGGTGGTACACAGGATGGGTCTCGGTGCCCACTGAGCTTGAGTTTTTAATAAAGCTTACCTTCCACGGCATGCCTCGACGTGCTTGGAACAGTGAGTCCATGAATGAGCTGATCAACGACCTTGTAGGTGAGCTCGTAAGTATGTTTGTTCCTCCAGACAGCTGGGCTCTGACGGTTATGGCATGGATGAAGAAGCCGTCCACCATACCGAAGGTGATAGGTGTTGAGATACCGGTGCAGGAACCGGGGTTGTACTATTCGTCGCCACCAAGGCCGCTGCGGACCACATTAGGGATGTACGTATATCGAGTGTTCGTGCATGTCGAAGAAGTAGTCAATCCATCAACCGAAGTCCTGCCGCCGCCACTGGTGCCAGGGTCCGTGCGTCCATTACAGGAGTAAATGTCAGACTTTCCCCCTGTTGCTCGGAACGATGGATGGCACAGGGCCTACTCCATCGCGCGGCAGAGACCACTGCTTCTTTGGGACAAGAGGCAGGGTTGGCTTCCTGGATGTGCTCTAATTTGAGGTAACAATTGAATCTTGTCAGATACTAGTTAAATCCAAGCTATCGGTGTGAAGCACTGATGTGCCAGTACATTTGATTGTGACCTGTTCTATTTTTGTACCTGAACTTTTTTTAGAAAGGGTTGTACGTCAACTTAATGTGCTAGCAGAACTTATTGTGTTGTCTGTCTGTTTTTTTACGCAGCATTCAAGATATTTCCCCGTCATTGATAAAGACGATGAACCGTTATGTACGAGTTCATTGGTTTCAACATAGCCCTACTCGTAGCGATCCACTGCTTCCACCTTGATTGTGCCGCATGCGTGAAATTTTTGTATGCAAGTTCAGTGTGCTATGATGTTTTATATGACTGTGTCAACTATATAAGTTTTTACTGAGCATCAGCAATGCATATGGATGAAAGATGTATTTACGAGCATCGACCGATGGGTCTCTCTCTCTCTCTCACAAACACACACAAGTGTGACCCGTTGAATTATTTCTTCGCTCGTGACAGCTTTTAATTAGGTTCCACTGTACTCTAATTTTTGGGTTAAGTTATTAATTGAGCTCAGTGACATCAAAAAGTTGAACAGAAGCCTTGTTTGGGCCTTTCCGGCGTCGCTGAATGTGGGCTGAGTAGCCATGTAAAGTTGTATTGTACTACACATGCCTTTTTTTAAACATTAGCAATGCAACTGGGCTGACAGTTGTACACAATATCCGGGTCTACTTGTTATTCTCCGCCCCGCCGGGCTGCAAATCTTTCCTAGGAGGGATGCATTAGGCTTAACAAGAAAATGGGCTATAAGAAATAATAAATGGGATGTAATTATAAAAACTGGGCAGTAACTATAAAAAAATGCACCAAACACGTACTTAGTTTAAAAAAATATTATTTTTGGATTTTGAAATTTTTAATTCCATTACTTGTTGCGCGTGCAATATTTCATTTGATTTTTACGTAATACAAATTTATTTTGAAATTATATTTAATCTGACTAGAAATTTGGGATAAAAATATTTCGGATCCCATCAAAATGTGGGAAATTTTATTGAATTCCGTTTTGAGCGGCTGGTTGAAATTATTAATCATTGTCGTAGCTAGAAAACGGGTTGTACTTTTAACAAACTGTTAATGGGCTGTAATAAATTCCATTAGAATTCAAAAATGGGTTGTACATTCTTACAAATCGCAAATGGGCTATATGTTCTCTGCCACACACTTGTGGGTCTACTAAGTTGACGTGTACGCAAGGCTTCGTCAACTTATAGTTAACACACGATTCTAGCAGCAGTGGCCATTGGATGTCCATCCAACGGATGTCGTGCTTCTTCTTCTTTCTCGGATATTCTTGCTTCAGCCGCCCAAAAAATGATTCCTCCCCCTGACATCTGGGGCGCACCATTTCAGAGGCTGACTTGTGGGCCTACTAAGTTGACGCGTACCAAGGGCTTCATCAACTTAGTCAATATAAACGATTCTAGCTGACCGTACGATGTCCATCCAACGGCTGTCGTGCTTCTTCAACCTCTGGTCTTTGTTGACACACGAACACATCACGTGTACCCTCGATGCCGGGGGTGATACACCGCAGCTCACGTCGAAGGAGACCCGACCGACAGCGCAATACGCAGGATAGTCGGCAGGCGCTTTTGAGACCCGAAACCCCGCACTCCCGGGAGGGACCCCGTCAGGGAGTGCGACAGCTATGGGCTGTTGATGTCTACTACACAACTTTATTCTTGTAGACACGTGTTGGGCCTCCAAGCGCAAAGTTTTTTAGGACAGTAGCAATTTTCCCTCAAGTGGATGACCTAAGGTTTATCAATCTGTGGGAGGCGTAGGATGAACATGGTCTCTCTCAAACGACCCTGCAACCAAATACAAGAAATCTCTTGTGTCCCCAACACACCCGATACAATGGCAAATTGTATAGGTGCACTAGTTCGACGAATAGATGGTGATAAAAGTGTAATATTGATGGTAGAAATATATTTTTATAATCTGAATAAATAAAAACAGCAAGGTAGCAAATAGTAAACGGGCACAAAAACGGTATTGCAATGCTTAAAAATGAGGCCTAGGGTCCGTACTTTCACTAGTGCAACCTCTCAACGATGCTAACATAGTTGGATCATATGATTAGCCCTCAAAGTGCAATAAAGAATCACTCCCGAGTTCCTATTAGCGGAGAACAAAAGATAGGAATTGTTTGTAGGGTACAAAACCACCTCAAAGCTATTCTTTCCATTCGATCTATTCAAGAGTTCGTACTAAAATAACACAAAGCTATTTTTTCCGTTCGATCTATCCTAGAGTTCATACTAGAATAACACCAAAGCAAATTCATATTCATAATACTCAATCCACACAAGGAACTATGAAGAGACCCCAAAGTTTCCGTCGGAGAAAAGATAATAAAAACGTGAATCAACCCATATGCACAGATTACCCCAATATCATCGCGGGAATCCGCGAGTTGAATGCCAAGACACATATGAAGTGAATCAATATGATACCTCATTGTCACCTCAAGTATTCATACCGTAAGACATATATCATGTGTTCGATTCTCTGAATATTCAATCCGACAAGACAAAACATCAAAGGGTAAAGACTCAATTCATCACAACAAGAGTATAGAAGGGAGAAACATCATATGATCCGACTATATTAACAAAGCCCATGATATAGATCATGAGAGAGAGAGAGATCAAACACATAGCTACTGGTACAAACCCTCAGCCCCGAGGGTGGACTACTCCATCCTCATCGTGGTGGCCTCCGGGATGATGAAGATGGCCACCGGAGATGATTCCCCTTCCGGCAGGGTGCCGGAACGGGTCTAGATTGGTTTTCGGTGGCTATAGAGCCCTGCGGTGGCGGAACTTCGGATCTAGGTTAACCCCGAAGGGTTTCGCAATATTTGGGAATTTATAGTGCAAAGAGGGGTGCGAGAGGCCACTGAGGTGGGCACAACCCACCTAGGCGCGCCAGGGGGGCCTGGCGCGCCCTGGTGGGTTGTGCCCCCTTGGGGCACCCCCCCAGCTGCTGCTTTGGCCCATTGGGAGTCTTCTGGCCCATAAAAAAATCTCCATGGAGTTTCGCGGTGTTTGGACTCCGTTTGATATTGATTTCCTGCGATGTAAAGAACAAGCAAAAAACAGCAACTGGCACTGGGCACTGGGTCAATAGGTTAGTCCCAAAAAATGATATAAAGTTGCTATAAAATGGATGTAAAACATCCAAGAATGATAATATATTAGCATGAATACTTCATAAATTATAGATACGTTGGAGACGTATCAGCTGCCCTAGGTCGATTCGCTCGCCCCTAGAGCCTCTGGATTCACAGCTCTCAAACTTGAGGGACAGCGAAGAATGTCACAGCCTGATTTTTGGCCCTTTCTTTTTCTTTTGATTTTCTGAGATTTTTCCTTGAGTTTTGTTTTTCCGTGGCTTTGTGGTCTGGAAACGGAAGAAGATGACCTCTTCTTTGCTTCCAGAGTGGCTTGTCATCCTCAAATCCTTCCCTATACCTTTCCATTTTCATCCTAGCCCAAATCCCAATATTCTTTTTATTGGGAATATTCCTTTTCTATTAAAGGAATGACCCTAATTGCCCTAGGTTGTGAAGCAACCTATATTTCCATCACTCCTAAAATTCCCAAATAATTCTCATAAATTGTTTGGGTCATATCTTTCTCAAATATGGCAAAATATTTCAATTGCCATGTTTATCATCATGCTCAAATAATTCATTTCCTATTCTGTCCTGAATGGCAGATTGTGAAGCAAGTGCCATTTATCTTTGCCCAATTCAATCCAAACTTCTTGGACATCTTTTCATGTCCAAATAATTGCCTCATGACAAATTTCAACTTAATTTGCCTAGTAAATATTCCTGAGCAATTTTTCAAAGTTCTTGTCTGTGGGAATTGGTTGTGAAGGCAGTACTAGCTACGTTAATCCAATTGAATTGAATTTTTGCATGGTCTTTCATATCATCAAATAAAAGCTCTCCACAAGATTTGAGCTCATGTAATGCACCCATGTGAGCTTAGTATCAATTCTTTGGTTTTGTCCAAATTTTCAGTTAATGAAGCAAGTATATTTTATCTTGCTCCATTATGGCTGTAAATTTTCCTAGGCCTTCTCTTATCCATATAACCTATCTCCACCCAATTTGGGCATATTTCATCTAGCCAATTTTCCTCTAGAATATTTGCAAGTTTCTGGTCAGTGGAAATGCTTGTGAAGCAAGTACCAATTTGGTTTATCCAATTGCTATGAAACCTTTTGCAGCATCTTCATATGAACAAATAACTCAGCCCTGCCCAAGTTGAGCTTAAGTTGATACTCCATGTCAGACATCGTCATGATCTTCATTCTGGACTAGATTACTTAGTTGTAAAGCAACTATATTAATTAGTGGTCGAAATCCCATCAAACTTTCCAGGATCATAGTCTTTCCCTATCTAAACACGCCAGACATCACCATTTGATCCAATCAAGTTCCTGTGGATCACCAGTGCTCATCCAAAACTGATACAGCAAACTTCAGACGATGCCACACTCCTCTCCTTGGCTCGTTCTCTTGATCCATCAACTCCCTCAGCTTATATGATGAAGGGACTCATCACTAGACAGCTCGCGGTAGCCTCTGGCGTCACCTCCTTGCCGGTCATAGTGGTGACCACCGTTTTGGCATGCTCTGAGCGTGTCCAGAGCGTTGTTTTGCCTCGGCCCGGCTCGTGGTCGTCGTCTTCGCGCGCGTGAACCTGTCCAGCGTGTTTCCCGTGTCGTCGTCGTCCCCTTAGAGCCATCTCCCCCTCCGTTCGTTTCCTCGTCGGCGCTCGCCGCCGAGTGCCCACGGGCGCACAGTGGCCGTTTGGCTCCATGTGTGCCCTGGCCGCTTCCTCCCCATGTTTCGGCGTCGCCTCTGCCCCGTGAGACTCTCCCCTGTGCCACTCTTGTCGACAACCTCCGAGCCCATGCGCGTGCACACGCGTCCGCGACTCCGGCGACGTGTCCCGTGGCCGTGCTCGCCCAACCGCCTCTCCTCGGCTATAAATAGCCATTCTGAGCCCCTCTAGAGATCCTCATCGACCTCACCTCCTTCCTAGAGCCCTCCCCAACCTCTTCTTCGAGCTCCAGAAGCTCTTCCTGACCTCAATGGCCGTCTCGGCCGCTGACGGCCTCTGCTCAAATTCGAGCGAGCCCGAGCCCCTCCCTCACTTCTTCCACCACCACGGCCCTCCCTAGTACCCTAGAGCCACCCCAGCGCTCCCCGCTCTTCTCCGATGGCCTCTGGCCGTGAGTTCACCGGAGCTCGAAGACCTCGTCTGCCTAGTCACGTAAGTGGAAGCGTATTCGCAATAATATGTTTCCTTTTCTCGAAAGCGTATACTCCCTTCTTATAAACCAAAATGTGCTTTCCCTTCTGGAAAGCGTATTTCCTTTAACTTCAGCTCAAAATACGTTTTCCTTTTCAGAAAACGTACTCAGCCGAAGGCGCTTTCAGTTTTTGCCTCCAGGGACTTGTTTGTTGAAGTTTTATTCACAGATTGGTGCCTGGTATTCAACACCTCATAACTCACAACCGTAACTCCGATTGAGGTGAAACCAACGCCCACGTCTTCGTATCTTCGAGCCCAAACTTTTGGTATCATTTTCTCGATGGTTTGACATACTGGAAATGACCATTTTGCCCTTACCCATAATCAGCCCCTCCAAGAGAGAACCCTTTCCGACGAATCTTTCCGCGACTTCACCGCACTTCTTCCCGGAGCCTTCTTCGCCTCAAGCAAGCCACAACCACCATTTGCATGATAGCCATGCAGAAGCATTGGTTTTCAACTTGAATCTTTAATAACTGCCTGTTCGTTTTGCTACTGCTGTCGGTATTTCGGTTATGCTTATGGATCGGTGTTTACCGTCATGCTATGTTTTCTTGCACTCTGTTATTATGTTCTTCATGCTAGTATTACTTTAATATTGGCAATGTTTGGTAGTAGTACATGTTGGGGATGGTCTTCGGTGCATGACTATCGTCTGTTCCGAGTACTGCCGTTATGCATGTTTCTTTGCATCTAGTTGATTAAATACTTGCATGGTAGTTTTATCGTTATGTTACTGCATGGAATTTATTATTGATGCTAGTGGCCATGTCATGCTATGGGTAGTGTGCTAGTTGTGATATTCATGCTCGTCAGTATGCCATGCTCATCTAGATAAATGTTTACATGTTGTCGCTATGCTCGTTGATTATGATACACCCCCTGCTTATGTTTGATATCATGTTCATGCATTGTAGTTGCATCCTGTTATTTTTGTCATAGCTCAGCATATTGCATTCTAGTTTAACCGGTTTAAATTGAACTTGAACAACTGTTGGTGCCTTTGGTAGGCACGGGGCCACCCAGGACTTAGCCCAAAGGGGAGTTGGTTGGAGTGGCCGGGAGGGTGTCATGGCAGTAGGACGGTTTTGTCGGAACACTTTGGTCCACCCGAATGGGAGTGCAAGGCCAGGGTTCCGTGGTGTGGGTACAATGTGCTAACCTCTGCAGAGTGTGTGTGTTAAATCTATCAATAGCCGCGCCCGCGGATATGGGCCCAGTTCATAGTTGGTCACACTATGGGTCAACAGTAATAATATCAATGTGCTTAATAACAACCCCATTTCGATGATGAAAGAAGTTGGTTGATATTTTTGTGATCGTGAGAGGATCACTGTGGTATCGTGGATACCGCGTTGTGGATATTTGTGGTGTTATGCGAGATTCAAGGGTAAAAGTCAAGCTCCTTGTGGTCATAAATGATTACTACGGTATTGTTAATACCAAGCTTGATCGGATCCTGAGATGATCGTGTGATGTCCGTGATGGTAAGTGATACATGTGATGGTTACAATGTAACCCGAACAGAGTAAGTTGGTGCATGATAGTTTCATCATGTTGCATGCTATTATTATCATGTTCATATGTTTATGCCATGCTCGTATTTTTCTAGCTGTATCATCTTGTTCATGCTATGATTTATCTAATAGTATCATGTTAATCCTTGCTAACCTGTAATTGCCATGCTATTGTTTGTCTTGATTGCTTTGGTTGCTGTGAGCTTGCAAGTACATTCAATGTACTGACCTGGCGTGTCATGCCAGTTTGCAGGTCATGCCGGATTTGATTGCTTGTTTGCCATGGATCCCTTTTTTGCGCGCTAGGATAAGCGTTCCAGCCAGAGTCCCTGCGGAGTGGAGTTCATCACCGTCGTCGTTGTTCCGCTGCCAGTAGTCTTTCCGCTGCGTCGAGTTGTTCTGCTGCTTGCATGGAGCAACCGTGGCAGGCGTAATGTCATTGTGCTGATGTAACCCCCCTTGTATCCACATAGACTGTAATAAAGAGCTGATTTGTTCTATGCTAGGCAGTGCCGTATTTCAGAAGACTTCTCCTCGATCTCTGGGCTGGAATACGGGGCGTTCCGATTTCTCTGAGCCGGGGTGCTACAGGCTTGGTATCAAAGCAGGTCTGGCTGTAGGACGCCCTAGCCCGCGCGAACGTTAGAATGCGGTAGTGTAGAGCCCCATTGGTTTGTTGCACTTGATTGCTGCATTTGTTTGTTGCATAGCATGCATATAGATTATTATCTTGTCGCCAACGGTTAATCTTGTGAGTGTAGGTGGTATCGGTGTCGATCCACTACCTGCACCCTCTTTCTTTGCATGCCTGCTCTTCGGTGTTTGGCGTCATCTCTGTCCCAGTAGAGTGATGCCCTGGTGCCGAGTGTTCCAGACACCATTTGTAGGAGTTATGCTCAGGTATTGCATCGATATCTTTCCGCCACCCACCTGTATTATTTCGGTGATAGCCATGCTTCTATCCCGAATCGTGCTATCCATCTCGTACCGTTTGGCAACCCTTACTGATCTTGGTTATCAAAAAAGGGTAATGCCAGCAAGCCTTGCTTTTCCTCCCCTAGTTTGCCCTGTCATCTCGTTCTTTGGACGTGTACGATTCCCTTTCGTACGCTTGATGATGATATGGTCGTGACCTCCGTGTCTCGCTGCATGATCGCCAAGTCCGTCCTCGCCTCCGTATCCATCCAGATCCAGCCGGTGTTCAACCAGCGCTTGGTGTAGCCTTGGTTACGCCAACTCTTTCCACACACAGACTCACTTTCGTGCACACCGCCACAGCATATTAGACCGTAGTACCAGAGCTTCAGCGACAATTGTGTGCTTAGGTGTGCATGCATAATATTGTTGTGAGTAGCAGTAATATGTGATGCTGCTTGATTATTTATATTATTTGTATGCTTGCGTGCTTTTGCTTTCGTCATTTCTTTTGCTTCTTTCTTTGGGGCTTCGGTGTGGCATTATTTTCCCCTCATTAAAGTTGCTCGTCAACCAACACTGGACCTGAAGAAGCATTAAGGAATTCAAATACTTGGAAGCTCAGATAAACGGAATGAAGTTATCAGCAGACTGCAGTGAACTTTGGAATATCTCGTCTGAATGCAAAAGGAATCATGGATGGACAATCAGTATCATGTTTGCATCAGCGTGCACTCCTTACAACAATACGGATAATCAAGTTTGCCTCAGTGTGCACTCTTCATGACAGAAATGATCATATTAGCAAGAAGATAAGCTATTGTCACGCCCATGATGCAGCTATATCTCCCACGTGTCGAGGCACGACTTAGAGGCATAACCGCATTGTGGTTTAGTCGCAAGAAGGGTCATCTTCACACAATCCCATGTAATGAACAAGAATGGGATAACGAGAGTTGGCTTACAATCGCCACTTCACACAATACATAAATATAATTCATACATCATCCAAAATACAGACATATAGACCGGCTACGGTCAAATCCAAATGAAAATAAGATAATCCCAAATGCTAGATCCCCGATCATCCGAACTGGGCTCCACTACTGATCATCAGGAAAAGACACATAGTAACGACCACGTTCCTCATCGAACTCCCACTTGAGGTCGATCCCATCATCTACAATGGCATCGTCGGCACCTGCAACTGGTTTGGTAGAATCTGTGAGTCACGAGGACTCAGCAATCTCACACCCGCGAGATCAAGACTATTTAAGCTTATAGGAAAGGATGGTGTAATGAGGTGGAGCTCCAGCAGGCACTAAGCATATATAGTGGCTAACATACGCAAAAGAGAGCGAGAAGAGAAGCAATGGAACGGTCGTCATCTAGTAATGACCAAGAAGTGATCCTGAACTCCTACTTACGTCATTCATAACTCAAACCGTGTTCACTTCCCGGACTCCGCCGAGAAGAGACCATCACGGCTATACACACGGTTGATGTATTTTAATTAAGTCAAGTGACAAGTTCTCTACAACCGGACATTACCAAATTCCCATTTGCCTCAACCGCGGGCACGGCTTTCGAAAGATAATACCCTGCAGGGTGTCCCAACTTAGCCCATTATAAGCTCTCACGGTCAACGAAGGATAAGCCTTCTCCCGGAAAGACCCGATCAGTCTCGGAATCCCGGTTTACAAGACATTTCGACAATGGTAAAACAAGGCCAGCAAAGCCGCCCGATGCGCCGACAAATCCCGATAGGAGCTGCACATATCTCGTTCTCAGGGCACACCGGATAAGTCAAGCTACGAGTAAAACCAGTCCTCGAGTTTCCCTGTGGTGGCCCCGCAGGCTGCTCGGTTTCGGACCAACACTCGAAGGAGCACTGGCCCGGGGGGGGTTAAAATAAAGATGACCCTCGGGCTCGCAAAAACCCGGGGGAAAAGGCTTAGGTGGCAAATGGTAAAACCAAGGTTGGGCCCTGCTGGAGGAGTTTTATTCAAGGCGAACTGTCAAGGGGGTCCCATAAATCACCCAACCGCATAAGGAACGCAAACTCAAGGAACATAATACCGGTATAACGGAAACTAGGGCGGCAAGAGTGGAACAAAACACCAGGCATAAGGCCGAGCCTTCCACCCTTTACCAAATATATAGATGCATTAATTAAATAAGAGATATTGTGATATTCCAAAATATCCCTGTTCCAACATGGAACCAACTTCATCTTCACCTGCAACTAGCAACGCTATAAGAAGGGCTAAGCAAAAGCGGTAGCTTAGCCAAACAACGGTTTGCTAGGAAAGAATGGTTAGGGGCTGACATGGCAATATGGGAGGCATGATACAGCAAGTGATAGGTAGCGTAGCATGGCAATAGAACGAACAACTAGCAGAAGCAAAGATAGAAGTGATTTCGAGGGTATGGTCATCTTGCCTGCAAGGTTCTCAGAGTTGTTGAAAGCTTGATCCTCGTAAGCGTACTCAACAGGTTCCTCGTTCACGAACTCGTCTCCCGGCTCTACCCAAAACAAGAGCACAAGCAACGGAACCACAATCAATCATGGAAAATGCACAAGCAACATGATGCAATACATGAATGGTATGCAAGATATGATATGCGATGCATATGCGTGCTCCGGAAGGAAAATGATGAACAAGGCAGTAACCTGGCAAACCAAGCATGCCACTAGAAAGATGAGATGATTTCGGTCGAAATCAATATAAAGATCACCGGAAACGGATGCACGGTTTGCAAATGGCAAGCAAAACAAGAATGACACGAATCTGCGATTAACAGCATGATAGCACTTAGAATACATCAAGAAGCTATGCTATAGCACTCCAACGTAGCAACAAAGCATATGAAAGTAATCTACAGGAGATGCTTGACAAAAGATGAACACTGAGCTACGGCTAGTTCACAACATAACAAGCTCAAACAAGCATGGTAAAAGTACAAAAGATAACAGGTTCACAGACTTGGTGAAAATTACTGTACATGCCTGAAACAGCATCAGGTAGCAATGTTCAGAGCACGAAATCAACATCCTACAGGAACTTAACATGGCAAAACAAGGCATGGCAGTATTCTACTAAATGCATATGACAAAAGTCCCTTACTGGCCATAAGCCAAAAAGGACCAGAAGATATGATGGCAACCATGTAAACATAGCAAGTTTCGTTAACAGGTTTCAGACAGCAGAAAACAGAGCATGGCAGAAACAATAATATGAAGGCATCTTGGTGAGCTTGATGCACTCACCACAAGGCAATGCATGACAAAAGAAGCATACCTACAGCAAGATGGCATGTTTATGAAGCTATCCATTGCAAGAGCAAGTACATAGCATGTATGAAACAACTACAACAAGCTTGGCAATATTGCATAACACGTAAACAATCTGCCAGAAATATTTTATAGCAAAAGTAGAGCAAGCTTGAGTCATGCTATGGCACTCCATAATTGCAAACAAGGGCAGTAATAAATAAATTACAACAATATCTACAAAACATCCTTACTGAACATCTCCAAAAGGAGCATGGATCTCTCTGTAGCCACATGGATACATAGCAACAAAATAACAGCAGACATAGACTTGGTAAAATTACGAAGTCCCTGAAATCAGAAACAGTACGGAGCCTAGTTTGCATGCTTGTGCTAGTCACCACAGAGATAACAAAAATACATGGCATACACCTCTGTAAAGATGGCATGGCATAAACACATGTAGAGCTCATGCCCATAAGATGCACAGATTAAATGCAACAAAAATAACAAATCCTCAAATTCTGATAAGTAACAGCAGATAACAGCAACTAGCACTCTTGCACCACAGATTTAGGCATCAAGATGGACTCAAATGAACATGGTGCAATGTAACAAAATGAAGAGCATCTAGAGACGAACATTTTGATATATTACACGCACGAAAGGGAGCTATATGCAGAGAGTTATGATGCGATGAACAGGTGCATGTACTGTAAAAAATCTCAGAAAAAAATCGGGGGAGAAAAGTCAACCCTGCGGGTTCTTGGCGGGATCTGGCCGGAGTTCGAAGGCGCGGCGGCCGGAGCTCGGGGAGACACCGGCTCGGGCGGAGAGGAGGAGCGGAGCTCGGAGGAGGGGCGGCACCGGCGAACGGCGGAGGAGGAGGCGGCGGCGCGGGCACCGAGGCGGCGGTGCGGTTGGAGTCGCGGCGGCGGGAGCGGGCGGCGGCGCCGGCGACGTAGGGCGGCGAGGACGGCAGAGGGCGGCGCCGGCGCGCGGGCTCGGGCGCGGGGGAGGCGCACGGGCTCGGGGCGGAGGAGGAGCGGGCCGGGAGGGCCCCGGCGGGCCGGCGGCGATGTGGGCGCGGGCACGCCACGTGGCAGCGCGGGAGAGGCCAGCTGCGACGTGTCCGTCGGTGTGAGATTTGTCCGGCGGCGGCCAGGAGAATTTTTAGGGTTTGATCTGCGAATGTATTTCGGGAGGGGAGGTGTATATATAGGTAGAGGGAGCTGGGAGACTCCAAACGGAGTGCGGTTTTCGCCCACACGATCGTGATCGAACGACCTAGAGCATGGAAGTGACTTAGAGGGGTTTTGGGCTATTTAGAGAGGGGTTTTTGCTGCAACACACAGAAGGCATCTGCGGTTACCCGGTTAACCGTTGGAGTACCAAACGACCTCCAAATGGAACGAAACTTGACCGGTGGTCTACTGGTGGTATACCAAGGCCACTTGACAAGCCTCGGTCCATTCCGAGAACGTTTAACACCCGCTCACGAAAAGAAACGAAAAGGGGTGCGCCGGAGGAGGTGGGAGTGCCTTATTGCAAAACAGACAACGGGGAAAATGCTCGGATGCAAGAGACGAACACGTATGCAAATGCAATGCACATGATGACATGATGTGAGATGCATGACATGAACAAAATGCAAAAACAGAGACGAAACCTGACCACGAAGGGAATATCATAACACATAGCCGAAAATGGCAAGAGTTGGAGTTACAAATATGGAAGTTACATCCGGGGTGTTACAGCTATGTGCAAGACCAATAGTGCAATTTCAGTCAAAGGTATGGTTTAGATACAAGGTTTGATTCTTCGTGGAGGATGATTTTGAAACATGATATGCCTGGAAGAAAGCAAGAATGTGCCATGTATTCAATACTCAGAAAGGAGGATAGTCCAGCAAACCCGGTTTCATGTAAGTAATCAACAGCAGCGATATTGAGGTGGTAATCGGTCCGCATATCAGAATGAGAAGCTTCTGCAGCACGAAACCCAGTCTTCCTCAGCAAGATACTCTCGATGGTTTCCAACATAAGCCATCCAATCGTCCTCAGTACGACACTGGTGCAAGATAGTACATTGTGAATTGACAGCAGATGGCAGAATCAGATCCGCAACAGTTGGTCAGAAGCAAGAATTAGTCAGAACACAAGCCTGCCTCGGGAATCAGATTCTCAGATATATGTGAAGGAAGCCAGATATACACCTCAGTGTGACAGAAGACTATGAAGATTGACAACAACATTGAGCTCTGTACAAGTACCGGTGAACCTGGAATATGATACTGATGAGCCCTTGTCTTCTTTTCTCTGGTAACGGCACCACACCTGTGTTCTGAGCCGTTTTTGGTCATCCAGGGTGGATGCCGACTTTATATTTCTCTATTCAACAACTGTCACGAGTTCTAAGATGCTTTCCGGCCGTCTCGTATAGCTGTTGAGTTTCTTTTTGTGACAGTGGCCCTATGCTTTTAGCTACTTTTCGGCTATCTTAGGGAGCTGCCACTTTCTTCTTATCAACACGGTCTCATGCTCCGAGCTGCTTTTTGGCTGTCTTGAGCTGTGGTTGAGCTATTTCAGTGATGTCCCAGATCTGAGTTGTAAAGACCGTTCTGGTGGCTACTGATTTATTTGCCAACTTCTTGCAAGGGTTCAGATGATCATTTTCCCCCGGTCAGAATGTTGCACCCGACAGAACCTATGGTCACCCGAAGAAGTAATATGACCCCACTCTTTCAACCAATGATCCAGATCAAGAAAACAATAATGAAGGAGCAAGACCAGTGGTGCAGATACCCCTGACAGTCTGAGTCAGGATCGACCGCCATGGATGTTCACCTAAGGGGTCTACTCAATTTTGAACCACCGTCAGTCAAGGATGAGGATATTATCAGATAAGGTCATACCCCTTATGCTGGCCCCGATAGGCGACAATCAAATATTTGGTATCAAGCTCAGACTCAAGATAGTGGAGCCAGTAAGGATGAGTCAGAAATTCCTGCGATGGGTCAGAATCTGTCAGGAAATGGGTATGCCTCAACTCACAATTTGGAACCCAAAGGACCTGCATTCAGTAAAGAAACCCAATGCATGGAGTCAGAGCTTGGGTGTTCACCAGGAAAATGTGGCCACAATATTATGAAAGGTTGTCAGTGCTGGATGACGCACCCATCGGAAATCACCCTCGGATTTGTGAGACATGCATATATTTCAGTCATGGTAATCTCAGATAAGTCAGCAGGTATGAAAAGAATTGGAGCAAGTATAAGCATGAAAATGTGAGATAAGCTCTGTCTGGATATGGATACAATGAAGCAAACCACCCAGAGCCAGTCAAGTAAGTCAGATTAAGGATTTAATGGGAACAATCAATAAAGGAAAAAGGATACCCGAGTTGAAACGGTTTCCTTAAGTCAGTATATGCATACTTGTTCCCTGAGCAACCAAATCTGGAGGACGATATTTCTTTAAGGGGGGAAGGTTTGTCACAGCCTGATTTTTGGCCCTTTCTTTTTTTTGATTTTCTGAGATTTTTGCTTGAGTTTTCTTTTTCCGTGGCTTTGTGGTCTGGAAACGGAGGAAGATGACCTCTTCTTTGCTTCCAGAGTGGCTTGTCATCCTCAAATCCTTCCCTAGACATTTTCATTTTCATCCTAGCCCAAATCCCAATATTCTTTTTATTGGGAATACTAGCACACATGCCCGTGCGTTGCAACGGGGTAATATATATGGTAGGCCCCTAGCTAAATTAGCATGTCTTAAGACTTCCATATCTTCACCGCTTATTTTTTTTGCCCTCATCGATGGAGGCCATGGTGTCCACCTAATGACAAACATGTCCGAAAGTGGTCAATTCTATGATAGAACACACGACACACCTGTCATTAAACTTCACCAACGCACGACACACCTGTCATTAAACCTCACCAACGCAAGAGAATGTTTAAAGTTTAAAAACTATAGTTGCCAAGTTCGACGTGATGGCCACCCTCCGTGAGCTACTCCTCACACCTGGTCTATGCACCATTATCCTCTACAGTTCGGAGCAAGAGTTGCGCATCTAGACAACACATGGACCTTGCAGTTAAGAAGTGAGTTCTAGGCCACAATAGCGCTACCTTCGGCAGACCAGTTTAGAACTGCCAAACTAATCCCATTTGTGCATCGTATAGCGAGAGAATGGGGGGTATGCGTCATTGTGTCAGCCATGTCCGCCTTTCTAAACTAAATATTATGCCTGGAATATAAAAAATCTGAAATATTTGTGCATTAGCAATTGCAAGAAGTAGAAATTCACGTCTACAAGAAGCAGTAGCGCACAAAACCAAAAATTACCTCACCACAAATAACCTAGATTCTGACCTTAGGTGGTTGGATCCGGTGACGGCGGCTATTGAGCGTCGCTCCCTTCCTGAAGGCGTTGCTGTTGAAGAATCTCGTCGTTCATTTGGTGTAATAAGATGGTTGGTGCGGGTATGGTCATTGATGTAGTTTGCCGATTATGGATTTGATCGATTCAGGTTTTTTTCTCTCACCTATGCATAGCTTTGGTCTTGTATGACTTTGCTATTTGTTGGTATGTTCTTATGTGCGTGTGTTGGTGTTGGCTGTGTGCATTCTAGCTATGCAGAGGCCGGGTGTGCTCATTATGTTTGTATCTTCTTGATGCTCTATTTTGAGCCAATAAAATTCACCCTTTGTCGAAAAACAAATAGCTGCAATTTTAGTGTGTAAGCTGCAACACATCCAATTTCCACGCATGCACATACACAAAGATCAAGTGCCACACCGCCTTGATGCCACAAGACCTGAAGGAAAAAATAGAGTGGTTGAAAATATGGGCTCTCTTTCGCAAAATATACGAGCTCTCATCGTCTTGTGTGCACGCCGACGACTTTGGGCAAGAAGACACCATGCATCCACAAGCCTAGATCTAGGCAGTTGGAAGACTTTTTACATGAGCCATATACAAGATTCTTATCTCTTCTTGAAAAGCTTTGTCTATGGCCACCATATGGAGCCATGGATTGGTGCAACCGTGAGAGGGAAAAGGTTGACCAACACCTAGGAACTATTATGAGTACGATGTGCAGATGTGGTGGCCAGTAGGGATGCATCCAAGCACCTTCAATCTGCCCTCACACCGCCACCTCTGAGTGCAAGATCTCGGCATGTTAATCCGTAGCGTCAGGGGAGGAAAATTTCTAGGACGTTGTGATGTCTCTGCAACCAAGGATCTCATCTTCCTCCTTTTGATCCCCTCTGCCTTTCTGCCTTCGCTGTTGCCACCAAACGCGCGACAGCCGGAGTGCCGGACGTAGTCCCTGCATGTGAGCTCATTGCCATCCTACGATGCCACCTGGTTGGGAAGATCAGGCCATCCAGTCGTGGCTGTGCATGGCGCCCAGCGCCTCTACAACATCTTTTTTTAACACGACCATAACAGCGGCCGGCGGCGATCACGATGGACCAGGTCCATGCCGGCAAGACCAACGACGGTTCGACTGTCGGTGAGGCGGAGGGAGAGCATCAGGCATGTGGATGGCATCGGCGAGTTCCTGCCGTGATGGTGGCCCAGCTGTCGGCGAGGGCGATGGAGAGAATCAAGCTCTTGGACTTGCGGTGGTTTGGCGGCGGCATCGTCGAGTTCGTGCGACATATGAGGAGGAAATCGAGGGGATTCTCTATGCGCCTGTTCTCTTTGCATTAGGGATTAGTAACGTAGTTATTTATAAGTTTGGGAGTTTCTCAGTTCGTTCTTCAACGGGAGTTATCTCTGGAGTCTGAAACCTACACGTAACGTAGGACAAGGTGTCGGCTTAAAGTAACATCTAAAAAGGGACCGTAGATTTAATTAGTACCACCTTGAATTTGGAAAAAATATGGACGTGTCAGAAAAAAACTGAAAGCGTAAATTCACGAGAAGAAGCGTATTGTGACGATGAACTCAAGGAGTCAATCCGTGCTTTATTATTATTAGGGAAAGATTCCTTTTCTATTAAAGAAATGACCCTAATTGCCCTAGGTTGTGAAGCAACCTATATTTCCATCACTCCTAAAATTCTGAAATAATTCTCATAAATTATTTGGGTCATATCTTTCTCAAATATGGAAAAATATTTCAATTGCCATGTTTATCATCATGCTCAAATAATTCATTTCCTATTCTGTCCTGAATGGCAGATTGTGAAGCAAGGGCCATTTATCTTTGCCCAATTGGATCCAAACTTCTTTGGACATCTTTTCATGTCTAAATAATTGCCTCATGACAAATTTCAACTTAATTTGCCTAGTAAATTTTCTTGAGCAATTATTCAAAGTTCCTGTCTGAGGGAATTGGTTGTGAAGGAAGTACTAGCTAGGTTAATCTAAGTGAGTTGAATTTTTCAATGGTCTTTCATATCATCAAATAAAAGCTCTCCACAAGATTTGAGCTCATGCAATGCATCCATGTGAGCCGAGCATCAATTTTTTGGTTCTGTCCAAATTTTCAGTTAATGAAGCAAGTATATTTTATCTTGCTCCATTATAGCTGTAAATTTTCCTAGGCCTTCTCTTATCCATCTAACCTATCTCCACCCAATTTGGGCATATTTCATCTAGCCAATTTTCGTCTAGAATTTTTGCAAGTTTCTGGTCAGTGGAAATGCTTGTGAAGCAAGTACCAATTTGGTTTATCCAATTGGTATGAAACCTTTTGCAGCATCTTCATATGACCAAATAACTCAGCCCTGCCCAAGTTGAGCTTAAGTTGATACTCCATGTGAGAGCATCATCATGATCTTCATTTTGGACCAGATTACTTAGTTGTAAAGCAACTATATTAATTAGTGGTCCAAATCCCATCAAACTTTCCAGGATCGTAGTCTTTCCCTATCTAAACACGCCAGACATCACCATTTGACCCAATCAAGTTCCTGTGGATCACCAGTGCTCATCCAAAACTGATACAACAAACTTCAAATGATGCCACGCTTCTCTCCTTGGCTCGTTCTCTTGATCCATCAACTCCCTCAGCTTATATCATGAAGGGACTCATCACTAGACAGCTCGCGGGAGCCTCTGGCGTCACCTCCTTGCCGGTCACAGTGGTGACCACCGTTTTGGCATGCTCTGAGCGTGTCCAGAGCGTCGTTTTGCCTCGGCCCGGCTCGTAGTTGTCGTCTTCACGCGCGTGAACCTGTCCAGCGTGTTTCCCGCGTCGTCGTCGTCCCCTTGGAGCAATCGCCCCCTCCGTCCGTTTCCTCGTCGGCGCTCGCCGCCGAGTGCCCACGGGCGCACAGTGGCCGTTTGGCTCCGTGCGTGCCCTGGCCGCTTCCTCCCCGTGTTCCGGTGTAGCCTCTGCCCGTGAGACTCTCCCCTGTGCCACTCTTGTCGACAACCTCCGAGCCCATGCATGTGCACACGTGTCCGCGACTCCGGCGACGTGTCCCGTGGTCCTGCTCGCCCAACCGCCTCTCCTCGGCTATAAATAGCCACTCTGAGCCCCTCCAGAGATCCTCATCGACCTCACCTCCTTCCTAGAGCCCTCCCCAACCTCTTCTTCGAGCTCCAGAAGCTCTTCCTGACCTCAATGGCCGCCTCGGCCGCCGACGGCCTCTGCTCAAATTCGAGCGAGCCCGAGCCCCTCCCTCACTTCTTCCACCACCACGGCCCTCCCTAGTACCCTAGAGCCACCCCAGCGCTCCCCGCTCTTCTCCGATGGCCTCTGGCCGTGAGTTCACCGGAGCCCGAAGACCTCGTCGGCCCCGAACTAGTGCGCCTATACAATTTACCATTGTATTTGGTGTGTTGGGGACACAAGAGACTCTTTGTTATTTGGTTGCAGGGTTGCTTGAGAGAGACCATCTTCATCCTACGCCTCCCACGGATTGATAAACCATAGGTCATCCACTTGAGGGAAATTTGCTACTGTCCTACAAACCTCTGCACTTGGAGGCCCAACAACGTCTACAAGAAGAAGGTTGTGTAGTATACATCAAGCTCTTTTCTGGCGCCGTTGCCGGGGAGGTGAGTGCTTGAAGGTATATCTTTAGATCTTGCAATTGAATCTTTTAGTTTCTTGTTTTATCACTAGTTTGGTCTATTAAAGAAAACTAAAAAAATGGAATTGAGGGTGCCTCATATGCTTCATCTTTTTAATGTCTTCCGTGAAAATAAGGATTCCGATAATTGTGCTCAATTGCTAGAAGAAGAATGCATTAAAATGTTTAGCACTAAATCTTTGAATGATGAGCATGATTGCAATGTTGTTAGTATGAACTCCTTGAATATCCATAGTACTAATGACGATTGCACTAGTTATGATGAAAATGTCTCCTATAAACATGTCAATTTTTGTGGAGTGCATTGGGTTTGCAAATACACACCAAATAGGGAAGATAGGTATTGCAAGAGGCATAAGCATTTAGAAACTAAATTGTTGCAAGAAAGGCTAGATGTTTGTGCTGAAAATTTAAATTTTCTTGGCCGTACTTGTGAACTTTGCAATGTACGGGGTCATTTAACTATCCGATGCAAATTGTTTCATGATTTAATCGTGTCCAAAAATTGTGATGACTTGATTTCCCTTGCACATTATAATGAACTTAGTTTGCTTATGGGTTACGAAGAAATGAAACGTATAACTAACTATCTTCAAGTATTTGCCCGTGATAAACTTCTTGATTTTGATCTAGAGGAAATTTATATGAATTGTGCAGTGAATTGCATTGAAAATCCTTATATTGCCAATTACATAAAGAAAAGAAAGCAAATAGAAGATGAAGAGAATACTAATGAAAGGGAAGAGACTTCCCAATATCCTCCTATTATTACTTATGATGAATCAGGTAACGAGGAGGAGCCTTCTATTCAACCAATCTCATTAATAAGGAGCTCCAAAAAGTGGATTGAACCCACACATTATGCGGTGAATAAGAAGAAAATAAAAAGGAAGAAAGGTAAAAATATATCTCTCCCAAATAATGTTGCTCCTATTATTGTTGTGCCTCATGAAAATGAATCAAAAATAATTGTGGAAGATGATGCACTTGATGATGATCTCGCTATGCCTATTGCTTGTTGTGATGATTATGATTGGGAAGATAATGATACTTCTTATGATCTTGAAAATCTTTTTAGCACTTGCTTGGAAGAATATGATAATTGCTATACTATTGGTGCTATCCATACTTGTCGGGTGGTTGGTGCGACATATGCCAACGGGTGGCTTATCATTGTGGGTGCCAATAAGATGTCGCCGGTGCCTGGAAACGGGATGAGGCGAAGACATGCACGCTGGCGGATCTTACCCAGGTTCGGGGCTCCCCGAGGAGATAACACCCCTAGTCCTGCTCTGCGGGGTCTCCGCATGATCACTAGATCGGTAAAAGTAGCTACAATCACTCCTAGAGCTGTGGGGTTCAAGGGAGAAGAAGAACAAGGCTAGCTCTCACTTCTCTCTCTCTATGGTGTGTGTGCTATGCTTAGAAGGCAACCCTTTGCATGGGTGCTCCGGGGGGTTTATATAGGCCTACTCCCCAGGGGTACAATGGTAATCCGGCTGGGCACTAGTCCCAGCCGTCAGTGTCTACGCTCGCCGGCTTCTCCGCCGGCTGTTGGGTCCCGCCGACTGGTGGGCCCCGCCGGCTGCCGGCTTCTTGGTCGACAGGCCGGCCCCACCGCCTAGGGTCTTGTCGGCGGCTATTTACTGTAGCCTCGCCCTTGATGATGAGGGCTTCGTTGAGGTAAGCGTGGCTACAGTGGGCCGCCTCGGGGGCTCTCACTGTAGCCTTACCTCGTCTTGTCTTCTTAATGGGGCACATGCTTCGAGGGAGGGGGTAGCCGGCTTCTGGGGGCCGGCTACGCCCTTGGCCGACTGGGGGAGGCCGGGCCGCCTTCACACCTCTCTCTGGCTGAAGGGGCCCGCCGCCCGTGGGCCGTACGGGAGTCTGTCGTGGATGACGTTGTGGCTAGCATGGCTACAGTGCCGAGCCGAACGGGAGACAGCCGTCCCATACGGCCTCCTGTAGCCATGCCCGCCTCGGGCTTCGGGGGTAGTGGGCCGCACTGTGGCCACTCCCCGTCTTGTCACCGTTATGTGGGTGTAGCTTTGGTGGTTGTGGTCTCGGCCAGCTCCTTGGAGTCGGCGCTCTTCGAGGCCGGCTTCCTGGAGTCGGCCACCCCGCGGGTATCCTGGGGGGGAGGTTGCTGAGGCTGGGCCGCCTCCCGTGAGTCGGCTTCGGAGCTAGCCGGCCAGGGGAGGTGGTCCAATGCTTGGAGTGCTTGGAGGCCCAAAGGCCTGATAATTTTTCAGAAGAACGAGGGGTAGTCGGTTAGGCTACCCGTGGCCATTTACTCCGACAGTAGTCCCCGAAGCTGATTGGGCTTCGAGGTTGAGTAGGAGTTGAGAAGCTCGATCAGCTTCCCATCATAACAAGCCGGCAGCTGGGAGCCGGCTTTGGTTAGGCTCGCCGCCTTGGTCGAAAACTTTCGGAGTCGGAGGGCGGGAGCTCGCCAGTGCGTGCACCGGGCCGCGGGCCGGCCACTGGCCGTCGGCGAACCACGTGGCCCCTCCTGGCCGGAAAGCCTGCCAGCCCACGCGCGCGACGGGACGTCGCCGCAGAGCGGGGGCCCGCCACGTCCGCGCCCGGGCCCAGGCGCGTATTGTCTGCATGCCGAAACCGCCCGCACGTCTAATTGCGGCAGTTTCGGCTCGCCTTTATGCGCAATAATAGCGAGGCATGGGGGGAGTGGGTGCAGTTAATCCCACGTCCGGCCTCCCCGGCCTTACCTCGCGAGGCTATAAGTAGGGGGAGAGGGAGAGCGGCAGGCTCTCGCACGCTCCTCCTCCTTCCACCATCTTCCTTCGCTCGCCGTTTCTTGCGACTGCGCTTCGCCGCCGCGCTCTTCCACCACACGCTCCTCCGCCGCCGTGCTTGTTTTCGCCATGCCTCCCGCCGCGGAGCAGTATGGCGGGGATTGGGACGGCTCCAACGTTCACGATGATCATGTAGAGTTCCTCCGCAATACGCGGCGGTTGCCCAGCGCGGACAAGGTGGAGGTCCGTCTCGCGCCGGCAAAGGAAATTACGCCGGAGCCCCAGGAGGGCGAGCGGGTGGTCTTCCGCTCGCATTTCTTGCGCGGCATCGGCCTGCCGGCGAGCGCCTTCTTCCGCTCCTGGCTCGACTTCTACCAGCTCCAGCCGCACCACCTCACCCCGAACGCGGTGGTGCTGCTGTCAGCCTTCGTCACCCTGTGCGAGGGCTACCTCGGCGTCCTCCCCACCCTCGAGCTCTGGGGGGAGTTCTTCCAGTCCAAGCTGGGCACGCGCATGCAAGGCGTGCCGGCTTAGACTGGCGCCTTCATCGCGTCGCGGAGGTCGGTCGCCGACAACCCCTTCCCCGTCATCCCGCTGATCCAATCGGTGAAGAAGTGGCAAAAATCGTACTTCTACGTGCGGAACATCGTCCCACGGGGCGACTACATCAACCTGCCGGCTTACGTAGCCGGCCCACCGGCTGGCAGGCGGCCCCAGTGGTCCTTCCGGGCCGTGACTCTGACGCCGGCCGGGTCCGCAGCCGTCGCCCGAGTGCGAGTGATGACCCAGTCGGAGGGCTTGACGGGGCCCGACCTTCTGGCCGCCTTCGTCACGCGCCGGGTTCTTCCGCTCCAGAGCCGTCCTCATCTGATCTGTCAGATGAGCGGCCAGCTCGATCCTAGCCGGATGTGCACCAAGGACATGCCGCGTGAGGAGGTCGCCTTCATGGTGAACTACCTCGCGAACTGCAAACTCTCCGAAGAGTGGCAGTTCGGCAAGGAGCCATACAGCCGAGCCAACCCACCGCCCACGGTATGCTCTCCTTGTTTCTTCTTTTTCTCTTAACTTCGTTGCCGAGTTCCTCTTGGCCGACTCTAACTTAGTCGGCTTGTTTTTTGACAGAGCCCTCTTCTTCGGCCGGCCGGCGGGTCAGACGCGGAGCGTCGATTCGTCCCCGACCGGACGGAACACGATCTGGAGGACCCCGACTTGGGTGCGGCTGGTATGGACGACAACATCGAGCCGGGTGGTGGCCAGGCCGGCGGCAAAGCAGGCGGATCCGGGCTCGGAGTCACCTTCGACGACTGGCCGGACGATGATGAGGCCGAAGTCGCCCCGCGCCGCCAGCCGGCATCTGGACGCAACGCGGGTTCCTCCGCTGCACCGCCTACTCGGGGCGGAGGGCAAAAGCGTCGCGCCGCCCAGGGTTTGTTCGGCAGTCGGACGAAGAAACCCAGGGGCGGGGCGGCGGCAACCAGGCGGGAGGAGGCGGCCGCGAAGGCGGCTCGCTTCCGCAAGACGGTGAAGCAACCGCAGACCGTGTCGGTGTAAGTTCGAATCTTTTGTATACTCTTTTCCTTTCTTTTCTCTGGTGGTTCCTGAACCCTTGTCTTTTTCTCCAAACGATCAGAGCTCCGTTGTCGCTTGAGCGGGCGGCTGCCGCCTCCATCGTCGAGTCGCCGAGGGGGTCTGGGAGCACCACCCGCCGCATGGATCCCCGTGCCGACCTTCAGGAAGCGACAGAACGGAACGCGCGGGAGGCGCAGGCGGAGCGAGAGGCGCGAGAGGCGGAGGCACGGAAGGCGACCGCCGCTCAGGCGGCGCGGGAGGAAGAGGCGGCGAAGGCGCTCGCTGACGCCGTTGCCAGGGCCCAAGCGGAGGCTGCGGCCGCGGCGGCGGCGGAGGAGGTTTTGATGGTCACCTTGCTGCACGTCATGGCGCCTGGGGACATTGAGCCCTCGCCAGAGGGAGCCAGCGGCGACCAGCCAGGGCTGGGGAGGGACGACGACGTCATTATCCTGGAGAGGGCGCCGGTGCCGACCCCGCCAACTGGGGCGGTTCAAGGCGGCCGGCCTGATCCGCCGCCTGCACAGTCGGCGGGGGGCGAGCCGGCCGCGAGGACTGAGATGGCGGTCCGGATGCCGTCGAGCCGGCGCGCGGGGAAGGCTGCGTCGGAGCCACAGAAGGCCGCGTCGGAGCCGCAGCCGGCCGTGGGCTCCAGCTCGTCGGCCCCGGACGTGGAGGTGGCCAGCGCTACCTCGGGGTGGACGCCGGGCGGGGGGACGGCCGTGATGAACGTGGCCGCCCAGGACGTCCGGACCCGGCTCCAAGCTCAGGCTACGGCGCTGAGGCAGTTCACCGATGAGTTCCTTGCGACACGGGCGGCCATCCGGGTTAGTTTCCTTATCTCGCTTCTTCTTGATCTTGATTTCTTCCGTGGGGGCGCGTCAGCGCACCCACTGGGTGTAGTCCCCGAGTTCCGAGTCGACTGCTGAGCAGGCGGCTTGGAACTTCTTAGTGGATTTGTCTTTGCTATTCGTGTTCTTACTTCGATCTTCTGTCTATCTTGCAGGATTACCACAATCTTCGTGCAGCCGCCTTCAACTCCTAGGCTCGGGAGCTGACCCAGAAGACTGCCGACCTTACTGAGAGCCGAGGTACGTGCTTTGTTCTTTATCTCATGTGGGGGCGCGTCAGCGCACCCACTGGGTGTCGTCCCCGAGATTCGGGCCGACTGCTGAGCAGTCGGGTCGGATCTTCCTTGACGACTTCCTCTTACTGTTCTTTCTTTTTCTGCCGTCTCCGCAGCGGCCAACGCCAGTCTGAGGGCACAGCTGGGGGAGTCCCAGACTGCCCTTCGTGCCAAGGACGCCGAGCTCGCCGCCTTGGTGCAGGAACGCGACCGCCTGGCCAAGAAGTTGGCCGACCAGGAGGAAGGCCACAAGGCGGCTCTGAAGGCAGTGCAGGACCGCAAAGCCGCTCTCCAGGCCGAGTACGAGACGGAGGCGGCTGGCTGGGCTGAGGCCAGGAAAACTCTGATTTCTGGCTATGGTCAGATCGAAGATCTGGTTGACGGTAAGCCGCCTACCTCTTCGTCCTTTCTTGTCATCCACCACTTTTGGCTCGTTTTCTGATTTGGTGCTCTTTTCTTCTTTTCTTCTTGCGCAGAATATTTCCCTGGCTATTCTACCGCCGCCAACCAGACCATCGAGGCCCGCCGCCAGGCGCGGAGGCAGGCTGGCTTCGAGATTTCGCCAACCGCCGGCCGTTCGGTGGAGGAGCAGCTCTTGGCGATCCAGGCCCGCATCCAGCCGGCTCACCGACTGCTCCGCCGGCTTCAGCGTGCCGGGACGCAAGTCTTGGCCGCCGCCTGGCCCGGCCAAGTGGTTCCTCGCACCCCCAGTCGGACTGCCGACTGGCTGGAGGTGGCAGTCGGCCGCTTCGAAGCTTGGAAGGCCTCGGCGGCTCGCTCCGGCGCCAGGCGAGCGCTGGACCTCGTCAAGGCCTGGTATCCTGGCCTGAGCCTGGATCAACTGGCTACCTGGCGGCAGCAAGCCGACACGGAGCTGGAGCCGGCGCGGCCGGCTATCATCCGGCGGGCTTCGGCGATCGCCGACTACACCGACACCAGCGTCTTCGCCCCCGAGGTAGACGACACGGTGTCGCCCAGCCGAAGGAGTGGTTCGGGCTGAACCCGGCGGATGGTGAAGACTCGGCGGAGGAGATCGACTCCAGCGACGAGGGTGAAGAAGAGGAGGAGGAGGGTGAAGACGCCGAGCCGGCTGGTTGAGCAGCCGGCCAGCCTCAGCCTAACCGCACCTCCAGCACCACGTCGCGCGCGAGTGCGTCGCCTGCCGTTGGTGGTGATCAAGCCGAGACCCGCTAGGCGGCCACTCCTTCAGCCGGCGAGGCCGCCTTCACCGACCAGCTCGGCCTCCGCACTGCGCCTTAGTCTGCCATCTTTTGTTTTCCTGTATTGTTACTTTTGGAACAATGTTTGGTTAGTCTGCACAATTCCACTCACTGGGTGTATTCGAACTTATGTCTGTTGCCAGCCTGTTGGGGGCTTTATATGTATATATAACTTATGCATGCATTTGGCCTTTCCTTGTACTTTGCTTTTTATCCTTCCGATGTTTCCTTTGCCGCCCTTCCTTGGTTGCCGCCTCCCCAGTCCAACAGTTGCTCTGCAATCTGTAGCTGGAGGAGTGCTTGGCCAATTGGGGGGGGGGAAGTACTCTAGCTTTGCTGGACTAAAGCTAAGTGTGGAGGAAGCCGGCCAGCCGGCTGTTCTGACAGCCGGCAGGCGTGTTTGGAGGCCGTCTCTTTGCTATATAGGTTCGTTGTTCCTTAGCCATTTTTCGTCTGGGCACCCTTTCTGCCTTGCCTCTTGCTAGTCGGACAGTCGGTTCTTCGAACTGCGACTTTCAACAAGAGAGGGCTTGGGAGCCGGCACACTACTTTTCTGACTTCAGGCAGAACTTTTAATATAGCTCAAGGCGGCCAGTCCCCGGGCCGACTAGTCGAACCCGGTGCCAGACAAGAAATCAAATGTAATAATACATTCATGGATATGACACTTGTCATTCATAGATAAACAAAGGCAGTCCCCGAGTACTGTTCGGGGGGCCTGTTGGTTTGTACTTAATACAAAATGGTAGCATGATACATACTGCTTTCAACTGTAAAATCGTCTCAGGAGGTTTGCGTTCCATGGTCGCTCCGACTCCTTGCCGGAGTCGTCTCTCTTGCGTGCTCTTGGTTTTTGTGCGTCGATCAAGTAGTAGGAGTCGTTGCCGAGTGCCTTGCTGACGATGAAGGGGCCTTCCCAAGGGGCCGAGAGCTTGTGCTGGTCGGCTGTTCGCTGGATCAGCCGGAGCACAAGGTCGCCCTGTTGGAAGGATCTTGGCATGACCTTGCGGTTGTAGTAGCGGCGCAGCCCTTGCTGGTAGATGGCGGACCGGCTGAGTGCTAACAGCCGGCCTTCTTCCAGTAGGTCGACGCCGTCTTCTCTTGCTTCCTTGGCCTCCTCCTCCGTGTACATGGTGATCCGAGGTGAGTCGAACTCGATGTCTGTTGGGATGACAGCCTCGGCACCGTACAGGAGGAAAAATGGAGTGAAGCCGGTTGACTTGTTGGGTGTAGTGCGCAGGCTCCAGAGGATAGCCGGCAGCTCATCGAGCCAGCAGCCGGCCGATCGCTCCAGTGGTACAACCAGTCGGGGCTTGATGCCGGAGAGGATGAGTCCATTTGCTCGCTCGACCTGGGCGTTTGACTGCGGGTGGGCAACGGACGCTAAGTCCAGTCGGATGCCCTGCGTCGCGCAGAAACGTGCCAGTGCTCCTTTGGCGAAGTTCGTGCCGTTGTCGGTGATGATGCTGTGCGGCACGCCGTACCGAGTAGTGATGTCGGTGATGAATGTCACGGCAGTCGGCCCGTTCAGCTTCTTGATCGGCTTTGCTTCGATCCACTTTGTGAACTTGTCCACAATGACCAGTAGATGTGTCAAGCCGCCGCGGGCTGTCTTGAAAGGGCCCACCATGTCCAGTCCCCAGACGACAAAAGGCCAGGTGAGGGGAATGGTCTTGAGTGCAGAAGCCGGCAGGTGTTGCTTGGAACTAAAAACTTGGCATCCTCTGCAGCTCTTGAATATTTATTTAGCATCCTCCAAGGCAGTCGGCCAGAAGAAACCATGGCGGAAAGCCTTGGCCACAAGTGATCTTGAGGCTGCGTGGTGGCCGCATTCGCCTTGGTGGATGTCTTTGACGATTGCCACTCTTTTTTCTGGCTCGACACAACGCTGGAAGACTCCAGTGACGCTGCGCTTCACAAGCTCTCTGTTGATTATTGTGTATGCTGCGGCTCGTCGTTGCACTAGTCTTGCTGAGATCTCATCAGCCGGCAGCTCTCTGCTGACTAGGAACTTGAGGATGGGCTGGGCCCATGACGGAGCTGTGACTTCTTCTTCTGTTAATGTAGCCACCATGACCCGGGTGGGTGGGTGGGTTGGGTTGCGTGGAATTGGAGTCGGCCACCGCTTCTTGTGTCGTTGCAGTCCCCGGGCCGACTGCTGCAGTCCCTGGGCCGGGTGCGACTACGGCAGTCCCCGGGCCAGTTGTCGAAGTCCCCGTGCTGCCTGCGGGGTTTCTCCAGTCGGATCCGTCTGTATCTGGCCCAGGCAGTACGAAGATGGAATCCGACTCTGGAGACGGCTTGATGGACGGCTTGAGGAGGCGCTGGAGGGAGACGCCAGTCGGTATGGCTTGTCGGGTGGAGCCGATCCGTGCTAGGGCATCTGCTTGGTCGTTGTCGGCCCTTGGCACGTGAAGGAACTCGCACCCTTCGAAGTATCCGCTGATCTGCTGGACGAGGAATCGATAGCTTGCCATGTTCGCGTCCTTGGCGTCCCAGTCGCCAGAGGATTGCTGGACCACCAAGTCTGAGTCACCGTAGCACAGGATCCGGCGTATGCCAAGTTCTTTGGCTAGCCGGAGCCCATGTATGAGCGCCTCGTACTCGGCCACGTTGTTGGAGGCGACGAAGTGGATCTGCAGCGTGTACTTGAGTTTGTCGCCTTTGGGAGAGGTGAGTACGATGCCGGCTCCCAAGCCGGTGCGCATCTTGGACCCGTCAAAGTGCATCCGCCAATGGGTAGAGTCGGGAGCCGGCGGTAGGTACTGGGTCTCGGCCCAGTCGACGAGGAAGTCGGCCAATGCTTGCGACTTGATGGCGGTGCGGGGTTGGTAGAAGATTGTGTAGAGCGCCAATGCAATGGCCCATTTAGCCACCTGGCCGGATGCATCCCGGCTGCCTATGATCTCGGCGAGCGGGGCAGTGCATACCACCGTGATGGGGTGCTCTTGGAAGTAGGGCTTCAGTTTCTTGGCAGCGAAGTACACCCCATAGCACATCTTCTGGTAGTGCGGGTAGTTTTGCTTTGAGCTGGATAGCACTTCGCTGAGATAGTACACTGGCCTCTGGACTAGCTGGGCTCGGCCTTCCTCCGGGCGCTGGACCACAACAACAGTGCTGACGACTCGGCTAGTCGCGGCGATGTAGAGGAGCATGGGCTCCTTCTCAGTCGGCGCCGCCAGGACAGGCGGAGTGGTCAGCATTTTCTTCAATTCATGGAAGGCTTGGTCGGCTTGGTCGTTCCACTCGAAGTGAGTGGACTTCTTCATGAGTCGGTATAGGGGGAGAGCCTTCTCTCCTAGTCGGTTGATAAAACGATTCAGGCAGGCTAAGCAGCCAGTGAACTTCTGCACATCTCGCAGTTTGGTGGGAATCTCCATCCTCTCGATGGCCTTGATCTTGACAGGGTTGCATTCGATGCCGCGTTCGGAGACCAGGAAGCCTAGCAGCTGGCCGGCTGGCACTCCGAACACGCACTTCTCGGGGTTGAGCTTGATTTGGAATCGGCGCAAGTTGGCGAATGTTTCTTTCAGGTCTTCCAGCAAGGTATCGCGCTTCTCTGTCTTCACCACAATGTCGTCTACATAGACGTGGGCATTTCTGCCGAGTTGTTTCAAGAGGCATTTCTGCATGCAACGTTGAAAAGTGGCACCGGCATTCCTCAAGCCGAATGTCATAGTCAGGTAGCAGAAAGCTCCAAAGGGTGTGATGAAGGCAGTCTTCAGGCGGTCAGCTGGGTCCAACTTGATCTGATGGTAACCTGAGTATGCATCCAAAAAACTTAACAGCTCGCATCCGGCTGTGGAGTCTATTACTTGGTCAATCCGTGGCAGAGCAAACGGATCCTTTGGGTAGGCCTTGTTCAGACTAGTGTAGTCTATACACATTCGCCACTTGTTATTCTTCTTGAGAACCAGAACTGGGTTGGCAAGCCATTCTGGAAAGAACACTTCCATGATAAAGCCAGCGGCAAGGAGCCGGGCTATCTCTTCTCCCACAATTCTTCGCTTCTCTTCGGACAGTAGGCGGAGGGGTTGCTTGACCGGCTTCGCGTCAGCTCGGACATGTAATTTGTGCTCGGAGAAATCCTTCGGGACACCCGGCATGTCCTTTGGGGACCATGCAAAGATGTCTCGATTCTCACGGAGGAAGTCGACGAGCTCGCCTTCCTATTTACTGTCCGAGTTCGCCCCAATGACAGCGAACCTCTCCGGGTTCTCCGGGTCCAGAGGTATCTTCTTTGTCTCTTTGGCAGGCTGGAAGGAGCCCTGCGCATCACAATCTTTGGGGTTGGGGGACAGGGCCGGCTGCTTGCCGGCCATGGCCACAACCCGTTCCAACATCTTCTTCTCTTCTGCCACCACGAGGGACTCGGCCAGCCGGCTGCTGGCCATGGCGCACTCGATGGAATTCTTGTAATCGCCGGCTACCATGATGATCCCCTTCGAGCTCGGCATCTTCATCTTCAGGTAGGCGTAGTGGGGTACAGCAATGAACTTGGCCAGAGCAGGTCGGCTAAGTAGAGCATGATAGGGGCTTTCCAAATCCACTACCTCGAACCAGATTGCTTCTCGGCGAAAATGATCTTTGTCTCCGAAGAGAACATCCATTTTGATCTTGCCGATTGGGGAGCAAGACAAGCCGGGGACGATACCATGGAAGACGGTGCGGCTCGGCATGAGCTGCTTCGCTTTGATGTTCAGCTTCTCCATGGTATCGCGGTACAGTAAGTTGATACTGCTTCCGCCATCTATCAGGACGCGGGAGAATCGGGCAGCTCGCCTCTCCGTCGCGAGGCTGACATCCAAGACCATTGCATAGGAGCCAGGAGAGGGCATCACCTCTGGGTGGTCGGCCTAGCTCCAGCTGATTGGCTTCTCTGACCAGTGCATGAACTCGGGGGGTGCTGGAGGTGACTGCATTAACTTCTTGATGCTGTCGGCGTCGACTGCGCTTGTCATCGGCTTGACTGGTGAAGACGACGTAGGCGGCGTGCTCTTCGGGGAATTCGGCTTGGATGGCGCCGACTGCCGGTCGAGCCGCCGGCTGCTGGGGGGCTGGAGGCGGCGGACCGGGAGGCGGAGGCGGCAGCATCCCCTCGCCCTTGGTGATGCGGGTGAGCCAATGGCATTTTCGAGTTGTGTGGTTGGACGGCTTCGCGCCACTGTGGAATTTGCAGGGGGCATCAACAGCCTGTTTGTAGGAGAAAGCGGGCTGCCAAGGGGGCCTGCCACCCTTCTTCTTGGGAGCGGGCCGTTCTTCGGGCTGCTCATCTTCAACGGTGGCCACCTGCCGACTAGTGGAAGTCGGCATGGGGGCCTTGCGCTTGTGGTCGTTCTAGTAGGGGCGCCGATTAGGGTCGCCAGCCGGCGTCTTAGGAGCCGGAGCGATCACCTTCCACGAGGTGTCCACTCGGAGCTCGGTCTTCATCGAGGAGTCGGTTGTGGCATACTTGTCCGCGATGACCAGCAACTCGTCGAGGGTAGCCGGCTCGTCGCAGAGGAGTCGGTGCTTGAGGAGGGTGCCCTCTCGGCACCCGGCGGTGAAGTACTCGATGGCCTAGACCTCATGTAACCCCTCGCAGGAGTTGCGGAGCTCGGCCCACCGCGTGAGGTAGTCGCGGGTCGACTCGTTGGGCCCTTGGATGCAGAGGGAGAGCTGGCGAGGCTTGGGAGGCCACTTGTAGGTGCTGGTGAAGTTGCGGACAAATACTTCCGTGAAGTCCAGCCAGCTGTTGATGCTGTAGGGCTTGAGCCTGTTGAGCCATGTGCGCGCCGTGCCTTGCAGCATGAGGGGGACGTACTTCACGGCGACGCGCCGATTGCCGTTGGCTATGCTGACGGCCGTGGAGTAGTCGATGAGCCAATCTTCCGGCTTCACTGAGCCGTTGTACTTGGGCGTGTCTCTGGGGAGCGAGAACCCTTTGGGGAAGGTCTCGTCGCGGATGCGGGGGCCAAAGCATGGCGGGCCGACATCGTCTTCTTCTTCTAAGGCCAAGGATCGACCAAGGCGGTCGATCCTGTGGCGGGCGTCATTCTCGCCGACTCCTTCTCGGCGGCCGAGTCGGTCGCCAAGAGTCGGGTGTGTGATAGGCGGCGGAGTGAGGCGTCTTTCTCTTCGAGGCGGGGGAGGAGGCAGATTTACTTGGTGCTCTATTGCTCGAGGGCGGCCCTCCGCATCGCGCTCGATGGTGATGCGAGTCCGACTGCGGCTGGCAGCCGGCTCCTTGTCTTTCTTCTGGCGTGCGCCGCTCGCAGTCGGCGAGCAGGACGTCACGGCGTGCTCCCGGCGCGGGGGATGACTATCAGCACGGGCACCGGCTTCGTGCCGTTCTGTAGCCGCGTCGATCAGCTGCTGAATCCGTCTTGTCATGTAAGGGAGCTCATCGGCTCCCAGCCCATTGAGCTCTTCTGCAGCCGCCTGAGCGGCTCGCAGATTCTCGAGCGGGGTGGCGTAGACGGGGCGATCCGCCCCCAGCAAGCTGGCGACGGCCGCGCCGCGCTTCTGGACGAAGCCGGCTCGGCTCGGGCCGCTAGGCGGCAGCGTACCGAAGGCGGCGCGGTCGACTTCGCGCTGGTGGGCCTCGGTGAGGCGTCTCATGGAGGCTATCTTCTGGCCCTCCGCGATGAGGGCGAGGCGGCGAGCCTCCAGGGTCTCGGCGTCGGCATCGGCCGGGATGGGGACGGAGAGGTCGTGCATCGCCGCATGCAGGGCGTTGTGGGCGTTCTCGCTCGAGTTGGCAACGTGGCTGATGACCAGCACTTCGGTGACAGCGCTGCTGCCGCTGTCAGCTCGAGGGAGGGGATCGTGGAAGACCACCACGTCGGAGGGGTAAGCGTCGAGCGATGCCGTGTCGGAGTCGACGAGCATCGGGTTGGTGGAGCCGACCGACTCCACATCTGCAGCAGGCTCACTGGAGACGTGAAGCTGGTGGAGGAGGCTAATGAGGCGGCTCTCGGGGTAGTCCGTGCCTGCGTCGGACGCAGGCTCGTCGGAGATGCGAGTCTCGCCGAGCAGATCGGCGAGGCAGCTCGCAGCGCAGGCGTCGTCGACGCCTTGCAGCGCGTCGTGGCAAACGCCATCGGGCGCAGCAGGCTGGCTGCGCTCGCGGGGGAGGAAGAGGCTTCCCATCCAGAACAGGTCTCCGGACGACGGTGTACCTGGCCCCACGGTGGGCACCAAATGTCGGGTGGTTTGTGCGACATATGCCAATGGGTGGCTTATCATTGTGGGTGCCAATAAGACGTCGCCGGTGCCTGGAAACGGGATGAGGCGAAGACATGCACGCCGGCGGATCTTACCCAGGTTCGGGGCTCTCCGAGGAGATAACACCCCTAGTCCTGCTCTGCGGGGTCTCCGCATGATCACTAGATCGGTAAAAGTAGCTACAATCGCTCCTAGAGCTGTGGGGTTCAAGGGAGAAGAAGAACAAGGCTAGCTCTCACTTCTCTCTCTCTATGGTGTGTGTGCTATGCTTAGAAGCCAACCCTTTGCATGGGTGCTCCGGGGGGTTTATATAGGCCTACTCCCCGGGGGTACAATGGTAATCCGGCTGGGCACTGGTCCCAGCCGTCAGTGTCTACGCTCGCCGGCTTCTCCGCCGGCTGTTGGGTCCCGCCGACTGGTGGGCCCCGCCGGCTGCCGGCTTCTTGGTCGACAGGCCGGCCCCACCGCCTAGGGTCTTGTCGGCGGCTGTTTACTGTAGCCTCGCCCTTGATGATGAGGGCTTCGTTGAGGTAAGCGTGGCTACAGTGGGCCGCCTCGGGGGCTCTCACTGTAGCCTTACCTCGTCTTGTCTTCTTAATGGGGCACATGCTTCGAGGGAGGGGGTAGCCGGCTTCTGGGGGCCGGCTACGCCCTTGGCCGACTGGGGGAGGCCGGGCCGCCTTCACGCCTCTCTCTGGCTGAAGGGGCCCGTCGCCCGTGGGCCGTACGGGAGTCTGTCGTGGATGACGTTGTGGCTAGCATGGCTACAGTGCCGAGCCGAACGGGAGACGGCCGTCCCATACGGCCTCCTGTAGCCATGCCCGCCTCGGGCTTCGGGGGTAGTGGGCCGCACTGTGGCCACACCCCGTCTTGTCACCGTTATGTGGGTGTAGCTTTGGTGGTTGTGGTCTCGGCCGGCTTCTTGGAGTCGGCGCTCTTCGAGGCCGGCTTCCTGGAGTCGGCCACCCCGCGGGTATCCTGGGGGGGAGGTTGCTGAGGCTGGGCCGCCTCCCGTGAGTCGGCTTCGGAGCTAGCCGGCCAGGGGAGGTGGTCCAATGCTTGGAGTGCTTGGAGGCCCAAAGGCCTGATAATTTTTCAGAAGAACCAGGGGTAGTCGGTTAGGCTACCCGTGGCCATTTACTCCGACAATACTATTAGTGATGAGAGTGATTATGCTTATGATATGAAAAAGCCCAAGCTTGGGGATGCTATGTTTGAAGAAGATGATGTTTTTGAGAATATATTTGCTGGAATTAATGTTTGCCCCAAGGTTGGGGATCCTACGTTTAATGAAGATGATATTTTTAGCCTCCCAAGTTTTGATATGCAAAGTTGTTATGATGATAGCATGCCTTCTACCCATGATGATTATATTGATGGAAGTGGGTTTGGAAGAGTGTCAACTTTAGGAAGTAATGATCCCACTATTTTGGAGGATATTTAATATTATAATATTTATGAAAGTGGATTTGGAGAGGTCATGACTTTATTTCGTGATGGGTCCACTATCTTGGAAGAGGTTTCAATCGATTATGATGAGAACAAAGTTGCTACTTATGATGATTATTGTGATGAAACTTATGCTATAAAAAGTAGTGATGATTATATTTATAAAACTTGTCATGATTATGATTACCCTTTTTCTAAACATTACTCTTTTAATGCGGAAAGAATTTATAGTATTCAAGTCTCTTATGATACTCCCACTATTCTGAATGAGAAGAATTTTGCTTATGTGGAGAGTAGTAAAATTTCTATGCAAATAGATCATGAAAAGAATGCTTTAGGTGCTGGTTATATTGTTGAATTCATTAATGATGCTACTCAAAATTATTATGAGGGAGGAACATATGCTTGTAAGAATTGCAATAATATCAAGTTTCCTCTCTATGTGCTTAAAGTTTTAAGGTTATGCTTGTTTTGCCTTCCTATGCTAGTTGATTATTGTTCCCATAAGTTGTTTGCTCACAAAATCCCTATGCATAGGAAGTGGGTTAGACTTAAATGTGCTAGTCATGTTCTTCATGATGCTCTCTTTATGTTTCAATTCTTATCTTTTATGTGAGCATCATCGAAATCATCATGCCTAGCTAGGGGCGTTAAACGTTAGCGCTTGTTGGGAGGAAACCTAATTTTATTTTAGTTTATTGCTTTTTGGTTCTGTTTAGGAATAAATAATCCATCTAGCTTCTGTTTAGATGTGGTTTTGTGTTTTAATTAGTGTTTGTGTCAAGTAGAACCTTTGGGAAGACTTGGGTGAAGTCTTTATGATCAGGCTGTAAAAAACAGGAACTTTAGTGCTCACGAGATTAGCTAAAACGTTTTACTGGAGAGTGATATTTAGTTGATTCTTTTTGCAGATGATTAATAGACAAATTCCTCAGGTCCACCAATTTATTTTAGAATTTTTGGAGTTCCATAAGTATACGTTGGATACAGATTACTACAGACTGTTCTGTTTTTGACAGATTCTGTTTTCTATGTGTTGTTTGCTTATTTTTATGAATCTATGAGTAGTATCGGTGGGTATGAACCATAGAGAAGTTGTAATACAGTATATATTACACCAATATGAATTTAGAATGAGTTCACAACAGTACCTAAGTGATGATTTATTTTCTTATACTAACGGAGCTTACGAGATCTTCTGTTAAGTTTTGTGTTGTGAAGTTTTCAAGTTTTGGGTAAAGATTCGATGGACTATGGAATAAGGAGTGGCAAGAGCCTAAGCTTGGGGATGCCCAAGGCACCCCAAGGTAATATTCAAGGACAACCAAGAGCCTAAGCTTGGGGATGCCCCGGATGGCATCCCCTCTTTCGTCTTCGTTCATCGGTAACTTTACTTGGAGCTATATTTTTATTCACCACATGATATGTGTTTTGCTTGGAGCGTCAATTTATTTTCTTTTGTTTTGCTTGATGTTTGAATAAAATACCAAGATCTGAAATTCTTAAATGAGAGAGAGTCTTCACATAGCTACATAATTATTTAACTACTCATTGATCTTCACTTATATCTTTTTGGAGTAGTTTGTCATTTACTCGTGTGTTTCACTTATATCCTATGAGTAAATGGCTGAATGAATTGAATTTCATAAATCTAAAATTATATATGTTTCATATGCCTTTCCTATGGGGAGTAATGCCTTCACATATAAGAAGTAGAGGTGGTAAATTTATTGAAGGTTAGCAAACATTGTATTGGTCACTTGAACAATTCATGAAAGAATATTGAAGGAAGAGAGATTTCACATATAAATATACTATCTTGGACATCTTCTATGATTGTGAGCCCCATTAATTATTTTCAAACCTGAGCAAATTAGTTGAAGTTGGACAAGGAAGACAACATAATGAGTTATGCTTGGGTATATTTGTATAGAAGTTATATTGTTATGGATCCTCTAACATGTGGTGCTTGCTATTTAGAATCCTTTGCTAGCCAAAATATCTGTACTAAGCGGGAATACTGCTTATGCATCCAAATTCCTTGAACCAAGTTTCTTCCATGAGTGTCCACCATATCTAGCTATATGCGGTATTTACCTGCCGTTCCAAGTAAATTTTCATGTGCCAAACTCTAAACCTTCAAATAATAATTTGTTTTGTATGCCCGAATCGCTCATGTAGCGACTAGGGCTGTCAGTATCTTCCATGCTAGGTGGGTTATTCTCACGATGAGTGGACTCCGCTCATCATTCTCGAGAAAATGGCTGGTAACTGGGATGCCCAGTCCTATGATCAAAAGATCAAAAACAAAATCGCAAATAATTTAAACAAACTCCCCTAGGAATGTTGATAGTTGGACGACACCCGTTGTTTCGGACAAGCCGTGGAGTGTGAATGTTGGTGGAGGGGGAGTAAAATCTTTACATTTCTACGTGGGAATCGCCTATAATGTATGTAGTATGGAAGATATTGGGAACTCGTGGTCATTATGTTGACAATGAAAGCATACCTCTCAAAATTATTTTCATCTCTGTTTTTACTTCGAGCGCTGGCACCTCTGCAAATCCCTGCTTCCCTTTGCGAAGGGCCTATCTTTTACTTTTATGCAAGAGTCAGTAGTATTCCTTCTCATTCCTACCTACTCTTTAGTTGGGAAGCATCATGTGATGGAAAGATATAAGCATATATGGCCATTCAAATATATTTGAACATGAATTTTTACTGTTGACATTACCCTTCAGGTAAAAGGTTGGGAGGCGAAACATTAAGCCCCTATCTTTCTTTGTGTTCGATGAATACTATTTGTTCTAAAAATATGCTTTGAGTGGTAGCAATCATGGAAGACTAAATGATAGTTGAGTATGTGAAGTTTGCTGAATCAAAGCTCTGACATAGACTCTTCCTGAAAATAAGATGAATTGCAATTGTTTGATGACTAATAACACGGTTTGTTAGTTTTCAAGAAAGTTTATGATCTATACTTTAACATGTGAATAGTTTGTTACTTGATCATGCAAAGTTCTATGAGTTGAGCTACTGTTATGACATATAATGATGCTAGAAAAGGTGATTGAAATTATCATTGATCAAACTTATGCACCTGCTAGAATTCACACTTCATAAATTATTTCTTTTATCATTTACCTACTCGAGGACGAGCAGGAATTAAGCTTGGGGATGCTGATACGTCTCCAACGTATCTATAATTTATGAAGTATTCATGCTATTATATTATCCATCTCGGATGTTTAATGGGCTTTACTATGCACTTTTATATTATTTTTGGGACTAACCTATTGACCCAGTGCCCAGTGCCAGTTTCTTTTTTTCCCTTGTTTCGGTGTTTCGCAGAAAAGGAATATCAAACGGAGTCCAAACGGAATGAAACCTTCGGAAACGTTATTTTTGGAAAGAAAGCAATACGGGAGACTTGGAGTGCACGTCAGGGGATCAACGAGGAGATCACGAGGCAGGGGGGCGCGCCCACCCCCTGGGCGCGCCCTCCACCCTCGTGGGACCCTCGTGGCTCCCCTTACCGACTTCTTTCGCCTATATATTCCCATGTACGCTAAAACCTTCGGGGAACAGAATAGATTGGGAGTTCCGCCGCCGCAAGCCTCTGTAGCCACCGAAAACCAATCGGGACCCTGTTCCGCACCCTGCCGGAGGGGGATCCCTCACCTGTGGCCATCTTCATCATCCCAGCGCTCTCCATGACGAGGAGGGAGTAGTTCACCCTCGGGGCTGAGGGTATGTACCAGTAGCTATGTGTTTGATCTCTCTCTCTCTCTCTCTCTCTCGTGTTCTTGAGGTGATACGATCTTGATGTATCGCGAGCTTTGCTATTATAGTTGGATCTTATGATGTTTCTCCCCCTCTACTCTCTTGTGATGGAATGAGTTTTCCCTTTGGAGTTATCTTATCGGATTGAGTCTTTAAGGATTTGAGAACACTTGATGTATGTTTTGCCATGCTTATTTGTGGTGACAATGGGATATCACATGAATCACTTGATGTATGTTTTGGTGATCAACTTGCGGGTTCCGCCCATGAACCTATGCATAGGGGTTGGCACACGTTTTCGTCTTGACTCTCCGGTAGAAACTTTGGGGCACTTTTGAAGTACTTTGTGTTGGTTGAATAGATGAATCTGAGATTGTGTGATGCATATCGTATAATCATACCCACAGATACTTGAGGTGACATTGGAGTATCTAGGTGACATTAGGGTTTTGGTTGATTTGTATCTTAAGGTGTTATTCTAGTACGAACTCTATGATAGCTCGAACGGAAAGAATAGCTTCATGTTATTTTACTATGGACTCTTGAATAGGTCGATCAGAAAGGATAACTTTGAGGTGGTTTCGTACCCTACAATAATCTCTTCGTTTGTTCTCCGCTATTAGTGACTTTGGAGTGACTGTTTGTTGCATGTTGAGGGATAGTTATATGATCCAATTATGTTATTATTGTTGAGAGAACTTGCACTAGTGAAAGTATGAACCCTAGCCCTTGTTTCCTAGCATTGCAATACCGTTTGTGCTCACTTTTATCATTAGTTACCTTGCTGTTTTTATGTTTTCAGATTACAAAAACCTATATCTACCTTCCATATTGCACTTGTATCACCATCTCTTCGCCGAACTAGTGCGCCTATACAATTTACCATTGGATTGGGTGTGTTGGGGACACAAGAGACTCTTTGTTATTTGGTTGCAGGGTTGCTTGAGAGAGACCATCTTCATCCTAAGCCTCCCACGGATTGATAAACCTTAGGTCATCCACTTGAGGGAAATTTGCTACTGTCCTACAAACCTCTGCACTTGGAGGCCCAACAACGTCTACAAGAAGAAGGTTGTGTAGTAGACATTACTTGGCCCGACGAAGCCAGTTTCCACCCCAAGCCGGCGCGTGGTTCAGCAACTCGTCGCTCTAGTTCAGCTTGATGAGGAGTGGCGAGTTGCTCCATGCCAGCACGGCGGTGAGCACGGCGGCACGGGCGTCGTCGCTGCCACGTGGTACCGCGCCACCAGTGTCTGCGGTGGCCGCGCCTCCCGTGTCTGTGGGTGCGCCTCCCGTGCCTGTGGCAGCGCCATGCAGGCAGAGACAGAAGCCGGGTGCATGGAGAGCGACGAGTCGGTGGCCATCGTGTCCACCGCCATCATCGAGGAGAAGTAGAACACGGGAGGCCGCCGCCACTTGGGTCCCATGAAGGCCACCGCCGAGGCGACAACTGTGTATTCAGGTGGTTTCTTTGCTACTTCATCTCTTCCAAGGACCTTCGTCGACCACACAAGTGTCTGCCAGACATGAGGAAGAGAAAGGGATCCGTGGGCGGCCATTTATATTAGGTATTAATTATACCACGAGAGCCGCATTAGCACCGCTTAGTTCATGTAAATGTAATGAAATCCATCATGTTTATATGAAGATCCGGCTTTTTTATATGAAATCCTTCATGCTTATAAGAAATCAGTCCGTGTTTGCACGAATTTCCTCTGGTTGGTTAGAGTTGTGAAAATGTATGCCGCTGGCGTTGGATGTCATCCTCCGCGGAAGGAAGCGGGAGGAAATTTGCCAGCTGCCGTTGGAGATGCTCTTATGCTGGAAATAATAGAGTCCTATCCAATCCATTTGAGTTAATTGCGGGTATGATTCTCCCTCTATAAAAATTTAATTGCATGTACAATGTACACATGACTTGTAGGGTGGCTACAGCTTCGTACAGAAAGTTTAAAAGAAACAAATCCATCCTTAATTAATCTTGTATTCTAAGTAATCTATGGGTTCCACTATCAGTACAGTAGTGAAAGAAGTATATATTAAATAATATATAATATAAAAAATCTAAAGTTAAAGACAGAATTCGAACTTAGGTCACCACGTTGCGAGCATCCGACGCTAACCAGTCCAGCACATTTTCGTTGTGGACGATGCTGGAGATATATCTCGATGTCTACTCTTATACTCCCTTCGTTCCTAAATATTTGTCTTTTACAGATTACAAATGGAGTACCACATACGGATGTGTATATAGACATATTTTAGAGTGTAGATTCACTCATTTTGCTCCGTATGTAGTCACTTGTTGAAATCTCTAAAAAGATAAATATTTAGGAACAGAGGGAGGCCTGCCATCCTGCAATATAGGTCATCGGATTTATATCTAATGGATAGGAAGGAAACTATGGCAATTTTTCAAAAAGATACCCACACCCCTCTCCACATTTGCAAATAAGGCCTTCCCTCGTTCATCCTTTTCTTTCACAAGATAAACTACTCATACAAATGGATTTTGATGTTCCGTGCAACGCACGGGCATCTAGCTAGTTTCTTTTAAAATAGTTACTACGATAATTGGGTTGAAGTGACATATTTTATGTCTGCCCCGAATGATTTCAGATTCACTAGTAGTAACAAAGAAAATGTTGCCTTGTTAATTAACAGAAAACAGGGTGAAAACTATCACATGACGCCAGTAAAAACAAGGCACACTGGGTTCAGCGTCTTCGTCACTGCAACTATGCGCGCGGGAGAAGTCTCGAGGGGGCTACGGAGAGAAAGACGTATCGAGTGTGCATGAGCGAGGCACAGAGACACAACTAGCGTGTGTGTGTGAATGTGTGCGTGCGTGTGTGTTTGAGAGAGAAACCAATTGATAGATTAAGATCAAGATCGAGTTGTCACCCTTCTGCTGTCATTGTTGGGGTGGTGGGGAGGGGGGAGGGAGAGAAAGACGTATCGAGAGTGCGCGCGCGGTAGGCATAGCGGCACAACTAGCGAGTGTGTGTGTATGTGTGTGTGTTTGAGAGAGAAGCCAGTAGATAGATTACTATCAAGATTGAGGTGGCACCCTACTCCTTCGGTGTCGGGTAGTGTGTGTGTGTGTGTTTGAGAGAGAAGCCAGTAGATAGATTAGTATCAAGATCGAGGTGTCACCCTACTACTTCGGTGTCGGGAAGTGTGTGTGTGGGGGGGGGGGGGCAGTGACACTTAGAAATAGGGAGAAGGAGTTTGTGTGACACATGTCTATATTAAGGGATCGGTAGATTGCATGTGTGCGAGGCATACTTAAAGCATCACGGAGATAAACAAGCGGTGCATATGCAAGTGCCGTAAAAAAATGAAGAGAGAAGTAATGTCTACGCGCGCGCTTGTGTGTGTGTGTGAGAGAGAGAGAGAGACAGAGAGAAAAATCTCAAAACAAAAGGCGCTCTGCTGGAATCCCATGGTATGTATTCATATGGTTCCGGGACTCGAGTTAACGTTAGGCATATGTGTGAGAGACATAATTATACTTTGAGACATTAGTGGCGGTGGGTGGGCGGAATTAAAGGGGTGGGCGTGTTCGACAGAGAGAGCGTGTGTGTTTATGTGTGAGAGACTTGTTAGAAATACGAATTCTAACCTTGACGGAGGGAGAGAAATACACGAAGTGCGCGTGTGTGATTCCGATGCCCACGAAGAAATGAGATATGTATGCGTGTGATAGAGATTGCACAATTCATTCACGTATCACTATCTAGCAATCATGGACGTGGATCACTTGAACATAAATCAATATCTACTTCGTATCGTGGCCAAAGATACAATATCGATTCAACACTATAAAGATTGGACACTCACATATCACATTTTTTCTAAATAATCCTTTTCAATTGTGCATGCCAATGTTACAGTGACGTTTCTTCAAACAACCAATGTAGCTATCATGTACATGCACCATTGTTAATCTTGCATTCAAATTCATTAGTCTTGGATGATTTAAGGTTCTATTATGAAGTAATATATGTAATATTCATATATGAATTCAACGGGTATGCAATTTATGAAATGGAGGCTATGTAATCATATGAGGTAATACTTTTAAGTAGCGGACTACAATATCCATTTCTGTTGTGGGACTACAATATCCATTTCTTTCTGTGCGCCTCTACAATAACACGTCAATGCATTATGTTTAAAGTAAATAACCAATGGCACTAAATTATCTATTTACACGAGAAATGAATAGGCTGAGCGTTTGATCCCTTTTTTTGTGACCGCGCCTCTCCACCCATACGGTTGGCCACGCCTGTGTGAACGTCCAAGTTACCGGTGCATCATCCTCAGTTATTGTCGTTTTTCTGGGTGGACTTCACACCAGTTATTAACTGCTGACGTGTGCCCCGTGTACATAGTCTCGCATGACCTTCTCGCTAGCACTGTCCAAAATTAGTTGAAGCTGGATACGAACGATCCCGCAGGTGGCAAAATCTCCCGCCTCCTTCTAAAATTTCCGTCACCTAGTCTTTAGCATGCGAAATTCCCCTTTTGTCCTTGGTGCACGGAGAACAACAGTTACGATAGGGCCCTCATTTACATAATAGGTCGGGGTTGCTTTCATAACTTCCAGTCCCCCCCACCACATGGCACCCCCATTTCCTCTCCCCTCCCGCAAAAACGACTAACTCTACAGCACCAGAGCATCTTACATCACGTCGTCCGTACTTCATTGGCCTTTCTACCCCTCCCCTCTCAAAACCCTAGACTGCTCACCCACCAGTGTACCAGAGCCCATTCACTGCCAGCGGCATCCACCTCACCGAATCTACTTCTGCGGCCGCATCTACCCCTCCAACCTCCCCTAGAAATAAGTAGATTGCTCATCCATCACTCTACCATAGCCCATTCACTACCGGCCTTGTCCACGGCGCCGGATCTGCTTCACCGGTACTCTCGTCAACCGCAGAGCATCTGCAGCGGCTCCTTCGTACTCCCTACTGGAGACGCTTCGTCAACACCCCCCGGAGCCGCCCCACCGATGGCCCCGTCGAGGGCCTCTGATCCTCTTAGCCGACACCTTCCTCAACCCTACCAAAGCCGCTTCGCCGACACCATCATCAATCCTACCGGAGTAGCTTCGCCTATACCATTTTCAACCCTGCCGTGGCCGCTTTGCCAACTCACAAGTCCACGCCTCAGATCCGCTTCGTCGCACCCTCGTCCAACCTACCGGAGCAGCTTCTGACGCCCATCCACAGCTGCAGATCCACATCGTCGACACCATCCTCAATCCAACCATCGGAGCAGCTTCACCGACGCCCTCGTCCACGGCCTCAGATCCACTTCGCCCACACCGTAGTCCACCCTACCGGAGCCGCTCCACAAACACCCTACTCGACGGTTCTAGATCTCCTTATCGGACCCCTACAGCCAGCGCAGCGTCATTACCCTTGACATTTCTAACATGATTCCCACCGTCTGGCAAGATGCCAAGCACCTCCCACGACTTAGGTACTTGTCACCTTTAAACCCGTCCAGCATTACCTGCCCGATGTACTTCAAATATACTAATAGGTCGCTATTACATGTTATGCAGCTGGCAAAAACTACAAGGACGATGTTTCTTCTGGGTCTAACAGCTTGGCCAACCAAGATCCTGGACCGAGGCATTGCTATGATCTTGTAAGTGCGCCTCTCTCTCTCTTGTATTGTTGTGTGCCTGCCAGAGTGCTTTGCTAGGATTTTCGACGAGTAATCCCTTTCACAATGATTTCTACTACTGGCTGCTAAATTAGATATGTAGATGTCATGCATGATATTCCCTCCATTCCTAAATATAAGTCTTTCCAGAGATTTTACTATAGGCTACATACAGAGCAAAATGAGTGAATCTACACTCGAAAATGCATCTATATACATCTGCATGTGGTCCATACTGGAATCTCTACAAAGACATATATTTAGGAACAAAGGTAGTACATTACACAAAATCGTAAGTGGCATGTAGGAATTCCAGTGCACTACTCTAGGCTCCCTTAGAGTGCCTGCTAGTCCAGCACACAGAGTCATGGCTAGTTTAAGCTACGCACAAAATCATTAAGTGGTGGTTTAAATATGCGCAAGGGATCTGCAATGTATTATCATGTAGAGATGTCTGAAATTAGCCGTGTCAACTTGCAGATAGGGTTACACAATGAAAAATTACAAGATGTATGTGGCAATTTCATGTAACATCGCAAAAAAAGGAGAGGCAACGGTGAGCCTATACAGTGTGCTATGGTAGGTCACTTCGGCCCAGTTCTTTTGCAGGATTCTACCAGAATCTACCCCTCTCTAGCTTCTCCTAGAATCTTTGACCCCCTTTTGTTTTACAATCCTACCTAATTAGACCCTAACTAGATAGGATTGTAAAACAAATGTGGCTCAAAGATTCTGGGAGAATCTGGGTAGGGGTCAGATTCTGTGAGAATTTGGCAAAGAACTGGGCCTCCATTGCAATCATCGTGACATGTTATTTGTATGTCAGTTCTATTGGTCAAGTTTCTTAGAGACATTTATTACGAGTTATCCTAAGAAAATAAGCACCTTTGAATATAAGCTCCAGGTAATAGGCCAACCAGTTCTTTTGTCGGAGTAAATGACCACGGGTAGCCTCATCAACCCCCCATGGTATTTCAAGACATCGGGGCCAGCTGAGCCCCTCACGCCTCCCAGACGAATGGCGGGCTTCTTGGGCCGGCTGGTTTCCAAGGCCGGCTGCTAGAAGAAGGCGAGACATCAAAAGGCGGCCACGAGGGAGCGACTCCCAGCAGGTGGCCCCTCGTCCCCTCAAAGTTTGCACCCACATAACCGCGACGGCACGGGGCGTGGCTACAGTGCGACCTGCCACCCCAAATCCAGGGCGGATCATGGCAACAGTGCGGTGTACCAAGCGGACACCCCTCGCTCGGTGCGGCACTCTTGCCACGCAGCCCGTGACATCACTTACATCAGGGGAGCCATTATCCCCATGATGGGCGATCGGTACGGCCTGCAGGTGGGGGGCTCTACCTGTCCGCGAGCCACCAGAAGGCGGCGAACCCCAAGCACGCGGCAACGAGGGCGGGCTGACTCCTAGCAGGCGGCCCTTCTCCCCCTCGGAGTCTACGCGCCATTAACCAGATGAGACGGGGTGTGGCTACAGTGAGCGCCCGCCAGGCGGCGGGACTGTAGCCATGCCCCCCGACAAAGCCTCCGTCATCAGGAGCGGGGCTACAGCATAAAGCAGTTAGCATGGCCCACAGGCGGCGGGCCTTACCTGTCGGCCGAGATCACAGCAGCCGGCGGGACCCACCAAGCGGCGGGCCCCAGCAGCCGGCGGAGAAGCCGGCGCCTAGAGACACTGACGGCCATGTCCTACACCCGACCGGATTACCATTGTACCCCTGGGGGGTAGGCCTATATAAACCCCCAAGCTCCCCCATGCAAACATTTGAGATCGCACACACCCATATAGAGAGAGGAGTAGAGCTAGCCTTGCCCTTCTTCCTCTTCTAGCCGAACAACTCAAGGAGCAATCTTGTAGCTACTCAATGACGATAGTCATCATGCGGAGACCCCGCAGAGCAGGACTAGGGGTGTTAACTCCACGGAGAGCCCCAAACCTGGGTAAGATTCACAGGCGTATGCGGTCTCGCTCACTCCCGCTTCTAGAGCCCGGCGACGTACTCTTGTCCCCATGAATGATAAGCCACCCCCTGGCATATGTCGCTAGATATCCCCGACATTTGGCGCCCACCATGGGGCAAGGTGCACCGTCATCCAGAAACACGTTTTGGACGGGAACCCTCTTCCTTCTTGGTGAGCGCAGCCAGCCCGACACGCCCGATGGCGTTTGCGTCGACATGCTGCGTGGAGCGGAGGCCGCTTGCGCCGCGAGCTGCCTCGCTAATCTCATCGGCGGGATCCGCCTCTCCGATGAGGCCGCGCCTGGCGCGGAGGCAGCCAGCTCCGAGAGCTACCTCATCGACCTCCTCGTCAAGCTCCACATCGCCAGCGAGCCTACCTCCGATTTGGAGTCCGTCGACTCGACCGACCCGCCTGTCGACATGATCATCGACAGCGACGCCGCACCCTCTAATGCCTTCCCTGGCGACGTGCTGATCATCGACGACACTCTCCCTCCCGCGGACAGCGGCGCTAGCACCGTCACGGAGGTGCTGGTCATCATTAGCCACGACGGAGCCTCTGATAGAGCCGGCCAGGACCCGCTGCAGGCGGCGATGCGGGACCTGTCCGCGCCCATAGTGCCCGTTGCAGATGGCGAAACGCTAGAAGCGTGATGTGTCACGCTCCTCGACAGCGCCGGCAAGGTGGCGGCCATGAGACGCCTCACCGAGGCCTATTAGCGCGGGACGGTCCGGCAGCGCGGTGCGGCCATCGCCAGCATGCTGGGGGCCGACCGACCGGTCTACACCACGCCCCTGGAGAACTTGCAAGCCGCGCAGGCGGCGGCAGATAATCTAGATCACTTGGAGGGCGACGAGCAGCGCTGCATGACGGCATGCGTCCAGTAGCTCCTCGACGCGGCCGCCATGCAGCAGGAAGCTCACTTCCGCTTGCTGGAACCCGGCGTGCAAGCTGAGAATCATCCCCCCCCGCCGTGAGCACGGGGCGACCTCCCGGTCGCAAACAGCCAGTGCCCGCGACCGACAAGACCAAGAGCCGGCCGCTAGCCGCAGCCGCACACACATCAGCATCGAGCGCAACCAAGACGGCTGCCCACGAGCAGTGGAACGACGGGACGATCGTCCGCCTCCCCCACGCAGGCAGACCGCGCTCCCCGCCCCCCCCCCCCCCCCCCCCCCCCGCCTGTTGAGCACCCGACTCTCGGAGGCCGGCTAGGCCGCCGTGAGGGAGTCGGGGAGAGCGACGCCCACCACCGGATCGACCGACTGGTTCGGTCCTTGGCGGTAGAAGATGATGCAATTGGTCCGGCCTGTTTTGGCCCCCGCATTCGCAACGAGCCCTTCCCCAAAGGGTTCTCGCTCCCTCGAGATACGCCCAAGTACAACGGCTCCGTGAAGCTGGAGGATTGGCTGGTCGACTACTCCACCACCATCAGCATAGCAAACGGCAACAAGTGCGTTACTGTGAAGTACGTTTCGCTCATGCTCCAGGGCACGGCCCGGACATGGCTGAATAGCCTGAAGCCCTACAGCGTCAACAACTGACTGGATTTCGCCGATGTCTTCATCCGCAACTTCACCAGCATCTACAAGCGGCCGCCCAAGCCCTGCCAGCTCTCCCTGTGCGTCCAAGGCCCGAGCGAGTCCACCCGCGACTACTTGACGCGGTGGGCTCAATTGCACAGCTCTTGCGAAGGGGTGCACGAGGTGCAACCCATAGAGTATTTTACTGCCGGGTGCCGAGAGGGCACCCTAATCAAGCACCGACTCCTCTAAGACGTGCCGGCCACCCTCGACGAGCTGCTAATCATAGCAAACAAGTACGCACTGCCGACTCCTACATGAAGTTGGAGCTTCGGGTGGACGCATCCGGGAAGGTGCTCACTCCGGCTCCTCAGACGCCGGCTGGTGATTCTAGTCGGCGCCAACAGTCGAACGACAACAAGCGCAAGGCCCCGCAGCCGGCTTCCACCAGCCAGCAGGTGGCAACATTTGAATATCAGCAGCCGGAGGGAAACCCAGCTCCAAGCGTCAGAAGGGCAGCAAGCCTGCTTGGTTGCCCGCCTTCTCTTTCGAACAAACCCTCGATGCTCCCTGCAAGTTCCACAGCGGCGCGAAGCCGTCCAACCACACCACCCAGAAGTGCCATTGGCTCACCCACATTGCCAAGGGCGAAGGACTACCGCCTCCGCCTGCCGGCCCGCCGGCCCCACCTCCTCAGCAGCCGGCGGCCCGTCCAGTCGCCGCCATCCAAGATGAATTCCCCGAAGAACATGGAGCCTATGTCATCTTCACCAGTGTGTCCGACGACGAGCACAGTCGGCATCAGCAGCACCGTGAGGTGAATGTTGTTGCCTCTGAAGTCCCAGAGTTCATGCACTGGTCCGAGAGGCCCATCAGCTGGAGCCGTGCCGACCACCCGGAGGTGATGCCTTCTCCGGGTTCCTACACCATGGTGCTGGATGCCACCTTTTCAACGGAGAGGCGAGCCTGTCGCTTTTCCGGAGTCCTGATTGACGGCGGTAGCAGCATAAGCATCCTCTACCATGACACTTTGGAGAAGCTGTGCATCAAGGAGAAGCAGCTTCAGCCCAGTCGGACTGTCTTCCACGACATTGTACCTGGCCTTTACTGCTCTCCAATCGGCAAGATCAAGATAGACATCCTCTTCGAAGACAAAGATCACTTCCGCCGCGAGCCCATCTAGTTCGAGGTGGTCGACCTAGAGAGCCCCTACCACGTGCTCCTAGGCCGACCAGCTCTAGCCAAGTTCATGGCGGTGCCGCACTGTGCCTACCTCAAGATGAAGATGCCGGGTACCAAGGGCATCATCACCATAGCCGGCGACTACAAGAAGTCGGCCGCATATGCTACCGCCAGCAGTCGGCTAGCCGAGTCCCTCGTGATTGCTGCAGAGAAGCGGCTCCTTGACCGGGTTGTGGCCATGGCCAACAAGCAGCCGGACCTGTCGCGAGACCCCAAGGAGTCGGAAACCCAGGGCTCCTTCCAGCCAGCCAAAGAAACCAAGAAGATACCCTTGGACCCAGAGCACCCGGAGAGGCTCGCTATCATGGGGACCAACCTCGATAGCAAATAGGAAAGCGAGCTCGTTGATTTGCTCCGTGAGAATCGGGACATCTTTGCATGGTCTCCCAAAGACATGCTGGGTGTTCCGACGGATTTCGCCGAGCACAAGCTACATGTCAGATCTGACGCAAAACCAGTCAAGCAACCCCTCTGCCGCCTGTCAGAAGAGAAGAGAAGAATTGTTGGTGAAGAGATCGCCCGGCTTCTGGCAGCTGGCTTCATCATGGAAGTGTTTTACCCAGAGTGGCTTGCCAACCCTGTCCTTGTACTGAAGAAGAACAACAAGTGGCGCATGTGTATTGACTACACCAGCCTCAACAAAGCCTGCCCCAAAGATCCGTTTGCTATGCCTCGGATATATCAAGTGATTGACTCCACAGCCGGATGTGAGCTACTGTCTTTCCTTGATGCCTACTCCGGCTACCACCAGATCAAGCTGAACCTGGCCGGCTGAAGACCGCCTTCATCACATTCGGAGCCTTCTGCTACCTGACCATGACACTCGGCTTGAGAAATGCCGGTGCTACGTTTCAGCGTTGCATGCAGAAGTGCCTCCTCAAGCAACTCGGCAGAAATGCCCACGTCTATGTAGATAACATTGTGGTGAAGACGGAGAAGTGAGGCACCATCCTGGAGGATCTCAAGGAGACCTTTGATAATCTACCCCATTTTCAAATCAAGCTCAACCCAGAGAAGTGTGTCTTCGGAGTCCCAGCCGGCCAGCTCCTTGGTTTCCTTGTCTCTAAACGCGGCATCGAGTGCAATCCTGTGAAGATCAAGGCCATTGAGCGGATGGAGAGACCCACCCGGCTGCGAGACATCCAGAAGTTCACCGGGTGCTTGGCATCCCTCAGCCGCTTCATCAGTCGGCTGGGCGAGAAGGCTCTTCCCCTGTACCAGTTAATGAAGAAAACCACTCACTCCGAGTGGAACGACAAGGCGGACGAGCCCTTCCTCCAGCTAAAGAAGATGCTGACCACGCCGCCTGTCCTGGCGGCTCCGGCTGCTAAGGAGCCCATGCTCCTCTACACCGCCACCACCAGCCGGGTGGTCAGTACAGTGATCGTGGTCGAGCGCCCAGAAGACGTCAAGGCACAGCCGGTCCAGAGGCCCGTCTACTACTTGAGTGAGGTGCTGTCAGCCTCCAAGCAGAATTACCCCCACTACCACAAGATGTGCTACGACGTGTGCTTTGCCGCCAAGAGGCTCAAGCAGTACTTTCAAGAGCACTCCATCACGGTCGTCTGCACTGCCCCACTTGCTGAGATCATAGGCAACAGAGATGCATCAGGCCGGGTGGCGAAGTGGGCCATCGAGCTAGGTCCCCACACCATCCTCTACCAGCCACGCACCGCCATCAAGTCCCAAGCACTGGCCGACTTCCTCGTCGACTGGGCCGAGACCCAGTATCTGCCGCCAGCGCTGGATTCCACCCATTGGTGGATGCACTTTGATGGCTTGAAGATGCGCACCAGCTTTGGAGCCGGCATCGTCCTCACCTCTCCCAAAGGTGACAAGCTCAGATACACACTGCCAATCCACTTTGCCGCCTCCAACAATGTGGCCGAGTACGAGGCACTAGTACACGGACTCCGGCTGGCCAAAGAGATCGGCATTCGCCGGATCCTGTGCTACGGCGGCTCGGACTTGGTGGTCTAATAGTCATCTGGCGACTGGGACGCCAAGGATGCAAACATGGCGAGCTATCGCTTCCTCGTCCAGCAAATCAACGGATATTTTGACGGGTGCGAGTTCCTTCACGTGCCACGGGCCAACAACGAGCAAGCAGATGCCCTGGCACGGATCGGCTCCACTCGGCAATCCATACCAACCGGCGTGTCCCTTCAGCGCCTCCTCAAGCCGTCTATCAAGCCTTCGCCGGAAACAGTCAGATCCGGCTTGGGGACCACAATAATTGGCACGGGGACTTCGGCAGGCGGCTCGGGGACTGCAGTGGTTGCACCCGGCCCGGGGGCTGCAGCACCCGGCCCGGCGACTTCAGAACCCGGCTCGGGGGCTGTAGCAGTCGGCCAGGGGACTTCAACGACGCAACAAGCGGCGGCCGACTCCAAACCGCCGCCTCCCAACCCAACCGCCCTGGTACCAGTGGCCGTGATGACAGTGGTCGAAGCACCATCATGGGCGCAGCCCATTCTCAACTTCCTGGTGAGCGGAGAGCTACCAGCCGACGAGATCTTGGCCCGGCAGGTGCAACACCGAGCAACAGCATACACAATAGTGAACAGAGAGCTTGTCAGGCACAGCGTGACTAGCGTCTTCCAGCGCTGCGTAGAGCCAGAGAAAGGCAATGCAATCCTCAGAGACATCCACCAAGGTGAGTGCGGCCACCATGCGGCCTCCAGATCCTTTGTCGCAAAGCTTTCCACCATGGATTCTTCTGGCCGACTGCTTTGGAAAACGCCAAGGACTTGGTCAAGAAGTGCAAAGGGTGCTAAAAATTTAGCTCCAAGCAACACCTGCCGGCTTCTGCACTCAAGACCATCCCCCTCACTTGGCCATTTTCCGTTTGGGGGCTGGACATGGTGGGCCCATTCAAGACAGCACGCGGCGGCATGACCCATCTACTTGTCGCCATGGACAAATTCACCAAGTGGATTGAGGCAAAGCCAATTAAGAAGCTGAACGGTCCGACTGCTGTAACCTTCAACGCAGATATCACCGTCTGGTACGGTATACCACATAGCATCATCACTGACAATGGCACAAACTTTGCCAAAGGCGCCTTGGCCCGTTTCTGGGCGACGCAGGGCATCTGACTGGACTTAGCGTCTGTTGCCCATCTGCAGTCAAACGGCCAAGTCGAGCGAGCAAACGGCCTCATCTTGTCCGGTATCAAGCCCCGACTGGTCAAGCCGCTGGAGCGCTCGGCCGGCTGCCGGATCAAAGAGCTGTCGGCCGTCCTTTGGAGTCTCCGGACCACGCCGAACAAATCAACAGGATTCACTCCCTTCTTCCTCGTGTACGGGGCTGAGGCCATCATCCCAACAGACATCACGTTTGACTCGCCTCGCGTTACCATGTACACAGAGGTGGAGGTGAAGGAGGCGCGAGAAGACAATGTCGATCTGCTGGAAGAGGGCTGGCTGTTGGCATTCAGTCGGTCCGCCATCTACCAGGAGAGCCTGCATCGCTACCACTGCCGGAAGGTAAGGCCACGATCTTTCTGAGAGGGGGACCTTGTGCTCCGGCTGATCCAGCAAATAGCCGGCCAGCACAAGCTCTCGGCCCCTTGGGAAGGGCCCTTCATCATCAGCAAAGCCTTGGGCAACAACTCCTACTACCTCATCAACGTGCAGAAGCCCAGGGCGCACAAGAGGGACGATCCGGCAAGGAAACAGAGCGCCCATGGAACGCAAATCTTCTCCGAAGATTTTACAGTTAATGCAGTATGTATCACGCTACCTTTTGTGTTAAGAGCAAAGACATCGGGTCCCTCGAGGAGCACTCGGGGGCTACCCTTTTTATCTATATGATAAGATTATGCCTATGAATGTGTTATTTCATTCCTCCGCCGGCACCGGGTCCGACCAGTCGGCCTGGGGGCTCGCCGCCTTGTCCTACGTTGATGCCACCTACAGTCAGACAAGTAGTGTGCCGACATCTAAGCCCTCTCTTGCCTTAAGCCGCAGCTCGCAGAGCGACTGTCCGGCTGGCAAGAGCTAAAGGCAGGAAACGATGTCCACATGAAAAATGACTAAGGAAAAAACATCAGCATAGGCCAAGCCGGCTCCTTGCCTCACCGTCTGGCTGCTGAGCAGCCGGCCGACCGGCTTCTTACTTGACTTGCTACGTTCTAGGCGGCCGAAGTACTTGTCTATCCTAAACGGCCAAGTCCCTGACCCAGCCATAGACCCTAGATCGGCTGTAAGGCTGGCAGGGCGGCGGCCAAAGGAAGGCGGCAAAGGAAAAAGCCAAAAGGAACAGAAAAGCAAGACAAAGTTAGAACCCGGCAGAGCACAGCTTGTGCGATAATAAATTAATTTACCTAGCAAAGTCTCACAGCCAGCATTCAACAGAGTTTGAACATACACCCCAAGTGGGTGGAATTGCGACAACTTAACTTGTTCAAAAGATTACTAGAACAGGAAAGCAAGAAAGATAAAATAGCAGGCTAGGCCAGAGGAGCAGCAGGCGGATACGACAGGTCGGTGGAGGCAGAGGCCCCGGGTGGTGGAGTGGTCGACTGGTGGGTCTCGGCCTGGTCGGCACCACCAGCAGTCGGCGCGGCTGCGCGTGGCTCGGTGGTCGAGGCTTGGTCAGGCTGAGGCCGGTTGTTCGCTCCATCGTCCGGTGCGATGTCTTCACCGTCCTTGTCCTCTTCTTCTCACCCTCGTCGCTGGAGGCGATCTCCTTCGCCGAGTCCTCCCCATCCTCCAACTTCAGCCTGAACCGGTTGGGCGGCACCTCAGCGCCTTCCTCGTCCAGCTCGGGGATGAAGACGGTGGTGTTGGCATACTCGGCGATTACCTCCGCGCAATGGGTCAGCGTGCGGCTCACCGCCGCCAGCTTCGGTGCGGCCTCCTGCCGGAAGGTGGCTAGCTGGGCCAGATCCAGCCCTGGATACCAAGCCTTGAAAAACTCCAAGGCCATCCGAGCACCCGCCCGAGCCGCGGCACCCTTCCAGGCCTAAGCGCCCCACTGCTATCTCCAGCCAGTCGGTAGTACGGCTTGGGGTGCGCGGGATTTGAGCGTCTGGCCAGAGGGCGGTCATCACCTGTGACCCGGCACGCTGCAGGCGGTGGAGCATCCGATGAGCCGGCTGCAGGCGCGTCTTGACGGCCAGAAGCTGCTCGCCAAGATTCTGGGGCGCGTTGGGCGCAATATCCACGCCTGCCCTCCTCCACACGTCACGCCGCGCCTCGATGGCCTGGCTGACAGCGACAGAATGACCGGGAAAGAATTTTGCGCAAAGAGAAAATCAAGAAATTAGAAGCCAGAAGCCCGCTCATGCAACAGTCGGCGGCTCATCAAAAGAAAAAATAACTTACCATCGATCGTATCCTTGATCTCGCCGTAGCTATCAGTCAAGAACTTCTCCCTCTTGGCCCAGTTCGAGCGTTGAGTCTCGAAGTCGGCCCTGAGGAGGTCTTCGCCCTCCTTCAGCTTCTGGAGCTCCGCCCTGTGCCGCTCCGCCTGGGCCGCCAACTCCTTGGCCAGGCAGTCGCACTCCTGAGCCACCTGGCTGCGTTCCTACTCCTTGGAGTGGAGCGCGGACTCAGCCTCGCCCAGGAGCTTCCGCAGATCTACGGTGGCCTCTACAAAGACAAGAAAATAAAGCATCAACACCAACCAAAGACAAGTAGTTGCCGGGAGATACGACCCGACTACTCAGCAGTCGGCCCAAATCTCGAGGGCTACACCCAGCGGGTGCGCTGACGCGCCCACGCGGAAGAGAAGACAGAGTGCTTACTCCGGCTCTAGTTCAGGTCGGCGTTCCACTTGGCCAGCTCCTGGTTTTGGGAGTTGTAGGCTGCCACGCGGAGGTTGTGGTAGTCCTGCAACGAAGACAACAGAAGAAGAGAACGAGTCAGTACTCAGAGTTTACCTTGAAGATCCGAGCCGCCTACTCAGCAGCCGGCCCGGAACTCAGGGGGCTACACCCAGTGGGTGCGCTGGCGCACCCCCACGGAAGATTCCAAGAAATGAAAAACAAGAAGTAAATGACATACCCGGACAGCTGCCCGCGTTGCCAAGAACTCCTGCATAGATTGTTGGAGGGTGGCGCCCTGGGCGTTGAACCGGGTCAAGACATCTTGCACGGCCATGTTCAAGACACATGTGCCGCCCCCAGACGTCCAGTCCGGTGGGGCCGCACTGGTGGCCTCGGTGTCGGGCGCCGATGCGCTAGCAGCCCCGACCTCCAACTGCCTTGGCTCCGAGATCGCCCTCGCTGGGCGTTGGCGCGCGGGAACACGGACCACGGTAGTCGAACCCACAACCAACTCGCCGCCTGATGGCGGCACCAGCGGTGCATTAGGCCGACTGCCCTGCACGTCAGCAGTCGGCGGGCGCGGGGGCACCTCCGCCTCCAGAACAACAGGGCCACCTCCTCCCCTCTCCAAGGCTGGCTGGTCATCACCGGCCCCTCCCGTCGGCGCCTGGCTCTCCGGCACCGGCGGCTCTGCAAGCTACGGGCCGGTGGACTCTGGATCCCGGCTGCGAGACGCCTCCGCCTCCAACGCCTTGGCGGCCGCGTCCGCCTGCTCCTTGGCCGCTGCGTCGGCCTGAGCCCTGGCTGCCGCACCGGCCTCCGCTTGCGCTGCCTTGGCTGCCTCCGCCTTCTCCCAGGCCGCGGCCTCCCGCTCCTCTTGCACCTCCCGCGCGTTCCTCTCCATCGCCTCCTGGAGGGCGGCGAGTGGGTCCACGCGGCGGGGGTCTGCGGAGCCATCTGCCGCCCCAAGCACCGAGCCGTACGTGGCTCGTGACAAGGAAAGTGGGGCCCTACGCGCCAAAGGGAGAAGGAAATAAGAAGATCGCAAAGATAGAAGAGAAGAAAAGCAAACGCAAAAAAAAATGCAAGAAAAGTCAAGACACTTACGCGGACACCAGCGGGAGCCGCTTTGGGCCTTTCTAGAGGAGGGCGGCCTTCGCGGCGGCCTCTTGCCGCTTAGTCACGGCGGCCGAGGTCTTGGTCTTGTTGGGCCAACTACCGAACAACCTGGCGTCGGCCCGATGCTTCGGCGCGCCGCCTGCTGTAGTCGGCGCGGCCAAGGAGCTGGCGCCTGTCCTGCTGGCACCAAGTGCGCGGCACGACTCGTCATCCCCCTCGTTGTCGTCCGGCCACTCCCCGAGGCCGCCTCCTAAGGAGCCGCCTGCTCCCTCGCCGCCACCTCCAGTGGCGTCGTCCTCCTCCACGGCGGCCGCCCCAGTTCGGGGTCGTCCAAGTCGCTTTCCGCGCGGTCCGCTAGGTACTAGTGGCCTAGTGCCACGTGTCGTTTTCCGTCTGGCCTGGGAAGCACTGCATGGCGGCCGAGTGGTCAGGCGGCTAGAAGAAACCCATGCAAACAAAGAAAAAAGAGAGCTAGAAAGCTTACCGCAGGCGGCGGGTTGGCGCGGCTGTACGACTCCTTGCCGAACCGCCAGTCCGTCTTCGAGAGCTTGCAGTCGGAGAAGAAATTCACCAGCCGGACCAGCTCCATGTCCGGCAGCACTTTGGTGCACATCCGGCAGGGGTCTCGACGCCCGCACATGCAACTGATTATGTGGGGCTGGGCTTGAAGGGGCAGCACCCGGCGCTCAACGAAGGCGGCCAGCGAGTCTGAGGCCCGGAGGCCCTCCGATGACAGGTTCTTCGGCCGGAACTTCCAGTTAGGGCGCGGCTCAGCAGTCGAGCCGGCTGCGTAAGCTGGCAGGTTGGCGCAATCCCGTGATGTGTGGATGTTCTGGACATAAAAATAAGATTTCTGCCATAGCTTGACCGACTGCAGCAGTGCGAGGGCCGGGAAGTGGACCCCGCTGCCGGTGCGCCACATCGTGACGCAGGCCCCGCACTCAGCCGCCTCGTCCTTGGCGGCGGTGCCGAGCTTGAGGTAGAAGAGCTCTCCCCACAGCTCCAGCATCGACAGGACGCAGAGATATCCCTCGCAGAGGGTGACAAAGGCGACCAACAACACCACCATGTTCGGCATGAGGTGGTGCGGCTGGAGGCGGTAGTAGTCGAGGAACAAGTGAAGAAAACCGCTCGCCGGTAAGCCGAAGCCGCGAAGAAAATGCGATCGGAAGACGACGCGCTCGCCGTCCTCCGGCACCGGTGAGATCTCCGCCTCAGGAGGAACGCGCACCTTCACATTCAATGCGCGGGGAAGCCATCGCGTTTGGCAGAGGAACGCCAGGGGGTCGTCATGGACATTGGAGCAGTCCCAGTTGCCTGAGTGGCCGTCACGCGCCATGGGCTCCATGTTTGGCAGTGGCACGAGGTGGCTGCGCAAGGGCGAAAGCGTGGCGATGCGGAGAAATCCGGCGACGGCGGGCTGCAGCTGCGCTCAGGCGATGAGAGAGGGCACAGCGGCAGCGGGAGGAAGCAGAGGAAGAAGAAGACGTAGGGCGAGGGGGGCGCGTGTCTGTTCTGCCGCCCTCCTCCCACTACTTATAGCCCCCCGGCAGCGAAGCCGAGGGGGCGAGACGTGGTGGGCGCGGGATTAACTAAGCCCACTCCCCCCACGACCCCGCATCTCCTGCGCCATAGCGGCATGCACTTAACGCACCTGGGATGCGCAACCGCCCGCCTCGACCGCAGCGGATCCACGCGCGTGCCGAGGCCCCGTAGTGGAGGGCCCAGGCCTGTGGCGATCTACCGTCGCGTGCGTGGGCTGGCCGGCCGGCCTGGCCTGCTGACGCCGCGTGGGGGACGAGCAACGTCTGGCAAGCCTACCACCCGGCTGGCTCGCCGCCCGGCTAACACCAAGACGATTCGAATTCACCAGGCGGGCGGTTCGGCCTCGGCCAGCTCCTGGCAGTCGGCACCTCACGAAGACGGACGAAACAAGATTACCAAGACACTCAGAGTAGGAAGCTGCTGAGGCTCCTCGATTTCGGCCATGGCACCCCACCAGCTTCGGGGACTACTGTCAGAGTAAATGACCACAGGTAGCCTCATCGACCCCCCATGGTATTTCAAGACATCGGGGCTAGCTGAGCCCCTCACGCCTCCCGGACGAACGACTGGCTTCTTGGGCCGGCTGGTCTGGGAGGCCGGCTGCTAGAAGACGACGAGACATCAGAAGGCGGCCACGAGGGAGCCGACTCCCAGCAGGCGGCCCCTCGTCCCCTCAAAGTTTGCACCCACATAACCGCGACGGGACGGGGCGTGGCTACAATGAGACCTGCCACCCCCAAATCCAGGGCGGATCGTGGCCACAGTGCGGTGTACCAAGCGGACACCCCTCGCCCGGTGCGGCACTGTTGCCACGCAGCCCATGACATCACTTACGTCACGGGGAGCGATGCTCCCCACGATGGGCGGTCGGTACGGCCCGCAGGCGGCGGGCCCTACCTGTTCGCGAGCCACTAGAAGGCGGCGAACCCCAAGCATGCGGCAATGAGGGTGGGCCGACTCCTAGCAGGCGGCCCTTCACCCCCTCGGAGTCTGCGCGCCATTAACCAGATGAGATGGGGTGTGGCTACAGTGAGCGCCCGCCAGGCGGTGGGACTGTAGCCATGCTCCCCTCGACAAAGCCTCCGTCATCAGGAGCGGGGCTACAGTATAAAGCAGTCAGCATGGCCCGCAGCCGGCGGGCCCTACCTATCGGCCGAGATCACGGCAGCCGGCGGGACCCACCAAGCGGCGGTCCCCAGTAGCCAGCGGAGAAGCCGGCGCCCAGAGACACTGATGGCTGGGTCCTACACCCGGCCGGATTACCATTGTACCCCTGGGGGGTAGGCCTATATAAACCCCCAGGTTCCCCCATGCAAGGGGTTCAGAACCTTTGAGATCACACACACCCATATAGAGAGAGGAGTAGATCTAGCCTTTCCCTTCTTCCTCCTCTAGCCGAACAGCTCAAGGAGCAATCTTGTAGCTACTCTATTGACGATAGTCATCATGCGGAGACCCCGTAGAGCAGAACTAGAGGTGTTATCTCCACGGAGAGGCCCGAACCTGGGTAAGATTCGTAGTCGTATGCGGTCTCGCTCACTCCCGCTTCTATAGCCCGGTGACGTACTCTTGTCCCCATCCATGATAAGCCACCCCCTGGCATATGTCGCTAGATATCCCCGAAATCTTTTCATTGCATGCCTTTTCAGCTTATCTTTGCTATGATCAGTGAAAAGTCTAGATTGCATTATATTTTGTCATTTTGCTGCCCATATGAAAATTAATTTGACTTGCAAACATCACAAATTGAACCCAGTGCAGTCATTAATATGATAGGAAAACAGACTGTCAATATTTGTTCAAAATGCAAATAGAAAGATACCATCTACTTGGCACAATCTACTTTGGTCAATGTCTTCCCTAGAGTTCCCATTGCCTAATTTAAACGAAGAACACATGACCCAAATTTCAATGAAGAACAATTATTTATCGAAATTCGATGGTCCAAGTGGCTGGTTATTATCATATAGCAGAACCACCTAAAGCATCACGGCAGCAGCTTATAGCAACTCATCATACAACAGCAGCAGCAGCTCATAGCAACTCATCATACAGCAGCAGCATGTGCAATGCATCATATACCAGCAGCAGCTCATAGCAATTCATCATATAGCAGCAACAGGAGCAGCTCATAGCAATTCATCATATAGCAGTAGCAGGAGCAGCTCATAGAAATTCATCATACAGCAGTAGCAGGAGCAGCTTATAGCAACTCATCATATAGCAGCAGCAGCTCATAGCAATTCATCATATAGCAGCAACAGCTCATAGCAATTCATCATATATCAGCAGTAGGAGCAGCTCATAGCAATGCATCATATAGTAGCAGCAGAAGCAGCTCATAGCAATTCATTGTATAGCGGATCAGAATGAAAATTTGGCAAAAAATCATAGGAGATCCTCGCCTTGTTGGACGAGCTCATCCTTCAAAAACACCTCAAGGCCACGGCCTAGGAGGAGGGGAGGGGGAATGAGGTGCCTTCTTCCGCAGTGTGGCATCGGCCGTAGTTGTGTGGCACCCGCTGGAGTAGTGCATTGGACGGACCACAGCGGAGCAGATGCTGGAGACCATGAGAATAGGGGGCGGTGCCACAGGGAGCAGCAGCCGGGGAGATTTGGCCCTACCTGCCGGCCATGTAGCCTAGCTGGACAGAGCATCATCGAGGACCAGGCCAGATGGGACCAGTGGCGACGGCTCACTGGAGGAACCCTAGCGCTGCAGGCAGGGGATCCAGGTAGAGGGAAAGGGGAGAGGAGATGCAAGCGGGCAGGGCAATGAATGCTTGCATATTTTTTTTACTTGAGGGTCAGGTGTCACGCGGGTGTGAGCAGTGGAATTTTGAGTGTAATATAGGCAGACAATAGAGTCATTTCACTATTCCCCTTCCCTTCAATTTTTAGTGCGCTTCTACGCGAAACACCCCCCTCCAAAGCGAAATAAGTTAAGCCCAGGAACTCAAAAATTACATCTTTACATCTTTTATGGCTTATTTTGACAATAAGATCTGAAAAAGCGGAATAGAACTGACCCTTAACCTGCAATTCAATTGTGTGTGCAATGATGAATCACTCTTGCCTGCTATAGTGTACATTTAGGCATCATCATACATGGCATAACCTAATACATGTGCATTTCATTATAGAATCTGAAATATGCAATGTTTATGTTAGTTCATACGTTGCACATGATGTTTAAATGCCCCTTAAATCTGGTCAGTCAAGTGATGGTCTTTAAGCCTCCTTCTTTGCTTCTTTTCTTTATATGTAAGATTTGCTCACACATCTGTTCAATTGCTTGTTTGTATCAGCCAGCCATACTAGGACTGTTTGCTTTGATTACTTGTTGTTCTTGACCTAACACTCTAACAGAGCTTGTCAATGATTTAAACACTAAGGGATGTTGTAGTGGGGGCTTTCCTAACTCATAGGTGACATAAATCTTTGGCTGTACACTAAAGTAGGCTCTCCAAGAGTACCTAGAGATCCAGTTCGAAGGTATGCCTAGTTTTTACATGTGGTGTTGTTTTGTTATAATCTCATCCTTTTGTGTTGTTCACAGATGGGAAAGTATGCATATTTATCTTCCAAGGAGACCAGTAACTAGTTTGTGTCACCTTGCAGAGGGGGTGCAATGAAGATAAGATTGAGTATTTCCAAGTACAAGATGTTTGGAAGGAGCCTGGCAAGAGAAGGAGGAGCAACGCTGAGACTGTTCAACCAGTTAAGGTAAGTCACTGTATTACAATTACCAGGACATCCTATTTGTCTAACAGTGTGCTTGCATAGGGTTCTTCACCTGTAACCCAATCATTGGGCCATTGATTAAAACCCCCTCACTCACTACTATATGATGTTCTAACTTTTTTGTAAATCAGATGTATGTAAACACATTTTAATGTGTCTGTTCACTCATTACGGATGTAGTCTACTTTTAAATATCTAAAACATCTTATAGTCGTGAACGCTGTGAAACTGCTTCCTGCCATGGTAGAGTTGTCGATGTCATAAATGTCATAACCAAACGCATATTCACATCATTAGCCTCCCTATCATTACTAGGATATTGATTACACACTAGTCGAGATACTTCATATGGGGCAAACAATATTACATTACGTGTTCCTTTATATACTAAATGTAGCTAGGCCATGGATGTTATTGAGGCGTCCATGTATGCATGCTGCCAACTCAACAGTTCAATTGCTTGTTTGTTTCAGGCATAGTTAAATTGCTCTTTTCAATTGCTTTATTTGTCCTCAATTAATGAGATGCCCAACCAATGATGTGGGATGTTGGGTACTTGTATAACTATTAGTTGACATAATTAAAGGCCTTATCATTTAATTACTCTAGCGAAGTGTGCCTGAAGCTTTGAAGTCTATTAACCAACTATTACTGCATGAGGCTCACAATCTAGTATATACTAGGCCAATGATTGCATAGTTTTGCTTGTTGTAGTAGGTTTTTATGAATCCCTCTGCTATTCATTATGCTCCCTAAGACTTTAATTGAGCTACAGAATGGCCAACGGCTTGCTTACTTATACGCAATGTGTTGCCTAAATTTGTAACCCGTTTGTGTCTTGGATTTGGCCCCAACATCATGCTCCTGTGGTGACCTAAGAGAGATTTCTGTATGCGGGCTGCATAGACTATTGTTTTTATAATTTTTAAAATATCACCTGCTTACGCTTCATGACGTGTAAAATTATTGTTAGTCTTGTTTTGCCATGTACAAAATAGTCTATCTTGCTCGCTTCACTATTGTAACTATATTTTTGCCCTAGTCATGTGTACTTACAGAAACATTTCAGGATGAAGTAACATTAACACAAATATCTGCGAGCAGTGCGGCATGGCCGTTACCAAATGATTATTGATTGGAATTGGAATGTGCTGGTGTTCTCGAGCATCAACTAGAGGTGGCAAGACAACGTGTATATGATTCTCAACGTGCAATCAACAAGTTGAGACCGGACTTGCAGGTATTAGATGAAGGAGTCAAAAAATTAAACGAGAAACTGAGGTAACCATGAAGGAATTGGAGATTTTGTAGACTGAAATTTGTGCTATCTGAATCCGGCCAATCCTATTTTCTGAAGAGATTATATTTCAAATGGTAAGTTCTGTTGATGCGTGTCCATGATGTATGAGCTTTATTTGCCCAGTGGATGTAATTTGTTGTTTGTGTACGCTTTATTATCACTGGTGCCGAACTATAAAGCCAGTGGATATAATCAACTGTAATTTCTTTATTGTATAGTGTAGGATTATTCTATGTTTCTATGCCTTAGTCTTTTTATTGTATAGTGTATGTTTTTAGAGGAGATAGTATAGAGTAGGATAATTCTTTGAATATGCTATATCGTTGATATGGGGGCCAACATGCCCAAACATTACCTGGATTCCACACAAATGAACAAACATGTGTAGTCAAAGCGGGACTTAATTGGGCTGGTCGAAATAATATTTAGTGGAGCCCAAATGATGTGGCCCACTGAAACAACGACTCTTAGCAGGCCGTTAACAGGTCGAAAGCTCGATAGGGCCGTATAAATGGAAATGTCTCACGGGCCTCTAGCAGGCCGAAATAAATGTCAATTTTGTCTCGGCCCTTTTACTTTACGGGCCAGTAAGAGGTCGAAAGTGTTATGGGCCAGAGGAGGCCCAATTAGCAAACTAGGCTTTTAACAGGCCGAAAGTCGCATCGGAAATTTTGCCCTGCGGAACGTGGGCCCCTAAAGGACCCAAAGTCAACGGCCCAACTGTTGTGTTGGCTGTTAACAGGCCAAAAGACAAAATGGGCTAGGAAATGGCCCATTTACCAAATGGGCCGAGGATAGGCCTATAGTCACAACGGGCTAGAATTGGCCCAACTGCAAAATGGGCCGAGAAAAGACCGGAAGACGTTCTGGGCCGTTAACGGACTAGAACTGACGATGGGCTGCTAACAGACCGAAAGAAGCTCGGGCTATAATTGGGCCCAAAGACGTAGCGGGCCGTTAACAGGCTGAAACTGATGATGGGCTAGAAATTGTCAAATCTATAATGGGCCTTTGATGGGTCGATTCTGTGTAACTTGTATGGGTCGTGCTTGTGAATGGGCCTGACTCAAGTAGGCCGCTAATGGGCCGGCCTGCTTCTTTTGATAGGCCTGACCTTTTAACCTGAATGGGCCACTGTTGGGCTGCGACACGTATCGATGTGTCATAGGCGCGTCTCGTCCATTCGCTGGATGACAACTTTCCGAACGCCGGGCCGACACGTGGATCTGCCGGCGAATAAGAATTTTACACGTGGAAAATCCCCATTGGTCTAGGCTGTTAACGGGTTATCGGATCCAAACCGGAACCCGATAGCTTAACGGCGATCCATTACGGTGGATGCCACGTGTCGGTTACCCTTGACGAAAGCACTTCTATGACGCGCGATTTATCGTCATGGAAGTGGACACTTCTCTGATGATAATTTTGGTAATGTCATGGAACACTTCTATGATAGCACAGGTATGACTATCTTGATTCTATCATAAAATCGTCATGGATGTACGTGCATGAAAGAAAACGTGACCTACTGTGACAAACATGTATCATCACCGAAGTGGTTTTTTTGTAGTGCATACCAAAATCATATAAAATTGTTGTAAACATGGCATGAATACTCCATAAATTATAGATACGTTGGAGACGTATCAGCATCCCCAACCTTAATTCCTACTCGTTCTCGAGTAGGTAAATGATAAAAGAATAACTTATGAAGTGTAAATGCTACCTAACATGTTTATCAAGTAATCTTTCTTATTGTGGCATGAATATTCAGATCCATAAGATTCAAAACAAAAGTTTAATATTGACATACAAACAATAATACTTCAAGGATACTAATAAAGCAATCATGTCTTCTCAAAATATCATGGCTAAAGAAAGTTATCCCTACAAAATCATGTAATCTTGTCATGCTCTATCTTCATCACACAAAGTATAAATCATGTACTACCCCGATATTGGTCAAGCAATTGTTTCATACTTTTGATGTTCTTAAGCCTTTTCAACCTTCAAGCAATACATGAGCGTGAGCCATGGATATAGCACTATAGGTGGAATAGAAGGTGGTAGTAGACAAAAAGGAGAAAGAAATTCTCACATCAACTAGGCAAATTAATAGGCTATGGAGATGTCTATCAATTGATATCAATGTGAGTGAGTAGGGATTGCCATGCAATGGATGCACTAGAGCTATAAGTGTATGAAAGCTCAAAAGAAAACTAAGTGGGTGTGCATCCAAATCACTTGCTCACGAAGACCTAGTGCACTTTTGAGGAAGCCCATGATTGGAATATACAAGCCAAGTTCTATAATGAAAAATTCCCACTTGTAATATATGAAAGTGACAAAACATGAGACTCTCTATCATGAAGAACATGGTGCTACTTCGAAGCACAAATGTGGCAAAAGGATAGTTACATTGTCCCTTCTCTCTTTTTCTCTCATTTCTATTTTATTTTTTCTCTTTTTTTAATTTTGGGCTCTTTGGCCTCTCTTTTTTGGGTCTTTGCCCTCTTTTTATTTATTAAAGTCCAGAGTCTCATCCTGACTTGTGGGGGAATCATAGCCTCCATCATCCTTTCCTCACATGGGACAATGCTCTAATAATGATGATCATCACACTTTTATTTATTTACAACTCAAGAATTACAGCTCGATACTAGAACAAAGATATGACTCTATATGAATGCCTGTGGCGGTGTACCGGGATGTGCAATGATCTATTGTGACATGTATAAAAAATATGAACGGTGGCCAAAGCCACAAATACTATGTTAACTATATGATCAGGCAAAGCATTATGACAATGATGGTATATGTCATAATAAAAGGAACGGTGGAAGTTGCATGTCAATATATCTCGGAATGGCTATGGAAATGCCATAATAGGTTGGTATGGTGGCTGTTTTAAGGAAGGGTATATGGTGGGTTTAATGCATCGGCGAAAGTTGCACGGTACTATAAAGGCTAGCAATGGTGGAAGGGTGAAAGTGCGTATAATCCATGGACTCAACATTAGTCATAAAGAACTCACACACTTATTGCAAAAATGCATTATCCATCGAAGCAAAGTACGAACACGCATGCTCCTAGGGCAGAGGTTGGTAGGAATTAACCATCGCGCGCTCTCACTGGTACAACGAGGTTCTATACAAACGGTTTTTTCTGAATCGTTGCCAAGTGAGTGACTGCGATAGGGGGTCCTTCCCACACGACCTAGAAACCTTCAAGGATATGCCCTCATGGCACACACACTCGGCAAAATGAGGTTATGTGCGACCGGCAAGCAATCAAATACAGTTATACGTATAGTTGTGCTAAAAAATACAATTATACAGGCCAAATCGTTTCCGGTCGTAAGTACATCCCACATAGTCAATCCCGGCTAAACGTTTTCGTTCGTATGTACATTCCACACAGTCAATCCAAGGAATATGTTTCCTTTAGTATGTACATCCCACACAGTTAATCCAAGAAGTATGTTTTTGTTTGTATATGCATCCCACACAGTCAATCCAAGGAAAACTTTTCCGTTCGCAGGTACATCACACACAATTTTCCCCATTAAATCGTTCATGACAGCGTTGTCATTGCACATATATTAACAATTTTATCATTTACGTTATGGAATGCATCACACACGGTGCGTGGAAGAAACTGTGTGGCAAAGGTTGTCCATCACACACACTTTTTATGTGGTAAACGTTTGTGCAAGGTGGCCTAACGCAAACAGTTTTCAAGAGGATTCGTGTGTAATTGTTCATTGATCAAACACGGTTTATTCCTAGAAACTCAGGGTGTTCAAAACCGAACTGAAAACCAAAAACCAAATCGAGTTGAAATTTTGGTTTTTTCAGTTTTCGGTTTCAGTTTTGAATTTTAGAAACCATTTGATCCTCGATTATTTCGGCGAATCTTATCCAGGTTCGGGGCTCTCCTAGAAGATAACACCCCTACTCCTGCTCTGCGGGGTCTCCGCATGATCACTCAAGCAACAACGATGGTTACAAGCTTGCTCCTTGAGCTGTTTCTCTAATTGGGGGAGAAGAACAAGTCTAGCCCTAGCTTCCTCTCTCTATATGGGTGTGTGGATGAACTAGAGTCTGAACCCTTTGCATGGGTGCCCTGGGGGGGTTTAGATAGGCCTAGCCCCCAGGGGTACAAAGGTAATCTGGCCGGGTGTAGGCCCCGGCTGTCAGTGTCTACGATCGCCGGCTTCTCCGACGGCCGCTGGGACCCGCCGTCTGGGGGCCCGCCGGCTGTCTCGTACTTGGCCGACAGACCGCGCCCGCCGCTTGCGGGTCTTGCTGGCCGCTCAGCACTGTAGCCCTGCTGGTAATGATGCATGCTTTGTCGGGCGGGCGTGGCTACAGTACCGCCGCCTGGCAGGCGTTCACTGTAGCCACTCTCCGTCTCTTCTGGTTAATGGCGCACAAACTCCAAGGAGAGGAAGAGCCGCCTGGTCAGGGGCCGGCCTCCCTACGAGCCGACTGGTCTGGGCTCGCCGCCTTCGGGCTCCTTGAGGACAGGTAGGGCCTGCCGCTTGCGGGCCGTACTGACATCCCGTCGTGGGAGCATGGATCCCTCTGACAGGGGTGATGTCATGGGCAATGTGGCAACGGTGCCGCGCCGGGCGGGAGATCTCCGTTCGGTACGGCGCACTGTGGCCACGCTTGACCCTAGATTTGGGTGTGGCAGGGCGTGCTGTTGCCACGCCCTGTCTCCTCGCATTTATGTGGATGCAAACTTTGAGGACGCCTAGGGCCGCCTGCTGGGCTTTGCCGTCTCCTGGCAGCTGGCCGCTTGGACCAGCCAGCATTGAGGAGGCAGCGCTTGGCTGTTGGAATCTTTAGGGAGCAGCCGGCCCCGATGTCTTGAAGCGCCATGTGGGGCCGATGAGGCTACCCGTGGCCAGTTACTCCGACAGTAGTCCCCGAAGCTGATGAGGCTCCACGGCTGGTGAAAGGAAAGAGCCTCGACAGCTTCCTACTCCGAGTGCTTCATTTGATCTTGCTCTGTCCGTCTTCTGGCGTACCAACCGCTAGGAGTCGGATATGTTCAGGCAGGCCGTCTGGTGGTTTTTGAAATGTCCTGGCGGGAGCTCGGTGGTACGCCAGCCTGGCGCCAGTCTTGTCGCCTGTCAGCGGCACGCCACGTGTTGCCAGCCGGCCAGGCCGCCTGCCAGCCCACGCGCGCGATGGGACATCACCGCAGGCCGGGGCCCACCACTACGGGGCCTTGGCACGTGCGCGGATCCGCCGTGGCCGAGGCAAACGGTTGGGATTCCGTGGCGTGATTACTCCACGCCGTTACTGCGTGGTTAATGCGGGGTCATGGGGTCATGGGCACAGTTAATCCCACGATCCCCACGCCCCGTCCCCTCTGCTTCGCAGCCTAGGGCTATAAATAGGGGGAGGAGGGGGCGGCATTAGCACACGCGCCCTCCTGTCCCTCTGCCTTGCTCTTCCTCTTCTCTCTTTGCGCCGCCGCCGCACTCCCGCAACTCACCGAAGTGCTGCCGCGGCCCATCGTCACCAAGCCCGGCCTTTCCGCCGTGCCATTGCTCCGCCAACCTCGAGCTTCCATGGCACGAGTGCGAGCCGGCGACTGGGATGGCTCAATTGTCATTGAAGACCACATCACCTACCTGCGCAACACGCGACAGTTACCCGGCGAGGGCTACGTCAGGGCGTGCATCCCGCCTGAGGAGGAGATCTCGCCGGTGCTGGAAGAAGGCGAGCGCGTCATCTTCCACTCGCATTTCCTCCGTGGCTTTGGCCTGCCGGCGAGCGGCTTCCTCCGCTCCTTTCTCTAGTTTTACCACCTCCAGCCGCACCACCTCACACCGAATACGGTGGTGTTGCTGTCGACCTTCGTCACGCTGTGCTAGGGCTACCTCGGCGTTCTCCCCACACTCGAGCTGTGGGGGGAGTTCTTCTACACCAAACTCGGCGTCTCCGCCAAGGACAAGGCGGCACAGTGCGGCGCCTTCGTCGCGGTACGGCGCCCAGGAGCCGGCAACCGCTTCCCATCCATCACTTTGACCCAGTCCGTCAAGCTGTCGTAGAAGTCGTACTTTTATGTGAAGAACGTCAACCCAGCGCTGGACTTCATCAACCTACCGGCCTACGAAGCCGTCCCACCGGCCGAGCCACGCACCAACTGGACCTTCAAGCCGAAGCATCTGTCGCTCGCCTCCACCGCCGCCGTCACCAGGCTTAAGGAGATGACGGACTTGGAGGGCCTCCAGGCATCCGACTTGTTGACCGCCTTCGTGCTGCGCCGGGTTCTCCCTCTCCAAGGCCGGCCTCACATGATCAGTCAGATGAGTGGGCACCGAGACCCATGCCAGCTGTCCACCTGGGAGATGCCGGCCACAGAGGTGGCCCACATGGTGAACGAGATCGTGAACTGCAAGCTCTCAGAGTCGGACTGGCAGTTCGGCAAGCGGCCGTGCTCCCGTGCGCATCCGCCTCCTGCCGTGAGCTCCCGACTCTCCTTTCTTTCTCGGTCTTTTCTTCTTCTGCCTAGTTCTGCTTTGCCGACTGATCAGTCGGACGTGTCGTAGCTCCTCACGATCCAGCAGGTAGCCGACGCCCTGGCACAAGGCCAGGAGTACGTGCCGGACCGAGCGGTGAGCGACGCGGACGACCCCGACTTGGGGGCGGCCGCCTTGGAAGACGACGCCACAGGTGGTGGCGACGGGGTGGGCGGCTCCGGTGGAGGAGGTGGCCTCGAGACGTGGCCACATGAGGACGAGGAGGAGGCCGAGTCGCGCCGCCAGCCGGTTGCAAACAGGGCGGGGGTGAGGTCCTTAGTGGCGCCACCCGCACCAGGCGGCGCACCGAAGCGCCGAGCCGGCACGCAGCTGCAAGGCGGTCGGCCGAAGAAGCCCAAGGGCTCGGCCTCGGCGACCAGGCGGGAGGAGGCCGCCGTGAAGGCAGCCCGGTTCCAAAGGGCCCCGAAGCAGCCGCCGACGGAGTCCGCATAAGAGCATATCTTTCTTTGTGTTTCCTTTGTCCTTTTTGTGTCTTTTTTGTAAACCTTCTCTGAATTCTATTTGTCTTGTGTGAACAGAGCCCCGCTCTCTCTTGATCGGTCCAAGAGGAGGCGACCAAGGCCCAGGCGGACGCGGCCGCCAAAGCACAAGCGGGAGCAGCAGCGGGTGGCCAGGCTCCACTGCCTGTCATTCCGCTGCGCTCCATGCTGCCGGCGACAAGGATCCCGGCGCCAACTGGAAGGGCCGGCAACGACCAGCCGGTCATGGAGAGGGAGGGAGGCGACGCCGTCATCCCGACGACGGAGGCGTCCCAGCAGATGCTGGCTGCCAAGGCTCAGGGCAGTCGGCCTGACGCGCCGTCGTCGCCTTGAGTCAGCGGCGAGCTGCTGGTGGGGGCGACTCCCGTCGTCCACACTTCGACGCGCCGGCGTGGGATGAAGGCGACTTCAGCGCCGCGGCCTCAGGAAGTCGGAGCCTCCAGCTCATCGGCCCAGAAGCGGAGGCCACTAGTGCCGTCCCGCGGGAGTGGACGTTTGGGGGCGGGGCGGGCGTCCTGAACAAGGCTGCACAGGAAGTCCACTCCCTGCTTCAAGCCCAAGGCGACGCCCTCCAGGACTATACGAAGAAGTTCTTTGCATCGCGAGCCGCCGTTCAGGTATGCTCCTTATGTTGCCGATTTCAATCTTTGCAATCTTCTGTGGGGGCGCGCCAGTGCACCCACTGGGTGTAGCCCTCGAGTTCCGGGCCGTCTGCTGAGGAGGTGGCTCGGAACTTAAAGGCAAGTTCCAAGTGCTGACCATTGATTCTGTGGCAGGACTACCACAACATTCGTGCGGCCGCCTACAACTCCTAAGTCCAGGAGCTCGCCAAGTCGACCGCCGAGCTGACAGACAGCCGGAGTAAGCACTCCACTCTTCATTCTCGCAGGGGCGCGCCAGCGCACCCGCGGGGTGTAGCCCCCGAGATTCGGGCCGACTGCTGAGCAGTCGGGTCGGATCTTCCGGCAACCATGTTTTCTTATTTATTTCATTGAATTGCTCAATCCTTAGTCTCGCGGGGACATGCCAGCGCACTCGCGGGGTGTAGCCCCCGAGATTCGGGCCGACTACTGAGCAGTCGGGTTGGATCTTCCGGCAACTACTTCTTTCCTTGTTGATTTGCTAACCTCTTCTCACCCTTGTCTTCTACAGGAGCCAATGCCACCTTGCGGCAGCAAATGGGCGAAGCTCAAACCGTGCTACACGCCAAGGAGAAGGAGCGCCTCAAGACGGAGCAAGAGCGAGACCGCCTGGCCAAGCAGCTGGCTGACCAGACAGACAGGCACCGGGCGGAGCTGCGGAAGCTCAAAGACGCGGAGGAGGCTCTCCAGGCCAAGTTCGAGACTCATCACTCGAACTGGGTTGACAAGCAGAAGGCCCTGTCGGCCGGCTACGGCGAGATCGAGGACATGCTCGATGGTAAGTTGCTCTTTTCCTTCTTCTTCCTGCCGGTTTGTCCTGCAAGCCGGCCTCCAACTTCTCACTTTTTTCCTCTTCTCTTGAGAATAGTATTTCCCTGGCTACTTCATTGTTGCCAGCCAAGCCGTCGAGGCCCATCGCGATGAGCGAAGGCTGGCTGGCGCGACAATCGCGCCCAACGCCCCTCGGACCCTTGCCGAGCAGATGCTCGCCATCCAGGCTCGTCTCTAGCCGGTGCATCGGGCTCTCCGCCTTCTTCAGCGTGCTGGAGCCCAGGTGGTCTCCGCCCTCTGGTCGGGTACTCCCATTCTGCGCACCGCCAGCCAGACCTCCGACTGGTTGGAGGTGGCCATTGGCCGCTTTGAGGCGTGGAAAGGCTCCTCCGCCCGGGTAGGTGCACGACGAGCCCTGGAGTTCGTCAAGGGGTGGTACCCTGGGCTGAACTTGGACCAGCTGTCCACTCTCTGTGCCGAAGCCGGCAAGGAGTTAGAGGCGGTGGCACCCCAGCTCTATCACCGCACTGCGGCGATCGCTGAGTACACGGGCACCAGCGTCTTCCTCCTTGAGCTAGATGAAGCTGGCGCGGAGGTGCCGCCAAACTGGTTCGGTCTAAACCCGAAAGGCGGTGAAGACTCGGTGGAGGAGATTGCCTCCAGCGATGAGGGCGAAGAGGAGAAGGATGAGGATGAGGACGGTGAAGATGACGCGCCGGACGGTGGAGACGATGACCGGCCTCAGCCTGACCAAGTCTCGACCAACAGACGAAGCACCAGTGAGCCGGCTGCTGCCGACGCTGACCAGGCCGAGACCCACCAGGCGGCCGCTCCACCACCCGAAGCCTCTACCTCCGTCGACCCCTCCAGTCCGGCTGCTGCTCCTCTGGCCTAGGCGGCCAAGTTATCTTTCCTTTTCCTGTTTGTAACCGCTTGAACAAAAATTGTTAATTCCGCACAGTTCCACCCGCTAGGGGTGTATTCAAACTCCGTTGAATGCTGGCCAAGGGCCTTTTGCTGTAAAAAAATGTCTTTTTCCGATTTCCGACTTGTCTTGCTTTTCTACTCCTTTGGCTTTTTCCTTTGCCGCCTTCCCTTGGCTGCCGCCTTGCCAGCCAGACAGCCGCTCTGCGGTCTGTGGCTGGGTCAAGTACTTGGCCATTTTGGGAAGGCGAGTACTTTAACCATTTGGTAGAGTGTGGCAAATTAAGTTAGAAACCGGCCGGCCGGGTGCTCCGCGGCCGGTCGGTGGAGTGAAGAGCCGACTTGGCCTATGCAAATGCTGTAGTCCTTAGCCATTTTTCGTGTGGGCACCGTTTCCTGCCTTTATCTCTTGCCGGCCGTACAGTCGCTCTGCGAGCTGCGGCTTGTGGCAAGAGAGGGCTTAGGTGCCGGCACACTACTTGTCCGACTGCAGGTAGCATTGACATTGTACAAGGCGGCAAGCCCCCGGGCCGACTGGTTGAACCCGGTGCCAGGCAGAATAATGAAATAACACATTCATAGGCATAGAACTTATCATATATATAAAAGGGGTAGCCCCCGAGCGCTCCTCGAGGGCCCCGATGTCTTGTACTTAATACAAAAGGTAGCATGGTACATACTGAATCAACTATAAAATCTTCGGAGAAGATTTGCGTTCCATGGGCGCTCCGATTCCTTGCCCGAATCGTCTCTCTTGCGTGCTCTGGGCTTCTGCGCGTCGATGAGGTAGTAGGAGTCGTTGCCCAATGCCTTGCTAATGATGAAGGGGCCTTCCCAAGGGGCCGAGAGCTTGTGTTGGAAGGATCTTGGCTTGACTTTCCGACTATGGTAGCGGCGCAAACTCTACTGGTAGATGGCGGACCGGCTGAGTGCCAACAGCCGGCCCTCTTCCAGCAGATCAACGCCGTCCCCTCGTGCCTCTTTCGCCTCCGCCTTCGTGTACATGGTGATGCGAGGTGAGTCAAACTCAATGTCAGTTGGGATGACAGCCTCAGCACCGTACACGATAAAGAATGGAGTGAAGCCGGTTGATTTGTTCGGAGTGGTTCGGAGGCTCCAAACAACGGCCGGCAGCTCAACGATCCAGCAGCCGACCGACCCCTCCAGAGGCTCGACCAGTCGGGGCTTGATGCCGGAGAGGATGAGGCCGTTTGCTCGCTCGACTTGGCCGTTTAACTACGGATGGGCAACGGACGCTAAGTCCAGTCGGATGCCCTGCGTCGCGCAGAAACGGGCCAAGGATCCTTTGGCAAAGTTTGTGCTATTGTCGGTGATGATGCTGTGTGGTTCTCCGTACCGGGTGGCGATGTTTGCAATGAAGGTCACAGCAGTCGGACCATTCAACTTCTTGATTGGCTTTGCTTCAATCCACCTGGTGAACTTGTCCACAGCAACGAGCAGATGGGTCATGCCGCCGCATGCTGTCTTGAATGGTCCCACCATATCCAACCCCCAGACGGCAAAGGGCCAAGCCAGGGGAATGGTTTTGAGTGCAGAACCCGGTAGATGTTGCTGGGAGCTGAACTTCTGACACCCTTTGCAATGCTTGACCAATTCCTTGGCGTCTTCCAACGCAGTCGGCCAAAAGAAACCATGGCGGAAAGCCTTGGCAGCAAGGGATCTGGAGGTCGTGTGGTGGCCGCACTCGCTTTGGTGGATATCTTTGAGGATTGCTTGGCCTTTCTCTGATTCTACGCAGCGCTGGAAGACTCCAGTGACGCTGCGACTAATGAGCTCTCTGTTTACTATCGTGTAGGCTCCTGCTCGGTGCTGCACTTCCCGGGCCGAGATCTCATCGGCCGGCAGCTCTTTATTCATCAGAAACTTGAGGATGGGCTCTGCCCATGACGGTGCCTTAATTTCTTCTACTGCCACTACAGCCACTTATACGAGGGCGGTTTGATTGGGAGGCGACGGGTTGGAATCGATTGCCGCTTGCTGCGTTGCAGAAGTCCCTGGGCCGACTGCTACAGCCCCCGGGCCGTGTTGTGAAGTCCCTGGGCCGGGTGCGACTGCTGCAGTCCCCTAGCCGGGTGCGACTGCTGCAGTCCCCGAGTCGCTTGGTGACGTCCCCGGGCCGACTGCTGCAGCCCCCGGGCCGGGTGCTTCTGCCGCAGTCCTCGCGCCGCCTGCTGAAGTCCCCGGGCCGGCTGCTGCAGCCCCCGAGTCAGATCCGACTGCTTCAGGAGGAGCCGGCACGAAGATGGACTCTCATTCTAGAGAAGGCTTCATCGACGGCTTGCGGAGGCACTGAAGGGAAACGCCGCCTGGTATTGCTTGATGGGTGGAGCCGATCCGTGCCAAGGCGTCTGCCTGCTCATTGTTGTTTCGTGGCACGTGAAGGAACTCACACCCTTCAAAGTATCCATTCAGTTACTGGACTAGGATACGGTAGCGTGCCATGTTTGCGTCCTTGGCATCCCAGTCACCAGACGACTGTTGGACCACCAAGTCGGAGTCGCAGTAGCACAAGATCCGGCGGATGCCGATCTCTTTGGCCAGTCGGAGGCCGTGTATTAGTGCTTCATATTCGGCTACACTGTTGGAGGCGGCGAAATGGATTTGCAATGTGTATCTGAGCTTGCCGCCTTTGGGAGAAGTGAGAACAATGCCGGCTCCCAAGCCGGTGCGCATCTTTGAGCCATCGAAGTGCATCCGCCAATGACTGGAGTCTGGAGCTGGCAGGAGGTATTGGGTCTTGGCCCAGTCAACAAGGAAGTGGACCAGTGCATGGGACTTGATGGCGGTGCATGGCTGGTAAAAGATGGTGTATGGGGCCAACTTGATGGCCCATTTGGCCACCTGGCCAGACGCATCTCTGTTGCCAAAGATCTCGGCAAGTGGGGCAGTGCAGACAACCGTGATTGGGTGCTCTTGAAAGTATGGCTTCTGCTTCTTGGCGGCAAAGTGCACGACGTAGCACATCTTCTGGTAGTGAGGGTAGTTCTACTTCGAGGTTGACAGCACCTCGCTCAAATAGTACACGGGCCTCTGGACCGGCTGTGCTCTATCGTCCTCTGGGCGCTCTACCACCATAACAGTGCTGACCATCCGGCTGGTGGCGGCAATGTAAAGGTACATAGGTTCTTTAGCAGCCGGAGCCGCCAGGACAGGCGGCGTGGTCAACATCTTCTTCAGCTGGAGAAAAGCTTCATCCGCCTTGTCATTCCACTCGAAATGAGTGGTCTTCTTCATGAGCTGGTACAGGGGAAGAGCCTTCTTGCCCAACCGACTGATGAAGCGGCTGATCGATGCCAAACAGCTGGTGAACTTTTGGACGCTCTCAGTCGAGTGGGCTTCTCCATCCTCTCGATGGCCTTGATCTTCACAGGGTTGCACTCGATGCCGCGCTCTGAGACCAGGAAACCGAGGAGCTGGCCGGCTGGTACTCCAAAGACGCATTTCTCTGGGTTGAGCTTGATCTGAAACCGGCGCAGATTTTCAAAAGTTTCCTTGAGATCCTCCAAGAGGGTACCGCGCTTCTCCGTCTTCACCACGATATCGTCTACATAGACGTGGGCATTTCTGCTGAGTTGCTTGAGGAGGCACTTCTGCATGCAACACTGAAATGTGGCACCAGCATTCCTCAAGCCGAATGTCATGGTCAGGTAGCAGAAGGCTCTGAATGGTGTGATGAAGGCGGTCTTCAGGTGGTCCGCCGGGTTCAACTTGATCTGGTGGTAACCTGAGTAGGCATCCAAGAATCTCAACAGTTTGCATCCGGCTGTGGAGTCTATCACTTGGTCAATCCGGGGTAACGCAAACGGATCCTTAGGGCAGGCTTTGTTGAGACTAGTGTAATCAATGCACATGCGCCACTTGTTTTTCTTCTTGAGTACAAGGACTGGGTTGGCAAGCCATTCTGGGAAGAAAACTTCCATGATAAAACCGGCTGCCAACAGGCGGGCGATCTCTTCACCAACAATTCTTCTCTTCTCCTATGACAGTCGGTTGAGGGGCTGTCGGACTAGTTTCGCGTCTGCTCTAACATGTAGCTTGTGCTCGGCAAAATCCGTCAGAACACCCGACATGTCTTTGGGAGACCATGCAAAGTTGTCCCGATTCTCACGGAGGAAATCGACGAGCTCGCTTTCCTATTTGCTGTCAAGGTTGGCACCTATGACAGTGTGCCTCTCCAGGTGCTCAAGGTCCAAGGGAATCTTCTCCGTTTCTTTTGCCAGCTTGAAGGAGCCCTTTGTCTCTGACTCTTTGGGCTCTGGTGACAGGTCCGGCTGCTTGCCGGCCATGGCCACCACCCGGTCCAGGAGCTTCTTCTCAGCCGCAATCACGAGGGACTCGGCCAGCCGGCTGCTGGCTGCAGCACAGGCGGACGACTTCTCATAGTCTCCATTGATCGTGATAATGCCATTGGTTCCTGGCATCTTCATCTTGAGGTAGGCGTAATGAGGCACCGCCATGAACTTGGCTAGGGCGGGCCGGCCTAGGAGCACATAGTAAGGACTCTCCAGGTCAACCACCTCAAGCCAAATCGCTTCTCGGTGGAAATGATCCTTGTCTCCGAAGAGGACATCTATCCTGACTTTGCCGATTGGTGAGCAGGACAAGCCGAGCACAATGCCATGAAACACAGTCCGACTGGGCAGCAGCTGCTTCTCTTTGATCTTCAACTTCTCCATGGTGTCGCGGTAAAGGATGTTGATGCTGCTACCCCCATCTATCAGAACCTGGGAGAAACGAGCGGCTCGCCTCTCCGTTGCAAGGGTGGCATCCAATACTAGGGCATAAGAACCTGGGGAAGGCATCACTTTCGGGAGGTCAGCTCAGCTCCAACTGATAGGCTTCTCAGACTAGTGCATGATCTCTCGAGCAGTTGAGGCGACTGCGTTCACTTCACGGTGCTGCTGACGCCGGCTGTGTCTGTCATTGGCAACGCTGGTGAAGACAACGTAAGCACCATGCTCTTCAGGGTAATCATCTTGGATTGCGCCGACTGCTGGACGGGCGGCCGGCTGCTGGGGAGGCGGAGCCGGCGGGCCAGCAGGCGGTGGAGGGAGTCCTTCTCCCTTGGTGATGCGGACGAGCTAGTGGCATTTCTGAGTTGTATGGTTGGATGGCTTCGCCCCGCTGTGGAACTTGCAAGGGGCATCGAGGGTCTTCTCAAAGGAGAAAGCAGGCAACCAAACTGGCTTGCCGCACTTCTGGCGCTTGGGGAGGGGTTGTCCTTCAGGTTGCTCATCCTCGACCGTCGCCACCTGCTGGCTGGCGGAAGCGGGCTGCTGGGCCTTGCGCTTGTTGTCATTCGGCTGCTGACGCCAACTGTTGTCTCCAGCCGGCGTCCGAGGAGGCGGAGGGAGCACCTTCCTAGAAGTATCCACGCGGAGCTCCGACTTCATGGAAGAGTCAGCAGTGGCGTACTTGTCTACTATGATCAACAACTCGTCGAGTGTGGTTGGCTCGTCGCAGAGGAGTCGGTGCTTGAGTAAGGTGCCCTCTCGGCACCCGGCAGTGAAGTACTCGATTGCTTGGACCTCGTGCACCCCTTCGCAGGAGTTGCGCAGTTCAGCCCACCGCGTCAGGTAGTCGCGGGTGGACTCATTGGGGCCCTAGACGCACAACGAGAGCTGGCGAGGCTTGGGCGGCCACTTGTAGGTGTTGGTGAAGTTGCCGACGAAGACTTCAGTGAAATCTACCCAGCTGTTGATGCTGCGGGTGTGGAATCACGGGTTTCGGCAAAACCCTTAAGGTTCGAACTCTGGGGTGCGCGCGAAGTTCTTTTCCCTTCTACTGATCCACGCCCTAGCTTGCTAAGATCTCGCGGACGAACTTGACGAACACACAACACAAAAGACACAAGATTTATACTGGTTCGGGCCACCGTTGTGGTGTAATACCCTACTCCGGTGTGGTGGTGGTGGATTGCCTCTTGGGCTGATTCTGAACAGTACAAGGGGAAGAACAACCTCCTGAGGTTGAGGTGTTCTTGTGCTTGGCGAACTTGTGTGTGTGGTCTTGCTCAGCTCAGGCTTGCTTCTGAGCTCTCGACCAGATCAGATCAGATGCCCTCTGCAGTGGTGGCTAGTTCTACTTATATAGGCGCTGGTCCTCTCCCCAAATATTGAGCGGGAAGGGAGCCAACAACGGCCAATTTGAAAGGGGACAACTAGTACAGCTTAACCTGACAAAAGCGGTCCTCGCCTGCAAAAGGCTCTGGTGGTGACGCCGCCTTGGGCTCCATGGTGACCTCCGTCTTGTGGTCCTGCTGGTCTTGGTCTCGTTGCACTAATATCGAAACCTTTGCTTGATGCCTCTGTACTCCGCGGCTGCGCTTGCCTCCTTAGCACCAAAGAGGAAACAAGGACGCTGCATGCGCTGGCACCCGCCTGGTCTCGATTATCATGGCTCACATCACAAGAACCTCGCAAGGTTTGCCTTGCCTTGATCTCTCCGCTCCTCGCGAGCCAACCTGGTGAGGCCGCTCCTGAGGAGGTATTGCGTCGTCCGCCTCGCGAGGGTCTTGAATGCCTTGTTGATGAAGATGGGCCATACAGGCCTGCTAGCACAACCACACCGTGGGCCGTAGGCAGGCATGTCTGGGGACCCCCGTTCCCAGACGCCGACAGTGGGGCTTCAGGCTGTTCAGCCATGTCCGGGCCGTGCCCTGGAGCATGAGCGGAACGTACTTTACGGTGACGCGCTTGTTGCCGTTCGCTATGCTGATGGCCGTGGAGTAGTCGACCAGCCAGTCCTCCGGCTTCATAGAGACGTTGTACTTGGGCGTATCTCGTGGAAGCGTGAACCCTTTGGGAAAGGGCTCGTCGCGGATGCGGGGGCCGAAACAAGGCGGGCCCAATGCATCTTCCTCTTCTAACACCAGGGATCGATTGAGACGGTCGATCCGGTGGCGGGCGTCGTTCTCTCTGATTCCCTCTCGGAGGCCGAGCCGGTCGCCGAGAGTTGGGTGGTCAACAGGCGGCGGGGAAGCACGCCTCTCCCTCGGAGGAGGAGGAGGAGGCGGACAATCGTCCCGTTGTTCCACTGCTCATGGGCGGCCATCTTGGTCGCGCCCGAGGGTGATGCGCGTGCGGCTGCGGCTAGATGCCGGCTCTTTGTCTCGTCTATCGCGCACGCCACCAGTCGGCGTCCGGGAGGTCGCGCCTTGATCTCGGCGAGGGGGTGGGTTCTCGACCCGCTGGCCGGGTCCTTCTGCGCGGCAGCCGCATCGATGAGCTATTGGACGCGCTCCGTCATGTAGCAACGCTCGTCGCCCTCGAGGTTGCCCAGCTCGTCTGCTGCTGCCCGTGCAGCTCGTATGTTCTCCGTGGGCGTGGCATAGACAGGGCGGTCTGCCCCGAACATGCTGGCGATGGCAGCACCACGCTGTCGGACTGTGCCAGTGCGGCTAGGCCCGCCAGCAGCCGGCGTGCCGCCAACAGCACGGTCGATCTCGCGCTGGTAAGCCTCTGACAGGCATCTCATGGTGCCCAACTTCTTGGCGCTTTCAACGAGCAAGACGTGGCGAGCTTCCAGCATCTCAGCGTCGGCATCTTCTGCGATGGGTGCAGACAGGTCTTTTAGCGCCGCTTCGAGCGGGTCTTGGGCGCCGCCACCAGAAGCTCCATCGTGGCTGACGACGAGCACCTCCATGACGGTGCTGCCGCCGCTGTCGGTGCGAGGGAGCGGGTCATCGATGATCACCACGCTGGTGGGGAAGGCGTCGAGGGACTCGGTATCGGAGTCAACATGCATCGGGTCGGTGGAGCCGATCGACGCCGGGTCAGTGGCGGGCTCGTTAGCGATGTCGAGCTTGCCAAGGAGATCGATGAGGCAGCTCTCGGGGCTGGCTGAACCCGCGCCTGGTGCGGGCTCATTGGAGAGGCGGATCTCGCCAACAAGGTCAGCGAGGCCAGCCGCTGTGTAGGCAGTCTCTGTGCCATGCAGCGCGTCGGCGCTAACGCCATCGGGCGTGCCGGGCTGGCTCCACTCGCTAGGGAGGAAGAGGGTTCTCGTCCAGAACAGATCTCCAGACGACGGTGCACCTAGCCCCACGGTGGGCGCCAAATGTCGGGGGTGTCGTGTGACATATGCCAAAGGATGGCTTATCATGGAGGGGGCTAATAAGACGTCGCCGGTGCCAGGAAACAGGATGCGGCGTAGACATGCACGCCGGCGAATCTTACCTAGGTTCGGGGCTCTCCTAGGAGATAACACCCCTACTCCTGCTTTGCGGGGTCTCCGCATGATCACTCAAGCAACAGCGATGGTTACAAGCTTTCTCCTTGAGCTGTTTCTCTAGTGGGGGAAGAAGAACAAGTCTAGCCCTAGCTTCCTCTCTCTATATGGGTGTGTGGATAAACTAGAGTCTGAACTCTTTGCATGGGTGCCCTGGGGGTTTATATAGGCCTACCCCCCAGGGGTACAAAGGTAATCTGCCCGGGTGTAGGCCCCAGCTATCAGTGTCTATGATCGCGGGCTTCTCCACCGGCCGCCGGGGCCCGCCGCCTAGGGAGGCCCCGCCGGCTATCTCGTACTTGGCCGACAGGCCGCGCCCGCCGCTCGCGGGTCTTGCTGGCCGCTCAGCACTGTAGCTGTGCTGGTAATGATGCATGTTTTGTCGGGGGGGCGTGGCTACAGTACCGCCGCCTGGCGGGCGTTTACTGTAGCCACTCTCCGTCTCTTCTGGTTAATGGCGCACAAACTCTAAGGAGAGGAAGAGCCACCTGGTCAGGGGCCGGCCTCCCTATGAGCCGACTGGTCTAGGCTCGCCGCCTTCTAGCTCCTTGAGGACAGGTAGGGCCCACCGCCTGTGGGCCGTACCGACATCCCGTTGTGGGAGCATGGCTCCCTCTGACAGGGGTGATGTCATGGGCAATGTGGCAATGGTGCCGCGCCGGGCAGGAGATCTCCGTATGGTACGGCGCACTGTGGCCACGCTTGACCCTAGATTTGGGGGTGGCAGGGCGTGCTGTAGCCACGCCCTGTCTCCTCGCATTTATGTGGATGCAAACTTTGAGGACGCCTAGGGCCGCCTACTAGGAGCCGGCCTCTCTGGAGGCCGCCTGCTAGGAGTCGGCCCACCTCGTGGCCGCCTGCTAGGCTTTGCGGTCTCCTGGCAGCTAGCCACTTGGACCAGCCAGCCGCGAGGAGGCGGCGCTTGGCTCTTGGAATCTTGAGGGAGCAGCCGGCCCCGATGTCTTGAAGCGCCATGGGGGCCGATGAGGCTACCCGTGGCCAATTACTCCGACATCGTTCGAGCATGAAAAGCTACTGATGGCCTTTACTCTTAATGGCTTAACACACGTATACATGTAGGATAGCTTTACCGCCACATGCGCGTACTTCCTTGACGGTATACTAGCTTAGTACCATTTATTTGGAGACAACACCAATTTTCTTTTCAGTTAAAATTATATGTAGTTTACAAATTCGCATCAACTTTGGTTATTACCGAAACCGAACCGAAGCTAAATGGTTATTACCGAAACCAAACCGTATTTTGTATAAAATCATATAAACTGAAGTATAAAAACCGTATAAACCGTACCGAATCAAACCGAAAAAACCGAATGCACACCCTGACTAGAAACTGTGTGTGTTGCCTGAGGTCATCGCCCACGGTGTTTTCTCAATAACCGTTTGCAATAGAAAAAACCCAATTAGCAGGCTAATTGGCCTATTATTAATATTCCATTTATTAATCTAATTGACATTTTATATTAAGCACACAATATATTTCATTTCCATATTAAGGAAGCAGGATTTCATAATTGAAATACATCAGAGTACAACATCATATAGCTTCAACACTCAGCTACCCCATTACACAACTGCACCAGCACCAAGTTTCACATGCAACATCTATTAGCTTTCGAAATTAGCATCATAGACGGTACATACACAGATGAATCTCATCTAGAAAACTGCTAAAGCGGAAGGCAAATGTTGAGCCTTCATTGATGTTGAAGGTCTTTGCAACTTTAGGCCAGTGCCTGTGGATGATTGACCGTCCATCCTTCATCCTCTTCAGGAACACTTCAATATTGAACCATGGGTGTTGTATGAATATATACCTTCCTCGCCTCCTGACCATACAGATGGTTTGAGAGGTAATCATCAGTGAACTGCTTTGGAAAGGCCTGAAAACAAGAATGTGCATAAATATCTTCTCTAAATTGGAAATGGGGCAAAGGAATAAAAAAGGCAAGGTATAATAGTTAGTACCATCCTGTAGTGAACTGATGTCTTCTTCATTGTGCAGACAAATATCTTGTTGTTTTTTGTCGCTAATTTCTTTATCCTAACAATTTTTCTGAGTTTCTTCACTTGACTGATATTCATGGACAACTCATTTCCCCATATGCAAAAAGGGTCGAATAGTGGGTCAAAACCTCTGACAGCAGGACCTACATGTGCACGACCAGATTGTTAAAAACCTAAATATTAGAATGGTTCCTGCAATTGCACAATAATGTGCTACTAGACAAAGGACCATGCATGTCCAAACCTTGATTGTAAACCTCAGTGCCTCCCATTGTTTCCCTGCAACACATATAAGGTAGTTAGTGATCAGGTTAAGTGAGGGTTCGCATGCTATCAGTAAAATATGTTGATGAAAAATAAGAACATTGCAGATTCATCAGATTAATTCGAGCCACATAAAAAACCATTTATTCAAACCAAGCATGATTAAGAACTAGGAAATATAGCAATTGTATATGTTTCTCATGTATTAAGTGCATCCAAATTCGATTTATTCCTCACATGCACAACAATACAAAATTCTACCCACGACAATTGGACATCGCATTGCAGAATTGAACCAAGTAGTTAACTAAACACCACAACAAATGAACCAAACATTAATTGAGAACCACATTGCACAATATAGCTTACTCCTAATAGAAGATCAGACAGTTAACCAAACCAAGCATGCTTAACAACTTGGAAATATAGCAATTGTATTTGTTTCTCATGTATTTAGTACAGCCAAACTCGATTTATTTCTCACATGGTATACAACAATAGAATGCACCCACAACAATTGAACATCGCATTGCAGAATTGAACCAAACAGTTAACTAAACACCACAACAAATGAACCAAATGTTAACTGAGCACCGCATTGCAGAATGTGTAACATACTAGAAGATCAGACAGTTAACCAAACCAAGCATGCTTGACAACTAGGAATTATAGCAATCGTATTTGTTTCTCATGTATTTTGTAAAGATGAATTCAATTTATTTCTCACATGGAAGATAATACAAAATTGCAGCCTGAAGAATTGAACATCACATTTGCAGAATTGAACCAAACAGTTAAGTGAAGACAACAACTAATAAACCAAACAGTTAATAAGTGAGCACCACATTGCACGACATAAATAACATATAGACTAGAGAAACACATTGCATGGTAAAAGTAGATCAGACAATTCACTAGAATTTATTATGGAAAGGCACGAGCAGCACATGCAACGGGTAAACCGAGCACGGCATAGCTAGCAAACTGAACATAGGTCCTTATAGTGAGCTAATAAGACAAGCTACTCCTCATCGTCAGAGATATCGATGATGACTGGCTCCCTGGACATGGAAGAGGGTGAGGCCTCCACATCATGGGTGCCCTCGTCGTAGTGGTGAGTTGCCTGAGCCGCTCCAGGCACCAACCTGCCGCCTCTCGAGTTGAGGTAAGCACGGGCACGCTGAGAAAACACCTCATAGTCTTCGTCGAAGGCACCGAGGGTGGCCTCTAGGAAACGCCATAAACTGTCGTTCAAAGCAGCCAACCGCATCGCGGCGTCGGCGCGCGAGGCGTCAACGGTGGCCTCAATAGCGAGGTGCTCCTCCAATATCTAGGGGTCAGCACGAATGGCAACCATCGCGACCTCATCCGCGCGTGCGGCCGCGATTTGCTTCTCCGCTGCCAAATGCTCCTTGAGCTCCTGGCTATACTGCACACACCATGGCTTAGGGCGGCACTTATTTGGGGGAGGGGTCGATGATTTGGGTGGAAGGTGTCGCGCCGGCGGTCGGGGCATGTGGTATGTGGAAGGAGGAGGAGGATGGGTGTCGGGTGTGGATTACCTGCCTAGATAGATGATGCCGAGCAGCGTGAAGGAGGGTCGCCGGCAAGGAGGCGACGCTGCAAGCAAGGAGTGAAGGTTTCAACTTGGAAAGGAAGGTGGAAACAGGGGAAATGTGGCTGTGGTAAGGGGGTGGGCGCGGGGAGGTAGATATTTCTGCGGAAGCCGAAAATTTTGAATCGTCCAGCGAAAAACTGACGTGCAAAGTGTCATAACACGGTCCCTTATTCGGCACTATGTATGAAATGCGAACATCACAAATGATTCATATAGCTTAACCCATGTGTGATGAGTTTGAACATCAAAAATTTTGGTTTGAACTTCCCTAGTTACAGTGGTCATCCACATCATTGCGTAATTTGGGTACACAAAGGAGACTACGGCACACCCACACTTCTTAATCGAGCAAGTTCAGCAATTAAACAGAGCTAGCTGACCTAAACATTACTCTAAAAAATTAAAGATCGGTGCTCTTAATTTAACAAAACAAAGAGTACTACTACTGCTGGTGCTCGTCGATCTCCACTGCCTCCTCCATGTCCAGCTCGCTCCCGACGGTCTCCTGGGGAAGGGGCTCCATGGCATCCATCACACCATACTCGGCAAGCATCTCGCCATCCACGTCCGCCATCTCTTTGGAAAAGGCCGCCACGAGCTGGGCGTGGGCGGCCATGATCTGGGCTTGGACAGGCTCCTTTGTGGCAAAGTATGCGGCGGAGGAATGCCAACTCTTCGGTCGTGGGTTGCCGACCATTGTCGGAGAAGCTTCGTCCGATTTGTGCGGTGACCGCCACGAGCTGGGCATGGGTGGCCTCGACATGGTCGCGGGCGACATCCATCAGGGCTAAGGCCGCCATCATGGAACGGACAGCTGCTGTGCCGCACTCGCCAATTGCTATCCCTGAGGCAGATGTTGCTGTCGCCACATGAGAAGCAATAGCGGCCGTTTGGGCTGCCTTGGCCGCCCAATCGTAGATTGTAGCCGCGCTCACGAACCTTGTTAGCACGCGCCTGGCGGCTATGGCCGCGCTCTCGCAAGAGTGGGCCGCTGGAGTTGCCCTGACGAAGAGGGTCCACGTCCCCATCTTTCACCGGCGATGATTGAATAGTGAAATGATATGGCTGTGGACTGTAGTCGACGCACCTTCTCGTGTAAGCCATATGCGTACTATACTCCGACGGTGCTCCAAGATATTTAGTGCTGCATCTCACACAGTTGGTGATAATTAAATGTGTGCAAACTACTTGATTTTTTGTCTTTATTTGAATTACATAATGGGCTCACATTGGCAAAGGAGGGTGTTTGAATTTCTGGAACTTTTATAAGCAGTGAACATGCAACTATAGGTGTGTCGTCAAAAAATTGGAATTGTTCAGGGTTCGTTTGGACATTTTTATACACTAACTTGGTTTTCTAGGTATTTCAGGTGCACAATTCAAAATTAAACTACATGCACATGCTCCGGTGCACCAAAATGGGTTGTAAAATCATATACGTCTCCATGGTTTGATCTTATGTCCCATGCAAGAAATGGGGATGAATTTCAAACACCACGGCGTCGTGGCTCTCCGGCAACGTTGAGGTACTTGCTTTTTTAATTCTCGTAAATCCAAAACTCGTCTGCAATTCATGAACCTTGGCATGCTATCATGGAATGGCATCAACATGCTGGGGTAAAAAATATTGTCCCATTGGGGGTAGGTTATGGTATAAGGTTCTCACAAACCAGAGCTTCTCACAAGAAGCCTCATGGTTCCGGTAGGGAAACGTGTCACCTTTGTGGACGAAACGATATCTGTTGCCTCCTCTTAATTTCAAAAATTTTCTACTGTCAACGTAGAACAATAGGAGTATTGTGTCATTTTTTGGGATTTTTTGTGGTTCGCTAGGACATTTTTATACATTAACTAAGTTTTCTTTGCATTTATGTCCATAATTCAAATTTGAACTACATGCACATGCTCCAGTGCATATAAACGGGTTGAAAAATGAAATGTGTGTCCTTGGTTGCAAGCGTAGGTCCCATGCAAGAAATGGGAGTGAATGTCAAACACCTTTGCCACCGTCGCTCGGCCGCTAACATTGAGATACATGGTTTTAAAATTCTAGTAAATCGAAAACTCATCGGAAATTCATGAAACTTGGCATGATATCATGGAACGGCATCAACATGCCGTGGTAAAAATATTGTCCCATTTGGGGCAGGTTTGGGTATAAGCTTCTCACAAGAAGCCTCATGGTTACGTTATGGAACATTTCACCTTTTTGGACGATACGATATCCGTTGCCTCTTCTTGATTTAAAAAAAATCTACTGTCAACATAGAACAACATGAGTGTTGTGTTAAATTTTAGAATTTTCATGGTTCGTTTGGACATTTTTATACATAAACTGAGTTTTCTATGCATTTATGTGCATAATTCAAATTTGAACTACAGGCACATGCTCCAGTGCATGTAAATTGGCTGAAAAATATAATTTATGTCCTTCGTTGCATGCTTAGGTCCCATGCAAGAAATGGGAATGAATGTCAAACACCTTGCCACCGTCGCTCGGCCGCAAACATTCAGATACATGGTTTTCAAATTCTAGTAAATCCAAAACTCATCTGAAATCCATGAAACTTGGCATGCTATCATGGAGAAGCACCAACATGTCGTGGTAAAAATTTTATCCCATTTGGGGAAGGTTTCGGTATAAGCTTCTCACAAACCAGAGCTTCTCACAACAAATCCTGGTGGTTTCGTTAGGGAACATGCCACCTTTGGGGACGAAACGATATCCGTTGCCTCTTCTTGCTTTCAAAATTTTCTAGTGTCAACATAGAACAACAGGAGTGTTGTGTTAAATATTGGAATTTTTTGGGGTTTGTTTAGACAATTTTATACATTCACTTGGTCTTATAGGCACTTTATGTGCATAATTCAAATTTGAACTACATTCACATGCTCCAATGCATAAATTGGTGGAAAAAACAAATCTATGTCCTTGGGTGCATGCTTAGGTCCCATGCAAGAAATGGGAATGAATGTCAAGCACCTTGCCACCGTCGCTCGGCCGTAAACATTGAGATACATGGTTTTCAAATTCTAGTAAATCCAAAAATCGTCTAAAATCCATGAAACTTGGCACGCTATCATGGAGCAGCACCAACATGTCGTGGTAAAAATTTGTCCCATTTGGGGCAGGTTTGGGTATAAGCTTCTCACAAACCAGAGCTTCTCACAATAAATCCTAGTGGTTTCGGTAGGGAACGTGTCACCTTTAGGGACAAAATGATATCCGTTGCCTCTTCTTGCTTTCAAAAAATTTCTAGTGCCAAAATAGAACAACAGGAGTGTTGTGTTAAATTTGGGAATTTTTCGAGGTTTGTTTAGACATTTTTTATACATTAACTGAGTTTTCCAGGCATTTTATGTGCATAATTCAAATGTGAACTACATGCACATGCTCGAGTGCATATAAATTGGTTGAAAAATCAAATATGTGTCCTTGGGTGCATGCCTAGGTCCCATGCAAGAAATGGGAATGAATGTAAAGTACCTTGCCACCGTCAGCCGTAAACATTGAGATACATGGTTTTAAAATTCTAATATCCAAAACTCGTCTGAAATCCATGAAACTTAGCATGCTATCATGGAGCGGCACCAACATGTCGTGGTAAATTTTTTGTCCCATTTGGGGCAGGTTTGGGTATAAACTTCTCACAAACCAGAGCTTCTCACAACAAATCTTGGTAGTTTCGGTAGGGAACGTGCCACCTTTGGGGACGAAACGATATACGTTGCCTCTTCTTGCTTTCAAAATTTTTCTAGTGTCAACATTGAACAACAGGAGTGCTGTGTTAAATTTTGGACTTTTTCGGGGTTTGTTTAGCCATTTTTATACATTAATTGGGTTTTCCAGGCATTTTATGTGCATAATTCAAATTTGAACTACATGCACATGCTCCAGTGCATTTAAATTGGTTGGAAAATCAAATTTGTGTCCTTGGGTGCATGCTTAGGTCCCATGCAAGAAGTTGGAATGAATGTCAAGCACCTTGCCACTGTCGCTCGGCTGCAAACATTGAGATATATGGTTTTCAAATTCTAGTAAATCCAAAACTCGTCTGAAATTCATGAAACTTGGCATGCTATCATGGAGCGGCACCAACACACCGTGGTTAAAATTTTGTCCCATTTGGTGAAGGTTTGGGCATAAGCTTCTCACAAACCAGAGCTTTTCACAACAAATCCTGGTGGTTTCGGCAGGGAACGTGCCACCTTTCGGGACAAAACGATATCTGTTGCCTCTTCTTGCTTTAAATTTTTTTCTAGTGTCAACATAGAACGACAGGAGTGTTGTGTTAAATTTTGGAATTTTGGGGTTTTTTTAGACATTTTTATACATCAACTGGGTTTTCCAGACATTTTATGTGCATAATTCAAATTTGAACTACATGGACATGCTCAAGTGCATATAAATTTGTTGAAAAACCATATATGTGTCCTTGGGTGCATGCTTAGGTCCCATGCAAGAAATGGGAATGAATGTCAAGCACCTTGCCACTGTCGCTCTGCCGCAAACGTTGAGGTACATGGTTTTCGAATTCTAGTAAATCCAAAACTCGTCTGAAATTCATGAAACTTGGCATGCTATCATGTAGCGGCATCAACATGATGTGGTAAATTTTTTGTCCAGTTTGGGGCAGGTTTGGGTATAAGCTACTCGCAAACCAGAGCTTCTCATAACAATCCTGATGGTTTTGGTAGGGAACGTGCCACCTTTGGGGACGAAACGATATCCGTTGCCTCTTCTTGCTTTCAATTTTTTTCTAGTTTCAACATAGAACAACAAGAGTGTTGTGTCATTTTTTTGGATTTTTCGGGGTTCACTACGACATTTTTATACATTAACTAGGTTTTCTAGGCATTTTATGTGCATAATTCAAAATTGAACTACATGCACATGCTCCAGTGCAGGCAAATGGGTTGAAAAATGAAATGCGTGTACTTGGGTGCATGCTTAGGTCCCATGCAAGAAATGGGAATGAATTTCAAACACCAGGGCACCGTTGATTGCCGGCAAAACATTGAGATATTTTGTTTTTAAATTCTAGTAAATCCAAAACTCGTCTGAAATTCATGAAACTTGGCATGCTATCAAGGAATGGCACCCAACATGTTGTGGTATTTTTCGTGTCCATTTTGAGAGAAGGCGCACTCGAATAACATCCAACAAAGGCATTTTGAAACAAATAGCTGCCACTTTAACATCTCAAACGTCTTGTATAATTTAAATCATGTGTGTTCTGTTAACCATTCACGTGACGCCACACCTCACTCTTTTAATGGCTAGGTGGTACCGTGCGGATAGGTGCTTGACTGAACGGGAGGCATGCAAGCTGTACTCCAATGCGCAGGCTCACTGGGAAGTGTGCGAGCTGTAGTGTTGTACGCCGCGCAGGCTCAAGGGGAAGCGAGCCCTTTGACTTCCATGGCCGCCGCCCGCCTTGCTCGTATCCTCTCATTAATGGCGCCCAAGCCGTAGTTTAATACGAGACATTCCCCTGCCGCATACCTCCACCAACGCCATGGCGCAGATGGATCATCTGCCGCTAGTCCTCCAGTTGGGTTTAATACTGTATCTCGATCATATGAATATAAATTCGCAGTGTGACTGAATGAAAGATATGGTTTGAACGAACTTGTGTCTTTCTCTCTGAATGTACAGACTTATCAAATGATTTTCTTTAAGAAAAACATAAATGGTTTTTAAATATAAACACTCATCGCAAACGTTTTAGTTAGAGAACCCATATGCAAACAGACAGTTTCCCCAGGAAGCCAAGGGAAAATGTGCCGAGCAGGATTTGTGCACCTCTTGATCGCAAACGTTTTAGATAGAATACCCGTATGTAAACCGATAGCTTCCTAGTAAGCCAAGGGAAATGTGCCGAGCAGTATTTGTGCAGCTCTTGTTCGCAAACGTTTTAGATAGAACACCCGTATGCAAAGTGAGAGCTATGGTCTTCCCCAGTAAGCCAAGGGAAAATTCGCTGTGCGGGATTTGTGCATCTCTTCAACGCAAACGGTTCAGATTGAATACGGTATGCAAAGCGAGACTTCGGAGCTAAGCCAAGAGAAAATCTAGCAAGCAGGATTTGTACCTCCCTTCAACGCAACCCGTTTTTTTGGTTGACATGTGTACAACCGCACGTACAGACAATTTGGTATGATTTGCATCTCTCATATTGGGTATATTCTATATTGCCATTTTTCAAACTGGAAAGATTGACATTTGTTGATCTAGTAACATTGCCATTTGTCAACCTTGTAACACTGCCATTTGTCAAAATATGCAGCTAAGAATCACTAGCACTATCTAAGTTTTGCAACTAAAATTCAGTAATTAAGCATACATTTCATTCATAGATTAAGCAGTCGTTCTTGTATACAAACAGTTCAACTCGATAGCTGAACTGACCAAACTTTTCCCCAATTGTTGCCAACCACGTACTGAAATAGCTGGTTCAACTATATATACTAGCCAATTTTAAGTATGTTGTACAGTTCCACCACATCTATAGTCAGATGAACTGAACATAATAGCCCCTAAATACTACTACTATGGAGGAGCTTTGTACTACTTCCGGCAGCCTCTCCTCTACCGAGCGCGCTTAGTAAGAGGCAGAGGAGGACGAGTCTACCGACGAGCTGGGCAATTGCAATATGGTTACTGCCGCTGCTACACCTTCAGCGACGCTCACCTTGAACGCCCTCTGCCGCTCTGGAAGACCCCTCTTGAAGCGGCGGGAATCCTCGTAGATCTCCTGATTCCTCGCCTCTGCGTCGGCGTGTGCTGCGGCCACGACGCCGGTAAGGCTCTTTGCGTGCTTGACGAGGCGCTCCTCCTCCTGCGGGAACTCGATGTAGCGCGCAAAGTGACTGAAGCACGTGCGGGCCTCCACCTCTGCCTCTCGCCTTCGAGCAGCAGTGGCGATGGTTGATGACCCCGATGGTCGACAGTGGGCTGGCGGCCACAACGGCCGATGATGGGGTAGCGGCCATGACCACACCTCCCGCCTTCGGGCCACGGTGGTGGAGCGGGTGATGGCCACGGTGTCCGGCAGTGGGATGGTGGCCACGACGGCCACCTCTCGCGTTCAGGCCATGGCGGTGGAGTGGGCGATGGCCCTGGCTTCCGACGGTGGTATGGCGGCCATGGTGGCAGACGGTGGGGTGGCGGCAACGACGATCGGCAACAGCTGCCGACGCGCAGCGGCGGCGGAGCGTGTGGTGGGTGTTCCGCGCACAACCAATAGGAGGGACGCCACGCGCACTACACTACGCCCAGGACTGAGCCGCCGCCGTGGTGTAGCCTCCCGTCTGGAGCTGTCCTCTGATAACGGCGGAGTGGCTGAGCGTCAACGATGGAATGGTGCCATTGGCAATTGTGGGAGAAGCAGACGAGATAAGCTATAGGGAGGGAGGGGAAAATGCGACGCAGGACTCGCTGGCCATGAGGGTTTATATATCAGGCTAGTAAGCATTGAGAGTTTGGGGGGATTTCACCAAGCCAGGCGGGAAGCTTGTGCGGGAACCTGCGCGGTTGCGCGGGAATGGGCTCACCACCGTTTGGCCAAAAAACGCCCCCGCACGCTGCTCAAGCTTGCGCTCGAAGCCGTCTGCGGCAGCGGGGTGACAAGACGTGCGAAAGGAGGACGAAAGGACACGTACACATATGGTTAATAAAAAGGGATTTTTATTTTTGTGCCCCTGGTTCGTTAGTTGTACTCATTCATCCCCACTCTGTTAACTTTTGCTCACTTTTTCCCACAGAGGGAGTCCTGGATTAAGGGGTCCTCGGGCGTCCGGGCTATGTGACACGGGCCGGACTAATGGGCCGTGAGGATACGAGACAGAAGACTTCCTCCCGTATCTGGATGGGACTCTCCTTTGCGTGGAAGGCAAGCTTGGCATTCGGATATGAAGATTCCTTCCTTTGTACACTGACTCTGTATAACCCTAGGTCCCTCCGGTGTCTATACAAACCGGAGGGTTTAGTCCATAGAGGAATAATCATAATCATACATGCAAGACATCTAGGGTTTAGCCATTACGATCTCGAGGTTGATCAACTCTTGTAAACCTCATGTTCATCCAAGATAATCAAGCAGGAAGTAGGGTATTACCTCCATCAAGAGGGCCCGAACCTGGGTAAACATCGTGTCCCTGTCTCCTTTTACCTTCGATCCTCACACACATAGTTCGGGACCCCCTACCTGAGATCTGCCGGTTTTTTTTGACTATATACTGCAAGGCAACAGCCTCACAGTCCTTTATTAATAACTAAAAAGAAGTATAGTTACAAGTTTACAAGTTTACAAGAAAAGAGAAGAAATACTTACAAGGTGAAGGTCTAAGAAAGGTTAGCTATCCAAGACAGTAAACTATCTTTATATTTACATCTAATTCTATGAGACAGAAGAGAGATGTCATGGATAAAGTTCCTTCTCCAAGCTCTAAAAGAAGGTTGCTCATTTCTGAAGATCTTCCCATTCCTTTGTGTCCAAATATTCCAAGTAGCAGTGAAGACAACCTCAGTGAAGAAAGGATGACCAAATCCCTCCTAACTGTTCTGCCGGTTTTGACACCGACATTGGTGCTTTCATTGAGAGTTCCACTGTGTCGTCGTCAGAAGGTTCGATGGCTCCATCTGTCATCTACAACAAAACTGCCCCGAGGGAGGTCTTTCTCCCTGGCCAGATCTTTGTATTCGGCGGCTTCGCACTGCGGGCCAACTCGCCTGGCCGTCTAGAGCAGATTGACAGCTACGCCCTAGGTCACCAGATTAGTTTTGGAAATCTGGATTATGTCGCTGATATCCGAGGATACTTGACCTTCCAAGGATTCGTGACCCCAACCTCCTCTCTGGCCTTAGATCCGGAGCGCATCCCCAAGTCCGAAAACGGGTTTCTCGAACCCGCTAGACTCTCGGTGGCTATTGAGCCTAGTACGGGAGAGCCGGAGGAAGTAGTGTCACCGGCAATCAATATGAAGCCGAACTCTTCTCCGGACACTCGCTCAGAACCCTCGGTGTCACAATTGTGTGAGCTCAGCCAAGGAGTTTTCTTCCCGTCCGCACTTTCTTCTCCCTGGCCAAACTTCGCCTTTAAGCGAGGCTCTGGACTTAATGTGATCCCTCATCATTACAGAGGGGCAACGTCCGAACTATGCCCAGCCCGGACTAGGGGCTCGGAGCGGGGAATTTTATGTCCCACCCACCACCCACTTCATAGCCACCATCGAGGACCTAACCGACATGCTTGACCGTAACTCCAAAGACATCTATGGTATGGACAACGATGCCGGAGACGAACAAAGCCAAAACCCGCCGCATAGCGGACGCTGGGCGGCCACCTCCACATCCGATGTATACATGGTGGATACGCCAAAAGAGGACGGCGGTGAGGACAGTAGGGATCCAATCAAGGACAATAACACTAATAAGCCACCAAAGCGGCGGCATTAGCGGCACCGTTCAAAATCACGCCGCGACAAAGAAAGCAGACGATAACACTCCGGAGAATGTCGAAGACGCATACGCCCCCGTCGAACCAACATCCGAACAAGATGATAGGGAGGGGGGCAGGGTAATCCTAACGAGCCAGTCGGGAATGAGGACTCAGAGGATAGTAGTTATATACCACCTTCCGAAGACGAAATAAGCCTCTGCAACGAAGACTTCATCGTGCCAGAAGAACCCCTCAGGCAAGAACGCTTTAAGCAACAGCTCATCGCAACCACGAGGAGCCTGAAAAGGAAGCAGCAATGGCTTCAAGCCGAACAGGATACGCTCAACGACAGATGGACTAATGTCCTGGCAGCCGAGGAATACGGTCTCGCACGACCAACCAAAAGCTACCCGAAGTACAAGTTGTTACCTCAATTCGACGTTGAGGCGCGGGAGCCCCTAACATCAGCACATAACACAGCCGATAAACCAGATCGGCCACCGCGTGGCCGAGACAAAACGGCTACCCAAGCCGAACACCAGCCCACATTACCCCGCCGCAAAGGCAGGGAGACAGTGGCCCAGGATTACACCTACGACCTACGACAGGACCTGGACACCAGGGCAGGCCTAGCCAGATCGATCTACGGTTCAAGGGGACATGCCCCAACACGAGAGGACAACTATCAGTCACGGCGTGATCAACACAACCTCACTCAGGGTGAAAACCGCATAGGGACGTCCGCCGAACTCCGTCGCGATGTCGCCCATTATAGAGGCGCCGCACAACCCCTATGCTTCACCGAGGAAGTAGTGGATCCCCTAGAAGGGTTTAAACCTATGAACATCGAATCGTATGATGGAACAACCGACCCCGCAGTATGGATTGAGGATTTTCTTCTCCATATCCACATGGCCGCGGTGATTATCTCCATGCCATCAAATACCTCCCACTAAAATTAAAGGGACCAGCCCGACACTGGCTAAACAACCTCCCAGAGAACTCCATTGGCAATTGGGAAGACTTGGAAGACGCCTTTTGCGACAACTTGCAAGGTACATATGTCCGGCCTCCGGACGCCGATGACCTAAGTCACATCATCCAGAAACCCGAAGAGTCAGCCAGGAAACTCTGGACTAGGTTCTTAATTAAAAAGAACCAAATTGTCGACTGTCCGGATGCCGAAGCCCTCGTGGCCTTTCAGCATAGCGTCCGAGATGAGTGGCTTGCTCGTCACCTCGGCCAAGAAAAACCGAAGTCCATGGCAGCTCTTACCGCACTGATGACCCGCTTTTGCGTCGGAGAAGATAGCCGGCTTGCTCGTAGAAGCAATAGCACCAGCGATCCTGGCACCTCCGAAGCCAGGGACGGCAACAGCAAGCCACGATGCAATAAAAACAAGCGTCGCAACAATAATGCAGGAACCCAAGTCATGGTGGTCAACGCCGGATTCAGTGGCTCCAAATCCAGTCAACGGAAAAAGCCATTCAAGGCAGACAGAGATGGTCCATCCAGTTTAGACAAGATACTGGATCGCCCCTGTCAGATTCATGGCAGCCCTGACAAACCCGCCAACCATACCAACAGAAATTGTTGGCTTTTCAAACAAGCCGGCAAGCTCAATGTCGAACACAAAGGGAAGGGGCCACCCAGTGACAGCGAAGAAGAAGAGACTCGCCAACCGAACACCGGGGGACAGAAGCAATCTCCCCCTGAAGTAAAAACAATAAACATGATATATGTGACGCATATCCCTACACGGGAGTGCAAGCGCGTACTACGAGACTTCTACGCCATCAAGCCGGTCGCCCCAAAATTTAACACATGGGCGGCCTGCTCGATCACTTTTGATCGCAAGGACCACCCAACCAGTATCCGTGACGGAAGTTCGGCAGCTCTGGTTCTTGATCCAATTATCAATGGATTCCACCTCATGCGAGTCCTTATGGACGGCGGTAGTAGTCTTAATTTACTCTACCAAGACACTGTCCGCAAGATGGGCATTGATCCCTCAAGGATCAAGCCCGGCACAACTACCTTCAAGGGAGTAATACCCGGCCTCGAAACTCACTGCACGGGCTCAATCACATTGGAAGTCGTCTTCAGTTCACCGGAGAACTTTCGAAGCAAAGACTTGATCTTCAATATTGTCCCGTTCCGGAGCGGCTACCATGCACTGCTCGGACGAACCGCTTTTGCTCGTTTCAATGCGGTCCCACACTATGCCTATCTAAATCTTAAGATGCCCAGTCCACGCGGCGTCATCATGATCAATGGAAATACGGAACGCTACCTCCGTACCAAGGAGTATACCGCGACCATCGCAGTCAAAGTACAAAGCGGCCCCGTCAAGCCGCATATCTCATCGGCTATTAAGCCGCCAACCCCTATTACACAGGACCGGTCAATCCTAGAGCTGGATTAGCAGTTCCGCCTCCGTCGTTCGCCACACATGCCCGCGAAGTTCGTATCGCGCATGCAAATTTATGCACTTAAAATACATTGGTCATCGGCGGAGGCACAATGCGGACAGGCCTACAATACGGTTAGCCCCCCTACAGTCTTCTTCTTTTTTTCTAACTATTTCTTACCTTTTGAAACAGGTGAATAAAAGCCTGTTCATCCCACAGACCTACAAGGACCCTCTCTGAGCCCGGTTTCGTACAAATAACCAAAGATTCCTCCTTTTAAGGAATCCTTTTCGCTGAGGCAAAGGCAGTTCAGACATGCGACAGGAGGTCCAAAAGATTTTTTGTATACCAAACACTCTATTTAAAACCTGTATAGAGCCTCTTTCCTCAGCCTTCGACCGTTGGCACGTCAAATAGCCTAGGTAATGGTGTTATAATCTGTAAGATTGTGTTCGACGTATCAATCAGATTCCAGTGAACATAATCCATCTTCAGTAGTTGCTCTTCCTCATAGAACTACGTTTTACTTCTTCGGTTGTTTCACGCACACACCTCGGCACTAATCGCCAGGGGCTCAATACGGCAACATATTGGTTGCCGAAAAGTCCGAACAGCTCTACAGCATACTTCGGCGTCACGAGTTTGGCTTTATATGCATCAGTTCCGAATCATGTCTTTGGTCAATAGTTGGGTTGCCCGGCTCCTGTGCTTACTACCTTATGTTCCGTCTTATTAGCTAGGGTAGTAAAGAGAGAACTACTGTGATTGTGTTTCCGGTTCACCTGGTCAAACACCTCAGTAGAGAAAGTCGGAAACTGACTATCATGATGCGGCGAGGGCTGATCAACCACTCGGCGACTTATTAGAATGTTTTGCGATTTCTTCCGTATAACACGAAGGACCGTTTTTCGGTCACCTATGTAACGCGACCATATTCGGCTAACCGCGTACATACCAGGGGCTACATCGTAGTCCCACCGTCAAAATCCTATGGCTAAGTGAAAGTGTTAAAGCACTATAGTCCGATTGCCTAGTTCGCCGCACTGACAACTCCTTCACGGACCAAGACGTTGGGTCAAGTGTGATCAGTTGCTATTCCGAACACCCCCGTATTATATGCGAGGGGGCCGAAGCCGACGACTGGTAAACTTTTAGATTAGAAAAACGGCCGCACAGGAGGAAATAACTTTCCGACAAAGGCATAAATGTAACACAACCTTAATGTATCATAATATTGTTCTCACAATTCCGGTACACTTATTCGAACATAATATCCTTTGAGCACTGACCCTCTATCAAGCCGGCGCCCTCTAGGATGTCCTCCAAATAATGCTTCGGCGTGCGATGGTCCTTGCCTCTGAGCGGGCCCTCAGTTGCAACATGAGTGGCCTTCATCTTGGCCAAGTACATCTTGACACGGGCGAAGGCCCTCCGGGCACCTTCTATGCACGCCGACCGCTTGACGGCTTCAATCCGCAGGACTGCATCGACAAGTCGCTGCACAAAACCGAAATAGCTGTTCGGAATGGGTTCAGCCGGCCATAGCCGGACTAAAACATCCTTCATGGCAGCTCTGGACATCTTGTGGAGATCGGCCCACTGGGCCATCTGTTCATTCAGCAATGCCGGATGTCGTGGCATGTTGAAGTGTGACCAGAAAAGCTTCTCCGCAGCACGTCCTTCCTGCACTTGGAAGAACTGCGCCGCATTGGAGACACTCTTCGGCAGGTCCAAGAATGCGTCTGGAGAATTCCACAATTGATTAAGCAGAGCATACTTCGGGTCGCCGAACTTACTCTGTAAAAGAAAGGGCTTACCAGCCACTATCTCCCCAGCTTGCCGGACCTCCTCCCGAGCCGCTCTAAACTCGGACCGTGCTTCTCTCGCCTCTTGTAAGGCCTTATCGAGTTCGGCTGCCTTGGCTTTGGTATCCTCCTAGAGTGATTGGCATTTGCCAGTGGCATCCTTTAGCTCTCGCTCTATGGAAGATATACTCTCCTCGCACTGGCGCCGAGTGGCCTGTTCGGCCTTTAATTCAGCAGCCGCCTTCTTGGTAGCCGCATTGCTCACTCTGGCCTGCTCCTTGGCCTGGGCAAGCTCAGCCCGAAGGGTCTCAACCGCGGCAGCACCATCTATAGTTATGCATGTCACGGTGTATAGTTTTCAGCTTCGTGCTCATACTATTATAAATGCATAACCGGAGTGTCCCAATACATACCTTGTGCCTCATCGAGCTGCCTGTTAATCAGAGTAATGTCCTCATCAGATAACTCAAGTCTATGGTTTAGATCTGCGACTTCCGCAGCTTGGGCGGTCGCCATTGACATAACAGCCTGTTTTCAAATTAATTATGTCACTTCCTGAACATATCTTTTTGATCCTCTGATTGCCTCCCTGTGGAAGCCGACCAGAGTCTCAGGGGCTACTATCTATATAGAGGCGATTTTTGCACATAAAGAGTGGTTAAGATATTACATTACATACCTCGAAGCCTCTCAGCAGGCCCGTGAAGGCTTCATCTAATCCGCTTCTCGCGGACATCCTCTCAACTACCGCACCCATTAAGTTATGATGTTCTTCTGAGATGGACGCACTTTGCAATGTGCCCATCAGAATATCCTGCACCTCCAGATTTCTGGAGGTTGCTGTGGGAGTACGGACTCCCTTCAAAGGGGTACGCTTACTCGACCCTAGAGTCGTCTTCGGCTGTAAACCGGATAGTTCGGGGCCCTCACTGTTGGTCCCCGTGGGGGTTGCGCCCCCTGGACCTTTGGCGACCGAGGTATCACCCTAGGACGCTGTCTTCATTGTCCCCCGCGCCACTTGATGGTCAGAGGAGATCCTCCGGGACGATACCTCGAAGTCGTCCGCCCTTAGGGACGAGAAAGCTTGTGGAGGATTCTCGCTTTCCATCATCTCCGGAGGCAAGTCCCCCGATGAGGAGGACTGTTGAGGTAGGTAGCGGGCCGGACTGCAAACATATAGTTTAAATGTTACCCTTGCAAACCGAAAAGAATAGGACATGTCTAGAACATCCTTGTTCACTTACGATTCGGCAAAGGGCTTGTCCCGATAGAAGAGCTCTGTGTCAACTTCGGCTTCCGAACCTGAACCATCTGACAGGGATATCTTCCGTCTCTTGGGTGCCTCCACCTCCAAGTCTTCGGAGGCAGTCCTTTTCTTCCCATGGGGAGAAGGGAAATCACCTTCTCCTTCCCCTTCATCTTCATCTTCAGAAGAGGGAGCTTCAGTCTCCCCGGACATAGTATCCAGTATACCTTTAGAGTGGAGGCTACCTTCAGCCCTTTTGCTCTTCTTCTTGTCCTCCTTCTCGGCATTTGATACGGCGCCGAGGCCAGCATCCACATTAACACAGGATCAGCTGAGTCTTCGGGAAGTGAAGCTGAACACCTTATTCGTCCCTCCTTCTTTATCCAGCCCTGGTTAAAGAAAGGTTTCTCAGTACATCGCTATGGGATAATCAACCAAGTTGCATTCAGAAGTTGGGTGCTTACCAGGTATCCGGATGGTTGCAGTTGAGGCTGATGTCCTCGGATGTGTCCGACCACTGCTTTCGAGTCTTGAAGAATAGTTTCCACATCCCTCTGTGTGTTGTGCCGAAGAATTGCTGAAGGGTCCGCGGCCCTTCCGGATTGAATTCCCACATGCGGAGAGGCCGTCGCTGGCATGGAAGGATCCGGCGGACTAGCATTACCTGGATCAGATTAATAAGGCCGGTGTCCTTGTCGAGGATGCTCTGGATATGATTTTGCAGCGTCTGCACTTCATCAGTTGATCCCCAGTCTAGCCCCTTATTAATCCACAATGCATGTCGCAATGGAGGGCCAGATCGGAACGCAGGTGAGGCCGCCCATTTGGTACCGCGGGGTTCGGTGATATAGAACCACTCCCGCTGCCATAAGTTGGAGGTTTTCGTGAAGGTACCTTTTGGCTAGATAGTATTGGCGAGATTGCTCACCATAGCACCGCTGCACTCTGCCTGCCCCCCATCGATTATCTTTGGCTTCACATTGAAGGTCTTGAGCCATAGGCCGAAGTGTGGAGGGATGTGGAGAAAAGCCTCACACATGACGATAAACGTCGAGATGTGAAGAAAGGAGTCTGGAGCTAGATCGTGAAAATCTAGCCCATAATAGAACATAAGGCCACGAACGAAGGGGTGGAGAGCGAACCCTAGCATGCGGAGGAAGTGAGAGATGAATACAACCCTCTCGCCGGATTTTGGTGTGGGGATAACCTGCCCGTTGGCAGGGAGCCTGTGGGGGATTTCCGCAGTCAGGTGCCTCACCTGCCGGAGCTTCACGATATCTTCCTCGATGACCGAGGAGGCCGCCCACCTGCCTTGGAGGCTGGATCTAGACATAACTAGAAGGCTTGGTTGCAATGAAATAAATTGAGACCTGGGCGCTGGAGCTTGAGGCTGAAAAGAGGTAGGCGTGGGGGAGAAAGACGGTCTGTATCCCTTTATAAAGGCGATGAATATCGAATGGCTCCTCACGGGCCTTAAGGCTCGCCTATTTCCAAGGGATCATGCAAACGACATGGTTGGATTACCCATGTCCATATTTATAAGGATCCCATGATAAGAGGGCATGACCTCTGTTTTGACAAGATGTGCCAATAAAGACCGCGTCTCGTAACGCGGGGCGAGATGCTGGAAGACGGTTCGAAATAATAACCAGGCAAGGGACGTGACATCTCGCCACAAAAGTTGTCAGTAGATGGGACTTGTTAATATTGTACCTTGTTGTGGTTGTGTATGGTGTCTGTTTCGTAGAGCCGGACACGTTTTCTTTGTTCAAGGACTACTTTGAAGTATTCGGAGGAGGAACCCGCCTTGCAATGCCGAAGACAATCAGCGTGCCGGACACGTTGCCCTTGAAGCCTGGTTCAGGGGCTACTGAGGGAGTCCTGGATTAAGGGGTCCTCGGGCGTCCGGGCTATGTGACATGGGCCGGACTAATGGGTCGTGAGGATACGAGACAGAAGACTTCCTCCCGTGTCCGGATGGGACTCTCCTTCTTGTGGAAGGCAAGCTTGGCGTTCGGGTATGAAGATTCCTTCCTCTGTAAACCCGACTCTATATAACCCTAGGTCCTTCCGGTGTCTATATAAACCGGAGGGTTTAGTCCCTAGAGGAATAATCATAATCATATAGGCTAGACATCTAGGGTTTAGCCATTACGACCTCGAGGTAGATCAACTCTTGTAAACCTCATATTCATCCAAGATATCAAGCAGGAAGTAGGGTATTACCTCCATCAAGAGGGCCCAAACCTGGGTAAACATCATGTCCCTGTCTCCTATTCCCTCGATCCTCAAACACACAATTTAGGACCCCCTACCTGAGATCTGCCGGTTTTGATGCCGACACCCACTCCCTTGCCCGAAACCCTCAAAACAGGTTACAACAGACGTTGTCGTCGGGTCAATGCCTTTGACCGTTAACTCTGATGAGTGGGGCCGTGTAGGGCCAAGTCCACCTTTGACCATTTACCCGTATAATGGTTTCATATGCTGACCATATAGTGGCATTCGTATACGTGGGCGCATGCAACCAACCGCGGTCGTGGGGTAGCACGTGTCCATGGGACATGCTTGAAACGTCCCATCGTATAAAGAGGGGGAACCACCTCGCGGCGCATCGCCCCTACCATTTCCCCCCAGGGTTTTCCCCCAAATCCACTCCCTGCCGCATCGTCTTTCTCTCCCCCACCGGCATCGTCTCGCTCTCCTCCACTGCCTCCACCGCACCGTCTTGCTCTCCCCCACCACATCCTCTTCCTCACCTTCAGCGCCTCCATCTCTCCGATGGCGGAAGCTCGTGGCGACGCCGGCGCATTAGCCGGAGATGTAGTGGAGCTGCAGGGCGCGGTGACCGCGGATGTTGGCAGCATCCACGACGATGCGGGGAAACTCGCAATCGCTGCAAATGTGGAGAAGAAGGTGACGGCGTCGAGCAACGTAGTCCATCTCGATACCCCCGATGCGCAGCCTGGCGAGGATCAGGAGGTATTTGCACTTGCTTGTTAGTTGCAATATTTAGGATATTAGTTTGTAGAGTTAGTTGCATTGGTTAGATTGTGATTCATACGGTAGTATAGATGGTTAGAGTAGTTGGTTTGACGGATGGGTCAGGGTTTTCTGTATTGGGGGATGGGGTTTTTTGTACTAGGGTTTGTTGGACAAATTCGTTGCAAAATGCTAGATGTAGATCTGTATGATAGATAGGGATCTCTGTGCTTCAATGCTACATAGATGTATGCTTATTAGATTTGATTTTAATGCTCACAGATTGGGGTTCTACAGACATGTATGCTTATTAGGTTGGGTCCCTATTAGATTTGTTTTTGAATGCTACTCAGATTGGGGTTTTGAATGTCATATGCCCAAATGGAATCCATCGATTAAGAAGTTATTTGATTCATTAGTATATAAATTTGTCCATAATATGTAGTTATATTAGCTCTGTTGTTCAATGTGTGTGCTTGACAATGGAAAATGCAAATAGGATCATAGTATATCGGGAGTATAGTAGCCCTATGATCAATGTGTCATGTGTGCATATCTAAATTTTTAACTGGCTTCTGTATTTACTAGTGATGGATGTAATTGTATATTCAGGAGGATGATGGTTGGGTGGGAAGAGGAAGCTGGCCCAGTACGACATGTACGATCTAGAGTTTAGTGACGACAAAGAATATGAGGTAAGCCTACTTGAAATTTAGATTGTTCATTTAGTTCCTTTGACATGGTGTATATGAATCTATAATGTATTAATGTAATGCATTCATGTGTGCAGTATGATTCTGGTGAAGATGTGTACAAGGGAAACGACGCGTCCTTCACAACGAAGGATGTGGAGAAGATCAAGGCCAAGGGAGTTGCTTCCTTCTACAACCGCAAGATCAAGAAGTGGCACTGCCCCTACTACCCCACCAAGCCAAAGCCAAAGGATGGCCGCTTCGATCACCTTGTGTCTCATGCAGAGGATGTAGTGATTCGCAGGGAGGACTAAATGATCAGGGGACAGCATGCTGCCCTCACGAAGGCCCTGACTCCGGTGTGATGTGATGATGTGATGAACTGAATGTGGCAGCATGTTTTATCTTTTTCTTTTGGGTTACTTTTGGTAATTTCAATGTGGCTATTTATGGTGTGATGAATTGAATCTATGGTGATGGTAGTAATGTATTATGCTATCTATATTTGTCTGTCCTTAAATTTGCCTGTGGTGTATGGTTAGTTCTGTTTAGATGTTGAAAACTATGAGTTTAGGGGCTGCAATTATCACACATGTTGTTTCAGTGTTGCTTCACTGATCAGACATGCTGCCTTTTCTCACCAGTTTAGGTGCTGCAATGATCACACATGTTGTTTCAGTGTTGCTTCATCGATCAGACATGCTACTTTTTCACTGTTCATTAATCAAATCAAATGCATGCTTTTTCCCACCAGTATATTTCATTATCCGATTTTTTGAACTGACATTTGACAGGACAATATAAATTCAAAAAAATGCAAAAAAATAAAACCTTGGCAAACTATCTATGTTTGTGTAGGAGATCATGTGTGCAAAATTTGTGGTGATTTAGAGGAGGTCAAAGAAATTTAAATTTGAGAAGTGTGCTCTAGATGAGCTCCCAGGCGGTAAACAGCCCATTTGTAATCAAGTTTTTTTGGACCCACTCTAAATGAGCCAAATGTTTTTATTAACACCTATTCAATCTATATAGTGTATATTCAAAGTCTCACTATTTTTTGAATTAATCTTCATATTTTTACATTTTCTTTTGAAAAAATATGCTTTAATATAAAAACTATTAAAAGCACGTTTAAAATATGAAAATGGAAAACTAAGTTCAGATCCTTCTTATTCACTTTGAAATAAAGCTTTGGCGATTTTTTTAATTTTTTTAATTTTTCAAAAACAGAAGGTAACACTGGTGCGCGTCGGTCCTAAACAAACGGTTTTTAACCCCTTTCCGCGACGGCATTTGGAACCGTCGCCAAGTGAGTGTGGGCGATAGGGGGGTCCTTCACACACGCCCCAGAAACCGTAGGGGATAGGGCCCCTACAGTACTCCTACTCGTTTCTGCTCGCATTGCCATCGCAGTTGGTATTCTGTGCTGCTACGTTTACGATGCGCGGCCCATCATAAACGGTTCACTATTATAGAACGTGTATGATGCGCGGCCCATCACAAACGGTTCACCATTAAGAAGATTAGCTAATCGTCGTACGAGTGTCGGACAGGATTACAAAACGTCGGACCGTCGTAACATCGTCGTACACGACAACCATCACACACGCTATTCTGTGGTGCAACGTTTACGATGCATACTTCATCAAAAACAGTTCATGGTTGCGAATCGTGTACGATAAGGCAACTAACACAAACGTTTAGTTTGCCCACACCGTTTGTGATATTGTCTGACATCGCACACGCTTTGCAAACGGCAACTGTGTGCATGCTTGCACATGTTTCCTCTCTGTGAACCGTTGCGGATTATGGTGTATATCGCAAACGTTTGTGTTTTACCAACCGTGTGTGCCGTAACAACCCGGAGAGAGTAATTTCAATGTAATTTAATTGCTGCTTTTCCAAATTGTACCGGATTTGGATTTAAATTTGAATTTGAATGTAAGCTACAGCTTTATTCATATCCATCAGGTTCAAACAACAAATGCATTATTCGATTCATAGGTACATATGTTCAAGAATTACATAAGAACCAAATAAAGAATGATGAACCACTGTTGTATACTTGTACTATTAAAGACGGTAAAGAAAGAGGCGAAATATATTATGGTTGCTGAACAAGGTGAAGCGGAATGCCCATATTCTGCCCTCCTCCATGCAGAAGGCACGCACGACTCTAGTCGAACCCCTTGTGATGGCCGACCGCTCATCCTTCACGGTCTTCATGAAAACATCTAGATAATCATCGTGTTTTGGTAGAAATGCTTTAACCTTTGCATGCCCACCAATCATGTAGTTTGAGAGGTAATCTTGAGTAAACTACTTTGGCAACCACTTCAAAGGAAAAAGATTCACACATTGTCAACTAACACAACTCATTATGGGCAGTAAAAACAAGGCTACAGAGTTCTTACTTACCATCCTGCAGTTCGCTGTTTTCTTGGATAAAGTGTAAACAAATAGTTTAATTGCCATCTTTGACCCATTTTACTAACAATCTTTATCAGCTTCCTCACTTGATGGTGGTTCATCGATATCTCATTGCCCCATACGCAGAAAGGGTCGAAACGCGGATCTTTACCAATGACATATGTACCTAAAAGCACCAAGTTAATATTAGAAGCTAAACATCAATTGCACAATGATGTAGTACAACACTCTTTTATAATATGTCTATATACAACCGTATGTGGTAGTCCATTTGAAATCTCTAAAAAGACAAATATTTAGGAACGGAGGGAGTATCTTATAACATCCAATATACTCACATATTAGATGAATTAACATCTTATATTATGGGCCGGAAGGAGTTTAGTTCATTCTTACAGATTATCGACTGATTAACTGCTGCTATATCCATGGGTTATAGTTACTTTGAGTTAGTTCGGGCTCAAATAGCCCTAAAGTATATCTAAACATGAGGGCTAGTTTGAGCTAGTTGCATCTATAACCCACCCAAAAAAACTATCCAACCCAAGACGTGCTAATTGGAGGTAGTTCTCCTAGTGCATTTATTGTCAATCTAACCCTGCCATCCAAACAACTCTTTGGATGGAGTTAGTTCAGGGTTAGTAATGAGCTAGAAACTAACTTTAACCTCTAGCTAAGTTGAGTATCCAAACAGGGTTGTGTTGTTGCTGTTGCTGCTGCTGCTCTTCTACGTATATCTTAGATATCATTAGAACATTAATGTAACACTCTTCCTTATTGCTATGTAGCCTAGGATTGCATATTTAGACATTAAGTACAGTGCATGTTGCTATGTAGCCCCAGATATATTACATATGGCCCTAGTTAACCTAACGAAAAATGGGTTACAGATATATCCAGTTAAAAGTCCGATTCACTGATTAGTCCCTTATCAGCCACCGGCCTATATGGTACCAACTACCAATATCCTGAAGAGTGAGCAGATATAAGCCATGGGATGAAACTAACCTCGATGGAAAACAAAAGTCGTTCCCAAAATTGTCCTCTGTAGGTACATCGAGAAGCATGTTATGCACAACAGGCTAAACATCAACCAAAATTATACATGGCACACAAAATAATCTCCAAAAGATAGCTTTAGTGTGCAGGTTTAAGCACGCTAGTAAAGAAAAACAAGTGGAAAGGTGTGCTAACTGCAACAGGCCTAACATTTAACAACAAGCAAACATAGTCATTCAAACTGGTATTGTGCTGGTCTAAGTACACTGGTTATGGTTAAATAAAAATGGAAAGGCGTGTTAACTACAAGATGCAACAACCAAATGTAGTCATTCATAGTGGTATTGTTGAAACTAGTACTGATGAAATTGAACTGCACAGTTCATACTTGCACATATGGAACATCATGTTGTGAATAACTGGAATAAACAAGGCATACTACGAACAACCAAAGATAGCATTTGAAACTGAACATATGCTAACTACAAGCAACTGAACAATCAAAAAACTTTAAAAGAGGCATATGCTAGCTATAACAGGCTTAACAGCAAGCAAATATATGCATTCCTATTGGTATGTTTAAAACTGGATTGATGAAATGTACTGCACAGTAAATAATTGCACGAATAGAGCATCACATTGTGAACAACTGAAATAAACAAATCATGGGTTTCCTCACTTGTCACAGACGGGCTCGTTCCCGTGGGAAGAGCACGGACCCTGGATGCGCTCCATGTTGTCGCAGATGGGATCCTTCCCCTTGGAAGAGCACGGCTGTAGGATGCCCTCGCTGATGTCACAGACGGGCGTTTTCCCCTTGGAAGAGCAGATGGGCTCTTTCCCCTTGGAAGAGCCGGAGAGGGTGCCCTCCTCGTGGTCGCTGTCGATGAGGTCTGACTAGGAAGCTGAGGATCCCAAGCGAGCGACGCAGAACGTGTCCTTCAGAAATGACAAAAGGGGCTCGATGGTGATGTAGAATGGCAAATTGTTGATAGCGAGCCAGAGGAGATTAGCGGCGGGGCCATCGATGAGATCGACGGCGGTTGAACCCGAAGGGTTGGGTGTGGGCCACTTAACCTGTGACACAGCCCGCCTCAGGCCGTCGCTGTCGATAACCTCGATGTCGTAGCCGGCGGCCGAGACATGCCCGCATACTCTAGCCTGCTGCTTGAGTGCCTGCCGCCAGTAATGGTTGTCAGCTTCCTCAGCGACGTCGGACGAAGAGACCGCTATACACCTCTTTTGGGCCAGTTGCTCGTCGAGCTCCACAGGAAGCATAGCCGGGCTTAGGCTGCGATGCTCTGGAGTGGGGGATGGGGATGGGGGTCTGTGGGAAAGGGGTCATTTGGCAGGTGTCATCTAAGAAACTCAGGGCGGCCTGGGTATGAGATCGGTGGGTAAGCTGCGCGGGCAAACCGGCAGATGTTGACAATGGAGGCCTTGCGCGGTGGCGGTGGCGGCGGCATCGGCGGTAGGGACCTTGCTAGGGTTTCGAGCGAGGGAGGGTGTGTGTGTGTGTATGTGTGTGTGCGTGCACGCGCGAGGAGGTTTTGGTGTGTGTGTGTGTGTGTGTGGAGGGGGGGCGCGGGGTGTTTGAGGAAATGACACGGGTACTAAAAGTTTTACTACGCGGGAGTCAAACGCGAGAGTGAAATGCCGGGATATTGAAATTTTGATGATAGTGCATCGCACACGGTCCGGAGATAACAACCATGTGTTATGAAACAGGGAACCCTGGAGGCGGGCAGATATTTTCTAGGGATGCAGGCGGGATTGGGAACAAGAAACATCGCACACGGTCCGGAGATAACAACCGTGTGTTATGAAACAGAAAAACCCTCGAGGCGGGCAGATATTTTTGAGAGGGGGAGCCTCGTGGAGCCCAATGTACTGTGCGGATGTGTGCGTGACAAGTGCACCGGTGTGGCACACGCTTAGTTTGAGTGAACCGTGTGTATTGCGTCATCCGACTTGTCTAATATTCATAAATTTGGCGAAAAATGACAGGGGAGAGGGTCAGAACACGAACACACTTGCATTTGGACCAAATTTATGTATCAAAAGGGTGGTTTGATTTTCAAATACCAAATGCAACTTCGATGTGGCGCCTCTCCCGCAAAGTGCACTGTATTGCTTGCCCCCGCCCCACCCCTTGTGTCGGCATGAAGGGAATCCTAAGCTATGAATGCATGCCCCCTCCCCCCCCCAACCGAGGTTCACCTAGCAAAGTGCGAAGTAGCTAGCAGCCCCCCTCCTCCCTCGTGTCGGCACGAAGGGAATCCTAAGCTATGAATGCATGCCCCCCCAACCGAGGTTCATTCACCTAGCAAAGTGCCAAGTAGCTAGTAGCCCCCATCCCTCGTGTCGGCACGAAGGGAATCCTAAGCTATGAATGCATGCCCCCCAACCGAGGTTCACCCTAGCAAATTGCGAAGTAGCTAGCAGTCCCCCACCCTCGTGTCAGCACGAAGGGAATCCTAAGCTATGAGTGCATGCCCCCCCCCAACCGAGGTTCACCCTAGCAAAGTGCGAAGTAGCTAGCAGCCCCCCTCCCTCGTGTCGGCACAAAGGGAATCCTAAGCTATGAATGCGTGCCCCCCCAACTGAGGTTCACCTAGCAAAGTGCGAAGTAGCTAGCAGCCTCCCGCCCTCGTGTTGGCAAGAAGGGATTCCTAAGCTATGAATGCATGCCCCCCAACCGAGGTTCACCTAGCAAAGTGCGAAGTAGCTAGCAGCCCCCCTCCCTCGTGTCTGCACGAAGGGAATCCTAAGCTATGAATGCATGCCCTCCCCCCCCCCAACCGAGGTTCACCCTAGCAAAGTGCTAAGTAGCTACCATCCACCCCTCCCTCGTGTCGGCACGAAGGGAATCCTAATCTATGAATGCATGCCCCTCCCCCCAACCGAGGTTCACCTAGGAAAGTGCGAAGTAGCTAGCAGCTCCCCCCTCGTGTCGGCACGAAGGGAATCCTAAGCTGCATGCCCCCTCCCCCCCAACCGAGGTTCGCCTAGCAAAGTATGAAGTAGCTAGCAGCCCCCGCCCCCTCGTGCGGCCACGAAGGGAATCCTAAGCTATGAATGCATGCCCCCCAACCGAGGTTCACCTAGCAAAGTGCGAAGTAGCAACCCCCCCCCCCCCCCACACTTTTAGTCGGCGGGCCAGAGAGGCATATATCTCACCAAGATGGATCGTAAAACGGACCAAGAATAATCCACCTTGGTCGTACAACCTCTCTCTTGTTGTTGGTCAAAGTGATGGCCGTCCATGCGACCCCGGAGATGGGCTAGCTCGCCAATAATCACGCAATTAGCACCAGTCCCTGAAGACAACCACTACATGCGTGTGGCCCAAACATATGTATGGACAGGTGTGTTTTTGAGTAATAATGGAACAACTTTGATGAGGCACCGTGATTTCGAACTAGAAATCCACACACTTGGTGAGGGTTAGGTTGACGATGTATATGTATGTTACACCACACTTAAAGCCAACGACAGGGATTCATGCATGCATGCATAGTATATGCGCTCAAACTTAATTAGGTCTGAATCTTACCATGACCTATACTACGATAAGGAGGCGAACCAAATGAAGAATCCTCCATGGTAATCTATCTTGTTGTTGGTCAAGGTGATCATGGATGTCCACACGAGCCCACGAATATATAGGCTTGTCGCCGATAACCACGCGAGGGAGTGTATCGTTCGAAGGCAACCACTACACGCATATGTATGGAGGTGATGCGTGCATGCATGTTTGAATACAAAACATTGATGTGGCGCGTGTGTCAAAAATCATACACTAGCTCCCCGCACAGAGCGAGATCGGTTCATGATGTGTCGTTGTACTAGCCACTTCAACTCGATGGGAGGGATTCATGCGTACATATGCATGTGTGTGTGCTCAAACTGTATCATGCATGTCATCCCAGAGCAAAAATAATAATCCCCTCCTAAGTCAAATTAACCTCTCTTTTTGTCTGGCAAAAAGTAGTGATGGACCAAGCGGGCCCACAGATGGAAAGCATCGATATCGCTGATAACAGCTTAAGTGGGTGCGAGAGGACAACCACTACCGCTTTGCATGTGGGCCAAACATATATTTGTTGAATACCCAAAATGCAGAACTTTGATGTGCCACATGCCTCAAAAACTGTAAACCATGCACCCACACAGAGTGAGGTTCATATCAAGTGTACTACATATGATGGTCCCCTTCCCCCCTCTTCACCGCATACTATATGCTCCTGCCGTAATATATGTACAACCCAAAAGAATCCTCATCGATGGTGAAATTAATTAACCTCTCCCGATGTAGGTGAAAGTGATTCATGCATGCATCGATGATGGCCTCGTGGGCCCACAGATGGAAGCGTCACACGTGAGTGTCTTAGCTAGGATATGCATGTGGCCCAAAAAGGTGTTGTGTGATGTTTGAATAACCAATTTCACACTTTTGATGTGGCACGTGCCTCGGTAACCAAAAAGTCCTGACACTGAGTGAGGTGTACTTGTTCACGGATGCGTACGTATAGTATATATGCTAGTCCCCTCCCACCTCTTCGATGCGTACTATATACGACCATAACACAAACAAAAAAGATTCTACCTTGCTGGTCAAATTAACCTCACTGCCGGCTGTTCGTCAAAGTGATGGACGATGACCTCGCGGGCCCACAGAAAGCGTCACACGCAAGTATCGAGTGTCGTGTAAGACAACCATCGACTGCATGTGGCCAAAACATTTATGTATGAAAGGGTTGTGTAATATTTTAAATAACGATTTTCACGACCCTGATGTGGCATCGGCCTGCCTAACAAAACGGCCAACCCACACGGTGGCTCACAAATCGTAGTGTCCTGCGAGCCACCCGCCACCCCCACACGCACACACCCACACACACACCGCGAATCCACCGCTACTACGATGCATGTTAAATTAATTATCCCGCGGTGAACATACATGTTACCAAAGGATGGACGTTTTAATTTCAAAAAAATCACAGAGATCATTAAGACGTTTTAGTGCATTGATAGATTGATTTTCTACGGGTATAATGTGCAAAAATCAAATTTGAGCTACATGCACACGTGATAGTGCACCTAAATGGATTGAAAAAACACATGTGTCTCACTGGGTGCATGTTTACTCCCCGTGCAACAAATTTCAAACATTGTGAATCTTGATTTTTAAATTCTAGTACATCGAAAACTTATTTGAAGTTCATAAAACTTATCGTGTTGTCATATGGACACCAATACAAAGTGGCATTGTACTTTTTTTGTCAAATTTGAGACCAGTTTTGATGTAATCTTTATCTAATTATGGACGGGAGATTATTAATAATTGGGAACCAATATCCCAAATGGAATATTTATTCGAACCGTGAGCGTTAGACCAACAATGGATACGTGCCATGCTTCGGCTAATAAAGCGGTAGCATTAATCATCCAAATAGAAAAACAATATACATGCCGATGTGTGACCCGTGTGGCGTGCGAGCAGGCGTGAGTTGACGGGACGCATGCGAGCAGTCTGCCGCGCAGGCAGATGGGGAGGCGTGCGTGCAGGTGTGTGAATTGATGGATGCATGCTCGCTGTGCAGTGTCATCGGGAGGCGTGCGAGTAGCTGTGTGAAACTTTGGTAGGCATGCCAAAGTTCCGGTGCACAGGCTCACCGGGAGGCGAGCCATCGGTTTGACCGCGGCCCGCCTCTCTCCCACAACTCCCACTACTCCATATTAATGGTGCGCCCGAGCGGCCGCACCCCCTATACTCGCTACGCACACACAATCCTCTCTCTCCGCTTGCATCCTCGACGCCACTCTCAGTCCTCAAAGTCGTCAGTGTATGAGGATGCCGCCGAAGCGCCCCATCGGAGGGAGTGGCGACGCCGGGGCTGCTCAAGCACCGGAGCACGGCGTGGAGATGGAGACAGAGGTTGCCGTCACCATCGGCGAGTTATCGCTGCACCATTACGTCATCGATGGCGTCGAGCTTCCATAGCCGGAGGCGGAGTTCCACACCGACTCCGACGACCACTCCGGTGACGACTCCGACGACAACGGACAGCTGGTTAGCCATCTATACCCATTTATGTGTCAAATAGATCATAGGGTTTCTCTGGTTATTCCTGCCTCCCCCTTTTTGGAACAGAAATCTTGTGGTTATATTCTCCCAATCCATCAAATCTGAGTAAGTTTCGTTAGATCCGTGTAGTGTATTGATTGTTTGAATGGTACAGGTGATAAGTGATTAGTTGTTTCATCTGTGCAAATGATTTCTGCTAGTAATCCGACTAGGGTTAGTGTTCGTGTTAATAATTCCTAGCCAGGACTTGACAATTGATTTTGAATGACCTACATATGTTTGTGCCATTATTTTCTTCAAGATTGGTCTGTACGTAGATGACTGTGCTTAAAAATCAAACCATAATCTCTGGATATGTATAAATAAATAGCCATAATTTCCTAATCCTACTTGACGACATGTGATCAGTGATTTGATGCCAAATTTGTTTTACTATTTGTATAGGTGCTGTCTGACGATGTGGACAGCGAGGATGAAGATACCCAGAGGAGGTACAAGAGGTGAATCCTGAGGGAGCTTTATGCGGGAATGCATAACAGGCGTATTAGGACCTGGAATGACGGCTATGGATGCCCATTTTGCAACCACAAGCTTCATGATGCGTATCTAAGTGTTCTGGCGCATGCAAGAGGACAGGCCATTGGCTCCTTCAAGCAGAAGTATTCTTGCAGGGTGGTGCACGGCGCATACGCCGAGTACCTAGAGACGCTTCAGGATCATGCACTACAAAAAATACACTTCCGTGATGATACGTGTTTGTCACAGTAGGTCGCGTTTTTTGTCATGCATGTACATCCATGACAAATTTATGACAGAATCAAGATAGTCATACCTGTGCTGTCGTAGAAGTGTTCCATGACATTACCAAAATTATCATCACGGAAGTGTCCACTTCCATGACGATAAATCGCGCGTCACAGAAGTGCTTTCGTCAAGGGTGACCGACATGTGGCATCCACCGTAACGGAACGCCGTTAAGCTATCGGGTCGTGTTTTGGATCCGAGAACCCGTTAACAGCCCTGACCAATGGGGATTTTCCATGTGTAAAATCAACATTGGCTAGAGGAAACACGTGTCGGCTCATCGTTGGGACAGATGTCATCCACTCACTGGACAGAAGGCGCCTATGATACATCGACACGTGGCACGGCCCAACAGTGGCCCATTCTTGTGAAAAGGCCAGCCCATTTGACTTGGTCAAAAGCTGGCGGGCCGACCCATGGAAAGCCTGTTAACGACCTGTTCGCATATAGCCCATTTACAGCCCGCTAACCCAAGGCCCGTTACGCCCTATCCGAATTAGGCCTAGTAGCGTCATCTGGGCCATCCAATATGATTCCAGCCCGTTTTCACTTCTGGCCCATGTATAGCCCATGACGTCTTTCGGCCCATATGAGGCCCTTTGTAACTCTTGGCCCATTAGCGGCCCGTGCTGAAACTGGCCCGTAATGAACAGTGTATTACTTTACATCCATTAACTGCTCATGGTGAAACTGGCCCGTAATGAACAGTGTATCACTTTATACCCATTAACGGCCCATTATTCCGTTGGGCCGTTTCCAGCCCAAGTTAACTTTCGGCCTTCTGAGGGCCCATTTATTCTTGGGCTCATTTGCAGCATTCGGTTACTTACGGCCTGTTACTGTCATTTTCTGCTTGTGGGCCAAATTCAGCCCGTCGTTACAGTCGGCCCGTTTGTGGACCGTTAGTCTGTCGGGCCATTTTCATAGCATCACCAAATACGGCCTATTAACGGCCCGTTATGGTCAACCCATAAAATGTATGATTTCCATTAAAGACCCGTCTACGGCCCATTAAAGGCCCGTACAAGATCCATAAATGAGTCGGCGGCCCATGGATCCTACGAGACGTAGAAGGCCCATGGATCCTACGAGACGTACAAGGCCCATGGATCCTACGAGACGTAGAAGGCCCATGGATCCTACGAGACGTAGAAGGCCCATGGATCCTACGAGACGTAGAAGGCCCATGGATCCTACGAGACGTAGAAGGCCCATGGATCCGACGGCCCGTGAAGGGCCATGGTCGGGCGAGTTGGCCCCCATTTGAACGATATAGCATATTCAAAGAATTATCCTACTCAATACTATACAACAAAGAGATCAAGGCATAGAAAGGTAGAATAATCCTACACTATACAATAAAGATATTACAGCCGATTATACCCACTGGGCATTATGGTTCGGCACAGGTGGTAATAAAGCATACACAAACAGCAAATTACATACACTGGGCAAATACAGCTCATACATCATGGACGCGCATCAACTTAACTCCATTTGAACTATAATCTCTTCAGAAAACAGGATTGGCCGGATTTAGATAGCACAAATTTCAGTCTGGAAAATCTCCAATTCCTTCATGGTTACCTCAGTGTCTTGTTTCATTTTTTGACTCCTGCTTCTAATACCTGCATGTCCAGTCTCAACTTGTTGATTATATGTTGACAATCATGTACACGTTGTCTTGCCACCTCTAGTTGATGCTCGATAACATCAGCACATTCCAATTCCAATCCATAATCATTCGGTAACGGCCATGCCGCACTGCTCGCAGACCTTTGTGTTGATGTCACTTCATCCTGAAATGTTTCTATAAGTACACATGACTAGGGCAAAAATATAGTTGCAACAGTGAAGCGAACAAGACACTATTTTGTACTACATGGCAAAACAGGAATAACAATAATGTTACACGTCACTTTCAAAAAAATGTTATACGTCATGAAGCATAAGCAGGTGATATTTTAAATTTTATAAAAACGATAGTCTGTGCAGCCTGCATACAGAAATGAAGGAAATATGCCCTAGAGGCAATAATAAAGTATTATTTATTTCCTTATATCATGATAAATGTTTATTATTCATGCTGGAATTGTATTAACCGGAAACATAATACATGTGTGAATACATAGACAAACAAAGTGTCACTAGTATACCTCTACTTGACTAGCTCGTTAATCAAAGATGGTTATGTTTCCTAGCCATAGACATGAGTTGTCATTTGATTAACGAGATCACCTCATTAGGAGAATGACGTGATTGACTTGACCCATTCCGTTAGCTTAGCACTCGATCGTTTAGTATGTAGCTATTGCTTTCTTCATGACTTATACATGTTCCTATGACTATGAGATTATGCAACTCCCGTTTACCGGAGGAAGACTTTGTGTGCTACCAAATGTCACAACGTAACTGGGTGATTATAAAGGTGCTCTACAGGTGTCTCCAAAGGTACTTGTTGGGTTGGCGTATTTCGAGATTAGGACTTGTCACTCCGATTGTCGGAGAGGTATCTCTGGGCCCACTCGGTAATGCACATCACTATAAGCCTTGCAAGCATTGTGACTAATGCGTTAGTGGCAGGATGATGTATTATGGAACGAGTAAAGAGACTTGCCGGTAACGAGATTGAACTAGGTATCGAGATACCGACGATCGAATCTCGGGCAAGTAACATACCGATGACAAAGGGAACAACGTATGTCGTTATGCGGTCTGACCGATAAAGATCTTCGTAGAATATGTAGGAACCAATATGAGCATCCAGGTTCCGCTATTGGTTATTGACCGGAGAGGTGTCTCGGTCATGTCTACATCGTTCTCGAACCCGTAGGGTCCGCACGCTTAAAGTTACGATGGCAGATATATTATGAGTTTATATGTTTTGATGTACCGAAGGTTGTTCGGAGTCCCGGATGTGATCACGGACATAACGAGGAGTCTCGAAATGGTCGAGACATAAAGATTGATATATTGGACGACTATATTCGAACACTGGAAGTGTTCCGGAGAAGTTTCGGATAAAACCGGAGTGCCGGAGGGGTTACCGGAACCCCCCGGGGAAGTATTGGGCCTTAGTGGGCCTGAGGGGAGAGAGAGGGCAGCAGCCCAGGAGGAGGTGCGCCCCCTCCCATGGGGAGTCCGAATTGGACTAGGGAGTGGGGCGCGGCCCCTCTTTCCTTCTCCCTCTCCCTCTCTTTCCTGCCCCCTTCTCTCTTCCTAGTTGAACTAGGAAAGGGGAGTCCTACTCCTACTAGGAGGAGGACTCCCCCCTTGGCGCGCCCTCCTCCTTGGCCGGCGGCCTCCCCCTTGCTCCTTTATATACGAGGGCAGGGGGGCACCCCATGGACACAACAATTGATCATTGATCTCTTAGCCGTGTGCGGTGCCCCCCTCCACCATATTACACCTCGATAATATCGTAGCGGTGCTTAGGCGAAGCCCTGCGTCGGTAGAACATCATCATTGTCACCACGCCGTCGTGCTGACGAAACTCTCCCTCAACACTCTGCTGGATCGGAGTTCGAGGGACGTCATCGAGCTGAACGTGTGCTGAACTCGGAGGTGCCGTGCGTTCGGTACTTGAACGGTCGGATCGTGAAGACGTACGACTACATCAACCGCGTTGTGTTAACGCTTCCTCTTTCGTTCTACGAGGGTACGTGGACAACACTCTCCCCTCTCGTTGCTATGCATCACCATGATCTTGCGTGTGCGTAGGAAATTTTTTGAAATTACTACGTTCCCCAACAGTGGCATCCGAGCCTGGTTTTATGCGTTGATGCTATGCACGAGTAGAACACAAGTGAGTTGTGGGCGATATAAGTCATACTGCTTACCAGCATGTCATACTTTGGTTCGGCGGTATTGTGAGATGAAGCGGCCCGGACCGACATTACGCGTACGCTTACGCGAGACTGGTTTCACCGTTGCAAGCACTCGTTGCTTAAAGGTGACTGGCGGATGTCTATCTCTCTCACTTTAGTTGAACCGAGTGTGGCTACGCCCGGTCCTTGCGAAGGTTAAAACAGCACCAACTTGACAAACTATCGTTGTGGTTTCGATGCGTAGGTAAGAACGGTTCTTGCTAAGCCTGTAGCAGCCACGTAAAACTTGCAACAACAAAGTAGACGACGTCTAACTTGTTTTTGCAGGGCATGTTGTGATGTGATATGGTCAAGACATGATGCTATATTTTATTGTACGAGATGATCGTGTTTTGTAACCGAGTTATCGGCAACTGGCAGGAGCCATATGGTTGTCGCTTTATTGTATGCAATGCAATCGCCATGTAATTGTTTTACTTTATCACTAAGCGGTAGCGATAGTCGTAAAAGCAATAAGTTGGCGAGACGACAACGATGCTACGATGGAGATCAAGGTGTCGCGCCGGTGACGATGGTGATCATGACAGTGCTTCGGAGATGGAGATCACAAGCACAAGATGATGATGGCCATATCATATCACTTATATTGATTGCATGTGATGTTAATCTTTTATGCATCTTATCTTGCTTTGATTGACGGTAGCATTATAAGATGATCTCTCACTAAAATTTCAAGATAAAAGTGTTCTCCCTGAGTATGCACCGCTCGAAAGTTCTTCGTGCTGAGACACCACGTGATGATCGGGTGTGATAGGCTCTACGTTCAAATACAACGGGTGCAAAACAGTTGCACACGCGGAATACTCAGGTTAAACTTTGTAGCGACCAGACCTCAAATGGTCTGTGTTGCTGTGCACCAGTGTCAGCCCTGGATCAGTAATGCTGACACGCACAGTACAAATGGAGGATTTATAACAGAGTAGCAATCACACACTTATTACATCGAATATCTCCGAAGAGATTAAGTATGATAAACATGGCTTAAGGCCATCTAATAACGATAACAGCGGAAGACTTGGAAGATAAGTGAGTCCATCAACTCCAGCGGCATCACTGAGTATAAGACCACGACCTAAGGCACCTTACTCGTCATCTGAAAAGTCTGCAACATGAAACGTTGCAGCCCGAGAACGGGTCAGCACATAGAATATGCTGGCAAAGTAACACATAAAGAGTAATGAACAACAATAATGCTATACTACATGCATATATGGCTGGTGGAAAGCTCTATGGTTAAAGTTTTCCGAAAAGCCAATTTTTCCCTACTACAAAGGAATAAATTTTATTTAACTATCATGGTGGTTGTTAAACATTGAGAAGGTACCTCCAACTCAATCCCAATTAAGTGCCATCATTAACCCAACAAAATTAATTAAAAGTAACATGGTGATGAGATTCAAATGATAATCCAGGTACTAGATACTCAAGTTGTCCATAACCGGGGACACGGATAACCATGATTAGTTTGTACACTCTGCAGAGGTTTGCGCACTTTTCCCCACAAGACTCGATCGCCTCCGCTTGATTCTCGCACTGCATGATGTTTGAGAAACGGATGACCAAGACACAGTCTTTCAGGAACAATCACTCTTTACTCTGGGTGGACCGGTACACCTACTTTCCCCTACATCTGCTAGTCCACCTCTTCAAGAGATCATGTAACCTACTCAACTATGTTAGAGCCCATAATAGCTTGTGGCTGCACACGGAAGTTTCTAGCATGAATAATCTTATGATCCCTTTGAGCCTGGGTGGCGGACCTTATAAAATCAGACAACACTGGGTTCTCCAGGTGCCTCAATCCACCCAGATGTGAGTTTTAGTTGCCACCTTAAGTTGAACCATTAATAAACATCTCATATCTGTCATGAATATCTCTCAAACCCAATCCACGTCTACGAGCATAGCATGGCAATAATAAAAGCAACGTAGAAGTAACTCCCAAGGGTTTGATAAGAAAACAGGTAATAGGTACTACCTCAACTACTTCCCAGCTCCCACAATTTAATCAGATCCTAATCATGCAATTGTTTGAGGAATAGATCTAATGCAATAAAACTGGGTATGGAAAGTATGATCAAAGTGTTACTTGCCTTGCTGATGATCCGCAAAACCTAGCGATTCGAAGTAACAAGCGGCACACTCCGGGTACTCTATCGCAAACAAACAAACATACAATCAGTACTCATCTAATGCATAGGTAAAACTCGAATGAAAGATCCAACCAGAAAGTTCAACTTAAGAACTCCGGTTTGCAAAATGAATCAACTCGAAAGAAACAACGAAAGTCAAACGGCGAAAGAAAGAAGCTTCGTTTACTAATCTGGATCTAGGTCAAATTTTACTGTAGCAAAAACTTGTTTGAGTAGGTTAAACGGAAAGAGAATTTCGAGACGAAACTCTAGGCGCTTGAATCGCCTGATTCCGATAAACGAGCGAGAAGTTAAATAGAAACGAAGATTCGATCAGAAATCGAATCTGAGATAATCGTAGAAAAAATCCGGCGAAAAAGAAAAACGGATGAACGGTTAAAGAACGGACGTTCGTTAACAGAGAAAAAACCGATGAACGCGTTCGTTAAAACGAACGGTTCGGTAGACGCTCGCAAAATAAAAAAACTGAAAAAACCGATCTAGGGTTTTTTTTAAACGAAGGGTTTTTTTTAAAACAAAACCGGCGTTGAACGGGGCAGGCAGTACCTCGTCGGGGCGGGGGTTCCGGCGGGGCTCCGGCGCTCGGGGTGAGGGGCGGCGAGGGGGTGCGGGGTGCGGGGCTCGGGGGGAGGGTGCAAGGGGCGGCTCCGGCGGCGGCTCCCTAGTGCGGCGGCGGCGGCAAGTGCGGCGGTGGCGGGATGAGAGAGAGGGGGGTTGAGGGGTATATAAAGAGGGGGGGGGAGCAAGCTTGGAGGAGGGGGCAAGCTCCGGCGGGGTCGGACTCCCGTGTCCACCGTGGACACGGCGGCGGCGCTCTCCCGTGCGGAGGAAGGAGAGGGCGACGGGGTGGGCCGGCGGCCTGGCGCTCGGCTGGGCTCGGCCCAGCGGGCGCGCGCTGTTTTTTTTTAAATGTATCACGGAAAATAATTCACAGAAAAATAAATAAAAGTCAGAAAAATATAAAATAAATTTTCCCCGCCTAGTTAGAAAATCTAGAATAGGGTGAACATTTTTTTAACACAAAATAAATATTTTGAAAACATGCAATATTTTTAATGCAATAAAAATTGCAATAAAATCCAAATAAATTCCAATAAATGATTTTAACATTTTTCCTCCAGTATTTCAATTGTTTTGGAGAAGTCATATTTTCTCCTCTCGTTTATTTTTAAAATGAAATATTTTTCCGGAGAAAAAACAATTAAAACCAAAATCCCCGTCTTAATATTTGATGAAAATCAAATATGAAAATTCGAGAAAAATCCCCAACTCTCTCCGAGGGTCCTTGAGTTGCTTAGGATTTATCGAGGATTTGTCAAAATGCAATAAAACATGATATGCAACGCTGATCTATGTATAACATACCAAATTGAAAATTTGGGATGTTACAAACCTACGCCCCCCTTAAGATGAATCTCGCCCTCGAGATTCGGGTTGGCTAGAAAACAGGTGGGAGTGGTCCTTCCGTAGATCTTCCTCTCGCTCCCAGGTGGCTTCATCCTCCGTGTGGTGACCTCACTGAACTTTGCAAAACTTGATAACCTTGTTGCGGGTAACTCGACTGGCATACTCAAGAATCTTAACTGGTTTCTCCTCATAGGTCAAATCACTTTCCAGCTGAATCGCTTCCAGTGGCACAGTATCTCTCAGTGGTATCTCAGCCATCTCTGCGTGGCACTTCTTTAACTGGGAAACGTGAAATACATCATGAACTCCAGACAATCCTTCGGGCAATTCCAGCTTGTAAGCAACTTCTCCCATATGTTCCACAACTCTATATGGTCCAATTAGACGGGGCGCTAACTTTCCCTTAACTCCAAAGCGCTTCACTCCTCGAAGTGGTGATACTCGAAGATAAACTCGGTCTCCGACTTCGTGAACTATCTCCTTTCATTTAGAATCAGCATAACTCTTCTGTCTGGACTTGGCTACCTTGAGCCTATCGCGAATCAACCTCACTTTCTGTTCAGACTCCTTAATCAAATCTGGTCCAAACAACTGACGGTCTCCAACTTCGTCCCATAACAACGGTGTTCTACACCTCCTTCCGTACAAGGCTTCGAAAGGGGCCATCTTCGAACTGATCTTATAACTGTTGTTATAAGAAAACTCCGCATATGGCAGATTGTCGTCCCAACTAGATCCATAATCTAGTGCACATGCTCTCAACATGTCCTCCAAAATCTGGTTGACTCTCTCGGTCTGTCCATCTGTCTGTGGGTGGAAAGCTGTACTAAATTCCAGCCTGGTTCCCAATGTTTCATGTAACTGCTTCCAAAACTTCGAGGTAAATTGGGTTCCTCTGTCTCATACAATGGTCCTCGGAACTCCATGCAAACATACGATCCTGGTCATGTATATCTTTGCCAACTTAGCACTGGTGTAAGTGGTCTTCACTGGAATGAAATGAGCCACTTTCATCAAACGGTCGACTACAACCCATATTGAGTCATAGCCTGAACGAGTCCTGGGTAATCCGGTGATAAAATCCATGCCTATTTTATCCCACTTCCATTCGGGTATCGGCAATGGTTGTAGCAATCCTGCTGGCTTCTGATGCTCTGCCTTCACTCTCTGACATACATCACAAACTGCTACGTATTCCGCAATATCCTTCTTCATTCCGGTCCACCAGAAAATATTCTTCAAATCCAAATACATCTTCGTATTTCCTGGGTGAATCGAGTACCGTGAATCATGGGCTTCTTGCAAAATCAACTTCCTGATCTCCGGATCATTTGGTACATATACGCGGTCCTCAAACCACAAGGTATCGTGCTCATCCTCACGAAATCCCTTGGCTTTTCCTTTGCTCATCTTCTCCTTTATCTCTTCAATCTCCTTGTCTGTCTTCTGAGCTTCTCTGATCCTTTCCATCAAGGTAGACTGAATCTCCAATGTCGCTCAATAGCCTCTTGGGACTATCTCCAAACATAGCTCGCGAAGGTCCTCGGCTAACTCCTGGGGTATCTCTCCTGTCATGAGGGTGTTGACATGACTCTTGCGGCTCAACGCGTCTACTACTACGTTAGCCTTTCCTGGGTGATAATGCAATCTCATATCATAGTCTTTAATGAGTTCCAACCATCTCCTCTGTCTGAGATTTAACTCCTTCTGCGTGAAAATATACTTCAAACTCTTGTGATCCGTATACACCTCACAATGGTTTCCGATGAGAAAATGTCTCCATGTCTTCAATGCATGCACCACGGCTGCTAATTCCAAATCATGCGTAGCATAATTCTTTTCATGAGGTTTAAGTTGTCGTGAAGCATATGACACAACTCTTCCTTCCTGCGTAAGCACTACTCCAAGTCCTCGACGAGAAGCGTCGCAATAAACTTCATAGTCTTTGCGTTGATCGGGCAGAATCAACACTGGTGATGTAACCAATCGTTTCTTCAACTCTTGGAAACTAGCTTCACATTCCTCAGTCCAATTGAATTTGGTGTCCTTCTTCAATAGCTCAGTCATGGGCTTAGCAATCCTTGAGAAATTCTCGATAAATCTCCGGTAGTATCCTGCAAGTCCAAGAAAACTCCGGATTTCTCCAACTGTCGTGGGTGATTCCCAACTTGTCAATGTGTCAACCTTGGCAGGGTCTACTGGTATTCCTTCTCCAGAAATAACATGTCCAAGGAATCCAACTTCCCTTGTCCATACTTCCTCTTACGATTTTCAATCTGCTGTTGCTTCCCTTCAATCATGAGAGCTCTATCTACCAGTTCCTGGTAGTTGTTGAAGGTTGCTACCATCAACTGCATACTCAGTTCATCATTCAGCCCTTCCAAAAATTTCTCCTGCTTGGCAGCATCTGTAGCAACGTCATCTGGTGCATAACGTGCTAACTTACAGAAATCCTCCACATACTGGCCTACGGTGCGTCCTCCTTGGCATAGGTTGCGAAACTCACGCTTCTTCATAGCCATAGCTCCTGCTGAAACATGAGCTGTACGGAAAGCTTGCTGAAACTGGTCCCATGTGACAGTGTCAATAGGGTGCGTGGCTGTATAGTTCTCCCACCATGATGCTGCGGGTCCATCAAGCTGATGTGCGGCAAAACGCACTCTTTCCGCATCTGTGCATCCTGCAGTGGTCAACTCCCTTCCAACTTTGCGGAGCCAATCATCTGCAACAATCGGCTCGGTGCTACTGGAAAACACCGGCGGGTTTAGCCTTACGAAACGGGCTAAGTGATCAACAGGTGGTGGTGGAGGTGGGTTGTTGTTGTTGTTGTTGCCTTGGTTCTGCACTAACACTTGCATCAGGGCATTCTGTTGCTGAATCAACTGGGTGATCTCTGGCGGGAAAACAAATCCAGTGTCACGTCTCGGAGGCATCTGATAGGTTTAGAAAAGATGAGAGTTAAGAATAGAATGAGGTCTAGAGAGAAAACACTACCCATATGCTCATGAGACAAATACAATCAATATCACTCAATCAATTCAAACAAGGCAAAACAATCGATCTAACTAGCGTTACAAAGTGCTTGAACTATACTATTAAATGGGGGAAAACTACTACTGATATGGTGGTCTACTAGAAATTCTGATCCGTTGAAGACTCCATGATGTCTGCTCCGGCTTCATCAACAAAGTCATCTTCACTTGGTTCCGAGTCGGTGTCGTCGATGATGATGTAGTTATCCGGACAAGTGCATTCGTCGACTTCTGCTTTTGGCACTGGATTTCCCATAAATACTCCAATCTTCTTCTCCAGGTCGTCATTCTTCCCTACTAGTGCGTTGATTTCCTCCAAATAATCCTCGCGTGTAGCCTTGAGTTCTTCTTGGAGCTCCTTGATCTTGGTTAATGCCTTCTTCAGTTCTTCCTTGTCCGTGCACATCTGGTTCTCCTGGCGACGAATATGTTGGTTCTGCTCCTGGATGAAAGCTGCGATTGATCCATCCTTCTTGGTTCTGATCATCTCCCATTGCGCGTCTCGACGTCCACAAATTTGGTAAATTGTATCCTTAAGCTCCCGATGGTAGACTTCTCCAATGCGTCCCATGGCGATGTGTGCGGCCATGCTCTTCCCTAAACTCCACGTTGGTGCTTCGAAAACCAATCTTATGGGTTCAGTAACTGGCACAAACGTCCTTCCTGGAATGAGAACTTGAATCTTCCAGCTCTCCTCTTCAGGTAACGTGGCGTTGTAGGTTCCGGTGATGCTTGGTATTCCTATGTTCAAGTACTTGGTGACTTCCTTCAAGTGTCGTCCAAACGGCGTGTCTTCATCTGGTTGCATGAACTTGCTCCTTGAATCCGCCATTCCTAAAAGAGTAGAAAGTGGAGAGGGGTCAGAAATGAGAAGAGAGAAGCTTTCTAGGGCTTAAGCTTAGTGGTCGTGTCCTACAGTCAGCGTGTGCTCTGATACCAACTTTGTAGCGACCAGACCTCAAATGGTCTGTGCTGCTGTGCACCAGTGTCATCCCTGGGTCAGTAATGCTGACACGCACAGTACAAATGGAGGATTTATAACAGAGTAGCAATCACACACTTATTACATCGAATATCTCCGAAGAGATTAAGTATGATAAACATGGCTTAAGGCCATCTAATAACGATAACAGCGGAAGACTTGGAAGATAAGTGAGTCCATCAACTCCAGCGGCATCACTGAGTTTAAGACCACGACCTAAGGCACCTTACTCGTCGTCTGAAAAGTCTGCAACATGAAACGTTGCAGCCCGAGAACGGGTCAGCACATAGAATATGCTGGCAAAGTAACACATAAAGAGTAATGAACAACAATAATGCTATACTACATGCATATATGGCTGGTGGAAAGCTCTATGGTTAAAGTTTTGCGAAAAGCCAATTTTTCCCTACTACAAAGGAATAAATTTTATTTAACTATCATGGTGGTTGTTAAACATTGAGAAGGTACCTCCAACTCAATCCCAATTAAGTGCCATCATTAACCCAACAAAATTAATTAAAACTAACATGGTGATGAGATTCAAATGATAATCCAGGTACTAGATACTCAAGTTGTCCATAACCGGGGACACGGCTAACCATGATTAGTTTGTACACTCTGCAGAGGTTTGCGCACTTTTCCCCACAAGACTCGATCGCCTCCGCTTGATTCTCGCACTGCATGATGTTTGAGAAACGGATGACCAAGACACAGTCTTTCAGGAACAATCACTCTTTACTCTGGGTGGACCGGTACACCTACTTTCCCCTACATCTGCTAGTCCACCTCTTCAAGAGATCATGTAACCTACTCAACTATGCTAGAGCCCATAATAGCTTGTGGCTGCACACGGAAGTTTCTAGCATAAATAATCTTATGATCCCTTTGAGCCTGGGTGGCGGACCTTATAAAATCAGACAACACTGGGTTCTCCAGGTGCCTCAATCCACCCAGATGTGAGTTTTAGTTGCCACCTTAAGTTGAACCATTAATAAACATCTCACATCTGTCATGAATATCTCTCAAACCCAATCCACGTCCACGAGCATAGCATGGCAATAATAAAAGCAACGTAGAAGTAATTGCCAAGGGTTTGATAAGAAAACAGGTAATAGGTACTACCTCAACTACTTCCCAGCTCCCACAATTTAATCAGATCCTAATCATGCAATTGTTTGAGGAATAGATCTAATACAATAAAACTGGGTATGGAAAGTATGATCAAAGTGTTACTTGCCTTGCTGATGATGCGCAAAACCTAGCGATTCGAAGTAACAAGCGGCACACTCCGGGTACTCTATCGCAAACAAACAAACAAACATACAATCAGTACTCATCTAATGCACAAGTAAAACTCGAATGAAAGATCCAACCAGAAAGTTCAACTTAAGAACTCCGGTTTGCAAAATGAATCAACTCGAAAGAAACAACGAAAGTCAAACGGCGAAAGAAAGAAGCTTCGTTTACTAATCTGGATCTAGGTCAAATTTTACTGTAGCGAAAACTTGTTTGAGTAGGTTAAACGGAAAGAGAATTTCGAGACGAAACTCTAGGCGCTTGAATCGCCTGATTCCGATAAACGAGCGAGAAGTTAAACAGAAACGAAGATTTGATCAGAAATCGAATCTGAGATAATCGTAGAAAAAATCCGGCGAAAAAGAAAAACGGACGACCGGTTAAAGAACGGACGTTCGTTAACAGAGAAAAAACCGACGAACGCGTTCGTTAAAACGAACGGTTCGGTAAACGCTCGCAAAATAATAAAACCGAAAAAAAAACCGATCTAGTGTTTTTTTAAACGAAGGGTTTTTTTTAAAACAAAACCGGCGTTGAACGGGGCAGGCAGTACCTCGTCGGGGCGGGTGTTCCGGCGGGGCTCCGGCGCTCGGGGCGAGGGGCGGCGAGGGGGTGCGGGGTGCGGGGCTTGGGGGGTGCAAGGGGCGGCTCCGGCGGCGGCCAACGGCGGTGGCGGCGGCTCCCGAGTGCGGCGGCGGCGGCGGCAAGTGCGGCGGCGGCGGGATGAGAGAGAGGGGGGTTGAGGGGTATATAAAGAGGGGGGAGCAAGCTTGGAGGAGGGGGCAAGCTCCGGCGGGGTCGGACTCCCGTGTCCACCGTGGACACGGCGGCGGCGCGCTCCCATGCGGAGGAAGGAGAGGGCGACGGGGTGGGCCGGCGGCCTGGCGCTCGGCGGGGCTCGGCCTAGCGGGCGCGCGCTGTTTTTTTTTAAACGTATCGCGGAAAATAATTCACAAAAAAATAAATAAAAGGCCGAAAAATATAAAACAAATTTTCCCCGTCTAGTTAGAAAATCTAGAATAGGGTGAACATTTTTTTAACACAAAATAAATATTTTGAAAACATGCAATATTTTAATGCAATAAAAATGGCAATAAAATCCAAATAAATTCCAATAAATGATTTTAACATTTTTCCTCCAGTATTTCAATTGTTTTGGAGAAGTCATATTTTCTCCTCTCGTTTATTTTCAAAATGAAATATTTTTCCGGAGAAAAAACAATTAAAACCAAAATCCTCGTCTTAATATTTGATGAAAATCAAATATGAAAATTCGAGAAAAATCCCCAACTCTCTCCGAGGGTCCTAGAGTTGCTTAGGATTTATCGAGGATTTGTCAAAATGCAATAAAACATGATATGCAATGATGATCTATGTATAACATACCAAATTGAAAATTTGGGATGTTACAAACTTGATGAGCCTAGCATATGCAGATATGGCCTCGGAACACGGAGACCGAAAGGTCGAGCGTGAATCATATAGTAGATATGATCAACATGGTGATGTTCACCATTGAAACTACTCCATCTCACGTGATGATCGGACATGGTTTAGTTGATATGGATCACGTGATCACTTAGAGGATTAGAGGGATGTCTATCTAAGTGGGAGTTCTTAAGTAATATGATTAATTGAACTTAAATTTATCATGAACTTAGTCCTGATAGTATTTTGCAAATTATGTTGTAGATCAATAGCTCGCGTTGTTGCTTCCCTATGTTTATTTTGATATGTTCCTAGAGAAAAATTATGTTGAAAGATGTTAGTAGCAATGATGCGGATTGGATCCGTGATCTGAGGACTATTCTCATTGCTGCACAGAAGAATTATGTCCTTGATGCACCGCTAGGTGACAGACCTATTGCAGGAGCAGATGCAGACGTTATGAACGTTTGGCTAGCTCAATATGATGACTACTTGATAGTTTAGTGCACCATGCTTAATGGCTTAGAATCGGGACTTCAAAGACGTTTTGAACGTCATGGACCATATGAGATGTTCCAGGAGTTGAAGTTAATATTTCAAGCAAATACCCGAGTTGAGAGATATGAAGTCCCCAACAAGTTCTATAGCTAAAAGATGGAGGAGAATAGCTCAAGCAGTGAGCATGTGCTCAGATTGTCTGGGTACTACAATCGATTGAATCAAGTGGGAGTTAATCTTCCAGATAAAATAGTGATTGACAGAATTCTCTAGTCACCATCACCAAGTTAGTAGAACTTCGTGATGAACTATAGTATGCAAGGGATGACGAAAGTAATTCCCGAGCTCTTCGTGATGCTGAAATCGACGAAGGTAGAAATCAAGAAAAACATCAAGTGTTGATGGTTGACGAGACCACTAGTTTCAAGAAAAGGGCAAAGGGAAGAAGGGGAACTTCAAGAAAGAATGGCAAGCAAGTTGCTGCTCAAGTGAAGAAGCCTAAGTCTGGTCCTAAGCTTGAGACTAAGTGCTTCTACTGCAAAGGGACTGGTCACTGGAAGTGGAAATACCCCAAGTATTTGGTGGATAAGAAGGATGGCAAAGTGAACAAAGGTATATTGGATATACATGTTATTGATGTGTACTTTACTAGTGTTTATAGCAACCCCTCGGCATTTGATACTGGTTCAGTTGCTAAGAGTAGTAACTCGAAACGGGAGTTGCAGAATAAACAGAGACTAGTAAAAGGCGAGGTGACGATGTGTGTTGGAAGTAGTTCCAAGATTGATATGATCATCATCGCACACTCCCTATACTTTTGGGATTAGTGTTGAAACTAAATAAGTGTTATTTGGTGTTTGCATTGAGCATGAATATGATTTGATCATGTTTGTTGCAATACGGTTATTCATTTAAATTAGAGAATAATTGTTGTTCTGTTTACATGAATAAAACCTTCTATGGTCATACACCCAATAAAATGGTTTGTTGGATCTCAATCGTAGTGATACACATATTCATAATAATGAAGCCAAAAGATGCAAAGTTAATACTGATAGTGCAACTTATTTGTGGCACTGCCGTTTAGGTCATATTGGTGTAAAGCGCATGAAGAAACTCCATACTGATGGGATTTTGGAATCACTTGATTATGAATCACTTGATGCTTGCGAACCGTGCCTCATGGGCAAAATGACTAATACGCCGTTCTCCGGAACTATGGAGAGAGCAACAGATTTGTTGGAAATCATACATACAGATGTATGTGGTCCGATGAAAATTAAGGCTCGTAGCAGGTATCATTATTTTCTGACCTTCACAGATGATTTGAGCAGATATGGATATATCTACTTAATGAAACAGAAGTCTGAAACATTTGAAAAGTTCATATAATTTTAGAGTGAAGCGGAAAATCATCGTAACAAGAAAATAAAGTTTCTACGATCTGATCGTGGAGAAGAGTATTTGAGTTACGAGTTTGGCCTTCAGTTAAAACAATGTGAAATAGTTTCACTACTCACGCCACCTGGAACACCAAAGTGTAATGGTGTGTCCGAACATCATAACCGTACTTTATTAGATATGGTGCGATATATGATGTCTCTTGCCGATCTACCACTATCATTTTTGGGGTTATGCATTAGAGACAGCTGCATTCACGTTAAATAGGGTACCATCTAAATCCGTTGAGACGATATCTTATGAACTGTGGTTTGGCAAGAAACCAAAGTTGTCGTTTCTTAAAGTTTGGGGTTGCGAAGCTTATGTGAAAAGGTTTCATCCTGATAAGCTCAAACCCAAAGCGGAGAAATGTGTCTTCATAGGATACCCAAAGGAGATAGTTGGGTACACCTTCTATCACAGATCCGAAGGCAAGACATTCGTTGCTAAGAATGGATCGTTTCTAGCGAAGGAGTTTCTCTCGAAAGAAGTGAGTGGGAGGAAAGTAGAACTTGATGAGGTAACTGTACCTTCTCCCAAATTGGAAAGTAGTTCATCACTGAAATCAGTTCCAGTGATGCTTACACCAAGTAGTGAGGAAGTTAATGATGATGATCATGAAGCTTCAGATCAAGTTACTACCGAACCTCGTAGGTCAACCAGAGTGAGATCCGCACTAGAGTGGTACGGTAATCCTGTTCTGGAGGTTATGTTACTAGACCATGGAGAACCTACGAACTATGAAGAAGCGATGGTGAGCCCAGATTCCGCAAAATGGCTTGAGGCCATGAAATCTGAGATGGGATCCATGTATGAGAACAAAGTATGGACTTTGATTGACTTGCCCAATGATCGGCGAGCCATAAAAAATGGATCTTCAAGAGGAAGACGGACGCTGATAGTAGTGTTACTATCTACAAAGCTAGACTTGTCGGAAAAAGGTTTTTGACAAAGTTCAAAGTGTTGAATACGATGAGATTTTCTCACTCGCAGCGATGCTTAAGTCTGTCCGAATCATGTTAGCAATTGCCGCATTTTATGAAATCTGGCAAATGGATAAACAAAACTGCATTCCTTAATGGATTCTTTAAAGAAGAGTTGTATATGATGCAACCAGAAGGTTTTGTCAATCCTAAAGGTCCTAACAAAATATGCAAACTCCAGCGATCCATCTATGGACTGGTGCAAGCATCTCGGAGTTGGAATATACGCTTTGATAAGTTGATCAAAGCATATAGTTTTATACAGACTTGCAGTGAAGCCTGTATTTACAAGAAAGTGAGTGGGAGCACTACAGCATTTCTGATAAGTATATGTGAATGACATATTGTTGATCGGAAATAATGTAGAATTATTCTGCAAAGCATAAAGGAGTGTTTGAAAGGAGTTTTTCGAAGAAAGACCTCGGTGAAGCTGCTTACATATTGAGCATCAAGATCTATAGAGATAGATCAAGACGCTTGATAAGTTTTTTCAATGAGTACATACCTTAACAAGATTTTGAAGTAGTTCAAAATAGAACAGTCAAAGAAAGAGTTCTTGCCTGTGTTACAAGGTGTGAAATTGAGTAAGACTCAAAGCCCGACCACGGCAGAAGATAGAAAGAGAATGAAAGTCATTCCCTATGCCTTGGCCATAGGTTCTATAAAGTATGCCATGCTGTGTACCAGATCTATTATATACCCTACACTGATTTTGGCAAGGGAGTACAATAGTGATCTAGGAGTAGATCACTGGACAGTGGTCAAAATTATCCTTAGTGGAATAAGGATATGTTTCTCGATTATGGAAGTGACAAAAGGTTCGTCGTAAAGGGTTACGTCGATGCAAGTTTTGACACTAATCTAGATGACTCTAAGTCTCGGCCTAGATACATATTGAAAGTGGGAGCAATTAGCTAGAGTAGCTCCGTGCAGAGCATTGTAGACATAGAAATTTGCAAAATACTTACGGATCTGAATGTGACAGAGACCCGTTGACTAAAGTTATCTCACAATCAAAACATGATCACACCTTAGTACTCTTTGGGTGTTAATCACACAGCGATGTGAACTAGATTATTGACTCTAGTAAACCCTTTGGGTGTTGGTCACATGACAATGTGAACTATGGGTGTTAATCACATGGTGATGTGAATTATTGATGTTAAATCACATGGCGATGTGAACTAGATTATTGACTCTAGTGCAAGTGGGAGACTCAAGGAAATATGCCCTAGAGGCAATAATAAAGTATTATTTATTTCCTTATATCATGATAAATGTTTATTATTCATGCTGGAATTGTATTAAGCGGAAACATAATACATGTGTGAATACATAGACAAACAGAGTGTCACTAGTATGCCTCTACTTGACTAGCTCGTTAATCAAAGATGGTTATGTTTCCTAGCGATAGACATGAGTTGTCATTTGATTAACGAGATCACCTCATTAGGAGAATGACGTGATTGACTTGACCCATTCCGTTAGCTTAGCACTCGATCGTTTAGTATGTTGCTATTGCTTTCTTCATGACTTATACATGTTCCTATGACTATGAGATTATGCAACTCCCGTTTACCGGAGGAACACTTTGTGTGCTACCAAATGTCACAACGTAACTGGGTGATTATAAAGGTGCTCTATAGGTGTCTCCAAAGGTACTTGTTGGGTTGGCGTATTTCGAGATTAGGACTTGTCACTCCGATTGTCGGAGAGGTATCTCTGGGCCCACTCGGTAATGCACATCACTATAAGGCTTGCAAGCATTGTGACTAATGAGTTAGTTGCGGGATGATGTATTATGGAACGAGTAAAGAGACTTGCCGGTAACAAGATTGAACTAGGTATCGAGATACCGACGATCGAATCTCGGGCAAGTAACATACCGATGACAAAGGGAACAACGTATGTTGTTATGCGGTCTGACCGATAAAGATCTTCGTAGAATATGTAGGAACCAATATGAGCATCTAGGTTTCGCTATTGGTTATTGACCGGAGAGGTGTCTCGGTCATGTCTACATAGTTCTCGAACCCGTAGGGTCCGCATGCTTAAAGTTACGATGACAGTTATATTATGAGTTTATATGTTTTGATGTACCGAAGGTTGTTCGGAGTCCCGGATGTGATCACGCACATGATGTGGAGTCTCAAAATGGTCGAGACATAAAGATTGATATATTGGACGACTATATTCGGACACCGGAAGTGTTCCGGAGAAGTTTCGGATAAAACCGGAGTGCCGGAGGGGTTACCAGAACCCCCCGGGAAGTACTGGGCCTTAGTGGGCCTGAGGGGAGAGAGAGGGCAGCAGCCCAGGAGGTGGCGCGCCCCCTCCCATGGGGAGTCTGAATTGGACTAGGGGAGGGGGCGCGGCGCCTCATTCCTTCTCCCTCTCCCTCTCTTTCCTTCCCCCTTCTCTCTTCCTAGTTGGACTAGGAAAGGGGAGTCCTACTCCTACTCGGAGGAGGACTCCCCCCCTTGGCGCGCCCTCCTCCTTGGCCGGCGGCCTCCCCCTTTCTCCTTTATATACGGGGGCAGGGGTCACCCCATAGACACAACAATTGATCATTGATCTCTTAGCCGTGTGCGGTGCCCCCCTCCACCATATTACACCTCGATAATATCGTAGCGGTGCTTAGGCGAAGCCCTGCGTCGGTAGAACATCATCATTGTCACCACGCCGTCGTGCTGACGAAACTCTCCCTCAACAATCGGCTGGATCGGAGTTCGAGGGACGTCATCGAGCTGAACGTGTGCTGAACTCGGAGGTGTCGTGCGTTCGGTACTTGATCGGTCGGATCGTGAAGACGTATGACTACATCAACCGCGTTGTGTTAACGCTTCCGCTTTCGGTCTACGAGGGTACGTGGACAACACTCTCCCCTCTCGTTGCTATGCATCACCATGATCTTGCGTGTGCATAGGAATTTTTTTGAAATTACTACGTTCCCCAACAAGAAATCCCTCTTAGCTCACCAGAGGAGCATGATGTTGGGGCCCAATCAAAAACACAGACAAGTTACAAATTTAGACAGCATGTTGCGTATAAGTTAGCAAGCAGTTGGCCATTCTGTGCCTCAATTAAAGTCTTAGGGAGCATAATGAACAGCAGAGGGTTTCATACAAACATACTACAGCAGGCAAAACTATGCAATCATTAGCGTAGTATAAACTAGATTGTGAGCCTCATGCAATAATAGTTGGTTAATAGACTTCAAAGCTTCAGGCACACTTCGGTAGAGTAATTAAATGGTAAGGCCTTTAATTATGTCAACTAATAGTGATACAAGTACCGAACATCAGGCATGATTATTTGGGAATCTCCTTAACTGAGGACAAATAAAGCAATTGAAAAGACAAAATTAACTATGCCTGAAACAAACAAGGAATTGAACTGTTGAGTTGCATACAGTGACTTACCTTAGCAGGTTGAAGAGACTCAGCGCAGCTCCTACTTCTCTTGCAAGGCTCCTTCCTAACATGTTGTACTTGGAAATCCTCAATCTTATCTTCATTGCACCCCCTCTGCTAGGTGACACAAACTAGTTACTCGTCTCCTTGGAAGATAAATATGCATACTTTCCAGTCTGTGAACACAAAAGGATGAGATTATAACAAAACAACACCAGATAATGAAACATGCCGCATCTCTTGCACTTGCACACAATGAAATGAGCATTTACTATGTCTGCACTATGTAAAAACTAGGCATACCTTCGAACTGGATCTCCAGGTACTGTTAGAGAGCCTACTGTAGTGTACAGCCAAACCTTTATGTCACCTATGAGTTAGACAAGGCCCCACTACAGCAGCCCTTAGTGTTAAAATCGTTGACAAGCTCTGTTAGATTGTTAGGTCAAGAATAGCAAGTAATCAAAGCAAACAGTCCTAGTATGGCTGGCTGATGCAAACAAGCAATTGAACAGATGTGTGAGCAAATCTTACATATCAAGAAAAGAAGCAAAGAAGGAGGCTTAAAGACCATCACTTGACTGACCAGATTTAAGGGGCATTTAAACATCATGTGCAACGTATGAACTAACATAAACATTGCATATTCCAGATTCTACAATGGAATGCACATGTATTAGGTTATGCCATGTATGATGATGCCTAAATATACAAATAGCAGGCAGGAGTGATTCATCATTGCACACACAATTGAATTGCAGGTTAATGGCCAGTTCGATTCCTCCTTTTCAAGGCATATTGTCAAAATAAGCCATAAAAGATGTAAAGAAGTCATTTTTGAGTTATGGGCTTGGGCTTAACTAATTTCGCTTTGGAGGGGGTGTTTTGGGTAGAACCTCACTAAAAATTGAAGGGAAGGGGAATAGTGAAATGACTCTGTTGTCTGCCTATATTACACTCAAAATGCAACTGCTGACGCCCATGTCACACCTGACCCTCAAGTAAAAACAAACACGCAAGCATTCATTGCCCTGCCCGCTTGCATCTCCTCTCCCCTTTCCCTCTACCTCGATCCCCTGCCTGCAGCACTAGGGTTCATCCAGCGAGCCGTCACCACTGGTCCCATCTGGCCTAGTCCTCGACGATGCTATGTCCAGCTAGGCTACATGGCCGGCGGGTATGGGTAAATCTCCCTGGCTGCTCCTCCCTCTGGCGCCGCCCATCATTCTCATGGTCTCCAGCAGCTGCTCCACTGTGGTTCGTCCAATGCACTACTCCGGCGGGCGCTGCACAACTACGGCTGATGCCACACTGCGGCAGAAGGCACCTTATTCCCCTCCCCTCCTCCCAGGCCATGGCCTTGAGGTGCTGTTGAAGGATGAGCTCATCAAACAAGGTGAGGATCTCCTCTGATGTTTTGCCAAATTTTCATTCTGATCCACTATAGGATGAATTGCTATGAGCTGCTTCTGCTGCTGCTATATGATGCATTGATATGAGTTGCTCCTACTGCTGCTATATAATGAATTGCTATGAGCTGCTGCTGCTGTATGATGAGTTGCTATGAGCTGCTACTACTATATGGTGACTTGCTATGAGCTGCTGCTCATATATGATGAGTTGCTACAAGCTGCTCCTGCTGCTGCTATATGATGAATTGCTACAAGCTGCTCCTGCTGCTGCTATATGATGAATTGCTATGAGCTGCTCCTGCTGCTGCTATATGATGAATTGCTATGAGCTGCTGCTGGTATATGATGAATTGCAGACTGTTGCTGCTGTATGATGAGTTGCTATGAGCTGCTGCTGCTATATGATGCTTTCAGGTGGTGCTGCTATACGATAATAACCAGCCACTTGGACCATCGAATTTCAATAAATAATTGTTCTTCATTTAAATGTGGGTCATGCGTTCTTCGTTTAAATTAGGCAATGACATCTCTATGGAAAACATTGACCAAAGTAGATTGTGCCAAGTAGATGGTATCTTTGTATTTGCATTTTGAGCAAATAGTGATGGTCTGTTTTCCTATCATATTAATTACTGCACAGGGTTCAATTTTTGATGTTTGCAAGTCAAATTAATTTCCATATGGGCAGCAAAATGAAAAAAATATAATGCAATCTAGACTTTCCACTGATCATACCAAAGATAAGCTGAAAACGCAATGAAAAGAACTAGTTGGCTTATTACATGGAGCTTATATTCACAGGTGCTTATTTTCTTAGGATAACTCGTAATAACTGTCCCTAAGAAACTTGGCTAATAGAACTGGCATACAAATAACATGTCACGATGATTGCAATGGAGGAGTGACGTACCATAGCACACTGTATAGGCTCACCGCTGCCTCTTCTTTTTTTGCGATGTTCCATGAAATTTCCACATACATCTTGTACTTTTTCATTGTGTAACCCTATCTGCAAGTTGACACGGCTAATTTCAGACATCTCTACATGATACTACATTGCATATCCCTTGCGCATATTTAAACCACCAATTAACGATTGTGTGCGTACCATAAACTAGCCATTACTCTGTATGCTGGACTAGCAGGCACTCTAAGGGAGCCTAATGTAGTGCACTGGAATTCCTACATGCCACCTACGATTTTGTGTAATGTACTGCCCCTGTTCCTAAATATATGTCTTTGTAGAGATTCTAGTATGGACCACATACAGATGTATATAGATGCATTTTTGAGTGTAGATTCACTCATTTTGCTCCGTATGTAGCCTATAGTGGAATCTCTAGAAAGACTTATATTTAGGAACGGAGGTACGAGGTAGTATCATGTATGACATCTAAATATCTAATTTAGCAGCCAGTAGTAGAAATCATTGTCTGCACAAAGGGATTACTGGTCGAAAATCCTAGCAAAGCACGCTGGCAGGCGCAGAACAATACAAGAGAGAGAGACGCGCTTACAAGATCATAGCAATGCCTCAGTCCAGGATCTTGGTTGGCCAAGCTGTTAGATCCAGAAGAAATATCGTCCTTGTAGTTTTTGCTAGCTCCATAACAGGTAACAGCGACCGGTTAGTATATTTGAAGTACATCGGGCAGGTGATGCTGGACAGGTTTAAAGGTGACAAGTACCTAGGCCATGGCGGTTGCTTGGCATCTCTCCAGACGGTGGAATCAGGTTAGAAACGTCGAGGGTGATGACGCTGCGCTGGCTATCGGGGGTCCGGTAAGGAGATCTAGAACCGTTGAGTAGGGTGTTTTTGGAGCGGCTCCGGTAGGGTGGACTACGGTGTGGGCGAAGCAGATCTGTGGCTGTGGACGAGGGCGTAGGTGAAGCTGCTCCGGTGGTTGGGTTAAGGATGGTGTCGACGACGCGGATCTGTGGTCGTGGACGGGGCGTCAGAAGCTGCTCCGGTGGTTGGGTTAAGGATGGTGTCGACGATGCGGATCTGCGGCCGTGGACGGGGCGTCAGAAGCTGCTCCGGTGGTTGGGTTAAGGATGGTGTCGACGATGCGGATCTACGGCCGTGGGCCGGGAGTCAGAAGCTGCTCCGGTGGTTGGGTTAAGGGTGGTGTCGACGATGCAGGTCTGCGACCGTGGACGGGGCGTCAGAAGCTGCTCCGGTAGGTTGGATGAGGGTGCGAGGAAGCGGATCTGAGGCCGTGGACTTGTGAGTTGGCAAAGCGGCCCCGGTAGGGTTGAGAATGGTATAGGCGAAGCTACTCCGGTAGGGTTGACGATGGTGTCGGCGAAGCGGCTCTGGTAGGGTTGAGGAAGGTGTCGGCGAAGCGGCTCCGGTAGGGTTGAGGAAGGTGTTGGCGAAGAGTACCGGACGGGGGCGTCGGTGGGGCGGCTCCGGGGGGTTTGGACGAAGCGTCTCCGGTGGGGAGTACGAATGAGCCGCTGCAGATGCGCGGCGGTTGACGAGAGTACCGGCGAAGCAGATCCGGCGCCGTGGACAAGGCCGACACTGAATGGGTTGTGGTACAGTGGTGGATGAGCAGTCTACTTGTTTCTAGGGGAGGTGGGAGGGGTAGATGCGGCCGCAGAAGCAGATCCGGCGAGGTGGACGCCGCTGGCAGTGAATGGGCTATGGTACGCCGGTGATTAAGCAGTCTAGGGTTTCGAGAGGGGAGGGGAGAAAGGGCGATGAAGTACGGACGGCGTGATGTAAGATGCTCTGGTGATCTGGAGTTAGTCGTTTTTGCGGGAGGGGGAGAGGAAATGGGGGTGCCGTGTAGTGGGGGAACCGGAAGTTACCAAAGCAGCCCCGACCTATCATGTAGATGAGGGCGGTATTGTAACTGATGGTCTCCGTGCACCAAGGACAAAATGGGGATTTCGCATGCTAAAGACTAAGGTGGCGGAAATTTTAGAAGGAGGCGTGAGATTTTGCCGCCCGCGGGATCGTTCGTATCCAGTTTCAACTAATTTTGGACCGTGCTAGCGGGAAGGTCATGCTAGACTGTGTACACGGGGCATGCGTCAGCAGTTAATAACTGGTGTGAAGTCCACCCCAGAAAAACGGACAATAACTCAGGATGATGCGCCGATAACTTGGACGTTCACACGGGCGCGGCCAATCGTACGGGTGTAGTGGCGCGTTCACAAAAAAAGGGATCAAATGCTCAGCCTATGTATTTCTCGTGTAAATAGATAATTTAGTGCCATTGGTTATTTACTTTAAACATAATGCATTGATGTGTTAGTGTAGAGGCGCACAAAAAGAAATGGATATTGTAGTCAGCTACTTAAAAGTGTTACATCATATGATTACATAGCCTCCATTTCATAAATTGCGTACCCGTTGAATTCATATATGAATATTACATATATTACTTCAAAATAGAAACTTAAATCATCCAAGACTAATGAATTTGAATGCAAGAGTAGCAATGGTGCATATACATGATAGCTACATTGGTTGTTTGAAGAAACATCACTGTAACTTTGGCATGCACAACTGAAAAGGTTTATTTAAATAGAAAAAATGTGATATGTGAGTGTCCAATCTTTATAGCATTGAATCGATATTGTACCTTTGGCCACGATACAAAGTAGATATTGACTTATGTTCAAGCGATGCACGTCCACGATCGCTAGATAGTGATACGTGAATGAATTGTGCAATCTCTCTCACACGCATACATATCTCATTTCCCTGTGGGCATCGGAATCACACACGCGCACTTCGTGTATTTCTCTCCCTCCGTCAGGGTTAAATTCGTCTTTCTACCCCGTCCTACAAGTCTCTCACACAGAAACACACACGCTCTCTATGTCTAACACGCCCACCCCTTTAATTCCGCCCACCCACAGCCACAAATGTCTCAAAGTATAATAATGTCTCACACACATATGCTATCTACCTATCCCTTAATATAGCTAGATATGTGTCACACAAACTCCTTCTCCCTACTAGCAAGATGCCCATGCGTTGCACGGAACATCAATATGCATTTGTATGAGAAGTTTATCTTGTGGTAGAAAAGGATGAACGAGGGAATGCCTTATTTGCAAATGCGGAGAGGGGTGTGGGTATCTTTTTGCAAAATTGCCATAGTTTCCTTCCTGTCCGTCGGATATAAATCGGATGGCCTATATTGCAGGATGGCAGGAACACCATCATCACCAACTCTATTTTTTTATAAGATTAGAGATATGTGAGTGTCACTGCCCCTCCCACACACACACCCACACTTCCCAACACCGAAGGAGTAGGGTGACACCTCGATCTTGATACTAATCTATCGACTGGCTTCTCTCTCAAACATACACACACACACACACACTACCCGGCACCAAAGGAGTAGGGTGGCACATTGATCTTGATAATAATCTATCTACTCCTCTTTCAAACACACACACACTCGCTAGTTGTGCCTCTGTGCCTACCGCGCACACTCTAGATACGTCTTTCTCTCCCTCCCCCCCAACAATGACAGCAGAAGGGTGACAACTCGATCTGATCATAATCTGTCAATTGGTTTCTCTCTCAAACATTGTGTCTCGGTGCCTCGCTCGGTAGCCCCCTCGATATGTAGACTTCTCGCGTGCGCATAGCTGTAGTGACGATGACACTGAACCCAGTGTGCCTTGTTTTTACCGGCCTCATGTGATAGTTTTCACCCTGTTTTCTGTTAATTAACAAGGCAAACTTTTCTTTGTTACTACTAGTGAATCTGAAATCATTCGGGGCAGACATAAAATATATCACTTCAACCCTATTATCGCAGCAACTATTTTAAAAGAAATTAGCTAGCTGCTCGTGCGTTGCACGGAACATCAAGATGCATTTGTATGAGTAGTTTATCTTGTGAGAGAAAAGGTTGAATGAGGGAAGGCCTTATTTGCGAACGTGGAGAGACGTGTGGGTATATTTTTGCAAAATTGACATAGTTTCTTTCTTATCCGTTAGATATATATCCGACGGCCTATATTGCAGGATGGCACGCACACCATCATCACCAACTCTGTTTTCTACTCCCTCCGTCCGAAAATACTTGTCATCAAAATGGATAAAAAGAGATGTATCTAAAACTAAAATACGTCTCGATACATTTCCTTTTATCCATTTTGATGACAAGTATTTCCGGACGGAGGGAGTATTTGTCTTTATAGAGATTTCAACAAGTGACTATGACCGGACCTTACCAACATACTCAAAAAGTAGTCCATAATTTTGATGTTACCCTCTTTTCTTGGCGGTGTAGTGCCATCTGGATACCTCATAAATAAATCAAGGACAAATCTGACCCCTTCCTGAAAAGACATACGGAGCAAAATGAGTGAATCTACACTCTAAAATATGTCTACATACACATCCGTATGTGGTAGTCCATTTGAAATCTGAGACAGACAAATATTTAGGAACGAATGGAGTATATATAAGAGTAGACATGGAGATATCTCCAACATGGTCTACAAAAAAAATGTGCTGGGCTGGTTAGCGCCGGATGCTCGCAACGCGATGACATGAGTTCGAATTCTGTCTTTTAACTTTATATTTTTATATTATATATTACTCCACTTATTTAATATATACTTCTTTTGCTACTGTACTGACAGTGGAATCCACAGAGTACTTAGAATACAAGATTAAGGATGGACTTGTTTCTTTTTAACTTTCTGTATGAAGCTGTAGCCACCCTGCAAGTCACGTGTACACTGTACATGCAATTAACTTTTTATAGAGGGACAATCATACAGGCAATTAACTCAAATGGATTGGATGTCACTCTATTATTTCTAGCATAAAGAGCATCTCCAACGGCAGCCGGCAAATTTCCTCCCGCTTCCTTAAGCGGAGGACGACATCAAACACCAGCGGCATACATTTTTACAACTCTAACCAACCAGATGAAATTCGTGCAAACACGGACTGATTTCATATAAGCATGAAGGATTTCATATAAAAAAAGCCGGATCTTCATATAAACATGATGGATTTCATTACATTTACATGAACTAAGAGGTGCCAATCCGGCTCTCTTGTATAATTAATACTCCCTCCGTCGGAAATACTTGTCCTAGAAATGGATGTATCTAGACTTATTTTAGTTCTAAATGGCCACCCGCGGATCCCTTTGTCTTCCTCATGTCCGTCAGACACTTGCGGGGTCGGTGAAGGTCCTCGGAAGAGACGAAGCAGCAAAGAAACCACCTGAATCCGCGGTCGTCGCCTCGGCGCTGGCCTTCATGGGTCCCAAGTGGCGGCGGCCTCCCGTGTTCTACTTCTCCTTGATGATGGCGGCGGACACGGAGAAGCTGGCCACCGACTCGTCGCTCTCCACGCACCTGGCTTCTGTCTCTGCCTGCATGGCGCTGCCGCAGGCACGGGAGGCGCGGCCACCGCAGACACTGGTGGCGTGGTACGACGCGGCAGCGACGGCGCCCGTACCGGCGTGCCAGCCGCCGTTCCGGCGTGGAGCAACTCGCCACTCCTCATCGAGCTGAACTGGAGCGGCAAGTTGCTGAACCACGTGCCTCCTTGGGGCGGCAACTGGCTCCGTCGGGCCAAGCGAGGTTGGTGAAGCACCGAGCGGCCTCGCCCGTATCCGGAGGGCTCGGCGGGCCACCCAGCCGGGTAATATGCCGGAGAACGGCTCATCGGAAGCCATCGGAAGAGTGGAGAAAATGGTGAAGGAGGAGATGGGGGAGCGGCGGAGGGGTGCGATTCTTGCCCGCTGTCTGTCTGGCCTCGTGTAAATAGAGGGTGGACGGTAGGAGCTTGGCCGGCGTCTGGCCTTGTTTAAACTGAGGACGGATGGGAGGAGCTCGGCCGGTGTTGCGTTTAATGTCGGCCCGCTCATGAACGGACATGTGGCAGGAGTAGGATTCTCGGTTTGCATGCGGGTTTAACGGAGGGGTTTAATGGAGGCGCCGGGCGTGCAGCGGGCGGCGCAGTACTATTCGATTTGACAGCAGTAATGAGCCGTCAAATCACAAAGGCCCTCGCCTCTTGTGAAACCGACCGAGCTAGACTGCCCCACCCTCTAGGCTTTTAAAAAATGTATATACTCCACTTTTGTAAAGTAGTAGTATCGATGGATTGCGCCATGGAGCAAAACTTGAAATTAAAAAAAAGGTGGTACATATAGAGAGCGCTCGTCGCCAAATTATGCATATAGTACTATTAAAAAGGCTTGTCACAATAATGGTGTCCAACACAAGTGCACAACCCACCCCTCAAATAAAACTAAGCACCCTGGAATTCTATGACAAAACTAAGCACCCTGAAATTCTTTGACAACTAAACTGCTGGCTATATGATGTTGGCCATATATATTGTACGTATATAATGTGAAGAAACGAGTGGAAGTACTATACCAACTAAAAGATGAAATGCAAGAAATACTAGTATGTACGTACTGAAGAGTTAAAGTCACAAGAAGAAACATAACATAGTTCTGCTGGGGCTCAGCACAACACACCCCTCAAATTAAATTAAGCACACCTGAAATTAAACTTTGAAACTATTCTGGTAGACACTGCATTAGAACCACCATGAGCAACGACACTGCCAACTTACTTGGAATCCTCGTCCACGTCCTCGACTTCATCCTTGTCCCTCTTCCTCTTGGCCGATACTTCTTTGCTTGAGCTGCACACTTGGCTGTTGCTCTTCATCCAACCCTTGTGGATATTGAAGCAAAGGTAGCCATCCATTGTAGCATAGTGGATGTGGTCTATATCTAGTACATTCCGCTGCCATACATGACGATGAAACGTGTATGGAGGTTTCTCCAGTTTACCGTACGAAGGATGAACCATGGCTCCTGCCAGGGTCAGCATTGAAGGCTGACGAGAGGACACCAGCCGATTCCTCTGGAGGTCGAAGGTGTTGCCTACAACGAGGCCTATCCGACACAGGACTTCTTTGTCGTTACCAAAGTCTACAGTAATGAATTTGACTAGGTTGCTCTCGAGGAAGTCCTTAAAATCCTAGCACTCAACGTCGGCATGGCATATGTGGTAGACCAAGCATAAGTCATGCACTCAAACCGGGATCACGGCGGGCTTCTTCCTCTCTTCGTCCTTTAGATCCTTCTCTTGTCCCAGGACTGTGGTGTACTCAACATCTAGCCCAGCGACCCACTCATCATCTGAGTCTTGGAACATGCGTCTAAAGCGAGAAAGGCATCCTTTCACCGTCGCGGAAGAACGGGTGTAGATGACGTCGAACTCATCACCGGTGATGGTTCTAACCTTGTACTCACCGCCGATCGGGGAGATTTGGGACGCCATGGATTTGGGAGGAGGGTTAGGATTAGTGGAACTGCCGTAATGTGAATGGACAGGACGACTAGGAGCGAACCGCCGTAGTATTGAAGGACGTGCGGGGACGAGTAGGAGCGAACTGCCAGCGTGCGAACGGCAGGGTAGTGGCTTTCCATTCTCCCATGATACGGGCTTCTGAGAGCCCTTGGATCTGAGATCGAACGGTTGCATGGCGTGATTCTAGACCTATGGGTGAATATCCTATCCTGGAGGGTTATTCTGCAAATTTTCAGCAACTTAGCATGCGACCGTTTGACCTCAGATCCAAGGGCTGCCAGCAGCCCGTATCGTGGTCACGCCTACCACGACCGTCGCGTCGCTCGTGCGGTCGCGCCCTTGGAGATTTAACACGGTGCGTTAGGCTATCTGATGTTGGCATGTCATACATAGTCATCACTTAGTCACTCATACTACAACAAGGTTTTGGCTATAAGGTTGGCTATAAGTGTTTTTTTTACTTCTCTCTATCTCTTTCTTCGTACTCCCTCCGTCCCATAATATAAGAACTTTTTTGACACTAGTGTAGTGCCAAAAACGTTCTTATATTATGGGACACAGGGAGTACTAGTATTTATTGCATTTGCCAAGGAGTGACCTCTTCCAATGAAATGGTGTTGCTAAGTTTGCTTCATTTAATTAGCTATAGACTCAAAATTGTCTTTTCACCTAGGTACACGCGCTTAGCACCGTTTCTTCCTTGGCTCACCAAACTAGTCTCTCTCTTCTTGATTAACTTGCCACATCAAACTTTATGCCTATGTGGCAAGCTTAAGCACCTGTAGGAGCAAGTAAGTACAATAGTGCGCTTTACATGGCATTTTTGCATATGTGGAGGAAAGAGAGGCAAGGAAAAAGTGGAGAAGTGGGCTCTCATGCAAGAGCCAGCCTCTACTACATGGTGGAGCATTGGGAGAGGCACCTTATGGAGGTGGTCAGGAATAAGGAGACTCATGCCGGTCGTAGCGCCGCAGTTAAAATGATAATGGCAAGTCAAATCACGGGGCCCCACCTGTCCAGCAGTAACTCGCTGTCAAATCACACAGCCCTACATTTGCAGCAGCCTACTCCCTCGTCTTCTAGCGTCTCTGTCGAACCGACTAGGCGGAACTGCCCCGCCTACCGCGCAGGAAAAGCCCGCGCAGTATACTCCCTCCGTCTAGGTGACCAAGGTGGAGAGGAAAACGAGAGAACTTAATGTTTAGTATTTGCTAAGGCTGGTTGTAATGGTACTAGCCTTAGCAATTTTGATGAGGTGTCATAGAATTAAATGAAGAATGAGAGAGAGTTGAGTACTATGTGTCATACATGGCAATAAATAAAGTACTACATGATACTAATATATGATACATGGCGCATGAGTACTAAGTATTATTAATACAGTTTTGCTAGAACTCATCTAGATGAGATATAATTTGGTCTCATTCATCTTTTATAGCCATTGGATGTGATGCTATATAAGATGCGTGTGTGCTGACGTGGGTTGTATTTGTTATTGTGCAACAAACTGACCACTGCATGTCATGTTTGATAGCCTCAAGTCCTTAAAAGCATACAAGCCCCACATCTCTTCTTGGTTGATTCCTCTATTTATGTCAAAAAATAAGAAACAACGTGAGAGTTAATGCACCACGCCTATGTGTTTACTATTTGGTTTTCGTAAGATGACTTAAGACTCACCTAGACGGAGGGAGTATTCGATTTGACAGCGGGCGGCGCAGTTCCCGATACGGCTTTAATGCAGACGAGGGAGGGAGTGGCGGTTCCCGATATGTTGAACGGCCAATGCATCCTCCTTCAATTAATGCATGAGGGAAGTAATGGGAGGAGGTCTAGGAAAAGAGGCTGCACGATGTGAATGCAACGCAGTTTGCCCTCATATAAAGGCGCCCCTCCATTCCAATGCATCTACCACATCGTACGCACCTAAGCATTTGCCCAAGCACCTACACTAAGCGCAAAAGAGCTCAGTCCAGACCCATGGCGGTGATGCGCGTGAGCGGCCAGCGGCTGCGCCAGATGGTCCACGATGCCGGCCTGTGGCATGGCGCCGAGGATCGTCTCCAGACGGTGTTGGAGACCGGCTGGTGGATGGCCGCCGTCGACGCCAACTATGACTCTCAGTTGGACCAGATGATCGTTGCCACCAGCAACAAGTTCACCGTCCTCAAGAAGCTCCTGGACGACATCGTCGTACTCCTCCAGCCTGCGCGCCCGGGCTCCTTATTGCCTGCCACCCTAATCGGCCTCCATGGCCGGAACCTCTTTCAAGCACTGGTGGCCCTGCGACTGCCTGCCGACGCCACGAAGAATGTGCACCTGGAGGTCGCGCTCGCCGCGAGGCGCCTCGCCCTGCTAGAATTCGTCGACCTACACATCCACGTGTACGAGCAAATCGTGTACATAGGTATCTACAAGGCCAGTGAGGACGCTACGACGTTGGCCTTCCTCAACCGGCTGGAAGCCTTGGATGCCTTTGCTGAGAAGCACCTCGACCTCGCCACAAAAGCCGCCGCTCCTTAGCCGCCGGTCGGTGGCCCGGCGCACTAATTTGAGGAGGAGGAGGTCGTACGTTCGTGGATCCATCTTTATTCTTGCCTTCTGTAACCACCATTGCAATCGCATCATCGTGGCCTTAATTCTTATTGTGGTGTTGCATTCTCGTTCCAGTCAATACCGACATGTGCGATCCCCTTGCTTAATTATATGCATCAATGTAACTAGTACTCCATCCGTCAATTTATAAGTTGTGCTTACCTTTTCCATCAACTTCGTGCAACGCGCGGGCATCTTGCTAGAAACACTAGAATATGTCTATATAATCCGTATGTGATAGTCCATTTGAAATCTCAAAAAAGACAAATATTTAGGTACGGAGGGAGTAATATATTAGGAGTATATCAAAACAATAGTGATTTCTTTCAAGTTTTTGAATACATACTACTACTTTGGATCCGTCGCAACGCACGGGCACATTGCTGGTAAAAGGAAACGGCCTGCCGCGTTCGCGTCGCACCCCCACACGCCCGGGAATCGGGAGTACAACACGGCCTGTCTGGCACGACACATAGCTTAGGGAAGGCGTGTTGCCTAGCCTTTTCACTTTCATGTGGGACCGCCGTTGAGCAAACCGACACCCCGCCCGCCGCCGGGTTGGAAAACAGAAATGAGGGGAAGATCTAGCTGTAGCACGGAAGCCAAGAAATTTGGTGTCAGACGGGGCTCGTTGATAGAGTAGGAGCATTCCGTACTAGTACTACTCCTACAAGTACCAAGTTTGTACTCCTAATACTATATTACTAGTACTACCACTATACAACTAGTAGGTACGTGCACGGCACAACATCGTAGGAACAAAAAAGGGGAAGATCTTGTTTTGGGTGATTTATCTTTTTTTCAATCAACGTAGTATGAATAATATGATGTGGGGGGCACCCATGAAGCTTATGTGGCTTGGTTGCATGGCTACGGAAGGTTAGAGAAAAATAAATAGATAATGTGTTTAGAGTGCACTCCACTAAATAGATATACTTTGGATCCATTTCAACGGACCGACACATCTATATCTATACCCCCTATATAGTGTGTGAAAAACTTTGAAAGTTGGTCGTTGGATGAAGCCAATCCGACAGTACAAAGATGGCAAATCCGAGCACTACTGGCCGTTGGATATCATCCACCAGATTCTGCCACATGTATAATCTAGAAGACTCCATGGTTGAACTTAATTCATGACTAACTTTGCCACAACTAATCTTAGGCAAAGTTATTAGTTCTTCAAAATGAGATCCACAAGTTGGCAAGCCTAAGGGAATCTTGCCACATTTTTTGTGTGTATGTCATGTGGGGCCTTAGTGTGGCTTGCCTAAGGTGTGGCTTGAACCAAACACTCACCTAAGTTAATCAAACTTGCCTAACCTTACATTCCACCAGATTTTGCCACATGTTAGAATCTAGAAAGCTCCACATGTAGAAGCATAATGCACAAACCACCAGAATCTCATGTGTGCAATGCACGTGTACCTTACTAGTACTAGTTGGTAGTAGTAAGAAACAAATTCCAGTTTTGGCACGAGCTCGTACTGCGGGAGCACCAAAAGGCCTGCTGCAGGAGTTACATTTACCTCTCGAGGCCCACGGGACCGAACTTCAGTGGCTTAGTGCCCGGCCTATGAGTCAATGACATGCGGACCTTAAATGCGGCTAGCCCACATGTCATTCTCATGGTGGTGGCGTGGTTCGCGACCCACTCGTTCGAGATGAACCGGCCGGTGGTGGCGTGGCCGTGGCGAGGGTGCCACAGTTGGGCGTCAGGGCGTTACGAGGCGTAGATGGCCGCACCGGCGGGTACTACCTGTAGTACATAAGTACTCCAGCTGAGGATTGATGACCGGGACGAAATGTGTCACAGCCGCTGGATGAAAATTCGATGGTGCGGGAGTATGGATCGGAGCATAGCAGCGGAGCAGGCAAACCACGTCCAATCGGGTGTGTCTGTGGTAGAAAGTTGATGGTCGCCGCAGTTTAGCTGCCCGCATGTCATGCACACCAAGGCACAGGAGCAGTGGGGCCGAGAGGGATGAGGGGCACGTCGGGAGGATGAGGATCCCCTGACGCGAACAATCCGACCATTCTGTCACTGACATGTGGGACCCATAAGTGTGGGTCCCACCTGTCAGCGAAGGAAAGGCAGGGCAAGGCAGTGATAGCCACGTCAGAGGATCCATGTGCACGTCGGGGGACGTCGTGCCATGGGGTGGAGCGGCGTCGTGGGAACCGCGTGTGGGTGTGGCAGTGGTAGAAACAAGAAACGTGATGGTCGCCGTGGTTCAACTTCCGTGGACAAGCTGTCATGTCTGCTGACACATGTATATCAAAACTAGAGTGTTTATATTTCAAGCACGTGAAAAAGTATTATTCTACTACTTTGGATCAATTGCAACGCACGGGCCAGCACATTGGTAGTAGTAGTGTCCATCTCTATCTCTAGAGGCCTTCCCTCGTTCATTCTTTTCTCTCACAAGATAAACTACTCATACAAATGCATCTTGTTGTTCCGTGGAATGCACGAGGATGTTTCCTTGGGGGTCTCTCCAGCGCGGTGTGGCGTTAGTTGCAAGTTGACGCCCCTTGAGATGCCGACGTTGAGGGGCACTCGGATTTCCTCCGATGAGCAGGTAAGATGAGTTTGATCACGTAGTAAATGCATTCTAAAGACTACTTCCGTGTCCATATCCTAATTCTCCCCCTGCCCACTGTTTCACAGGTTAGGCTCGGTGCGAGTGGAGATTGGCTTGCATATGTACGGGAGGGTACCAACATCAATTTCCACAACATTTACAACGATGACACCGTTCCCGTAGAACCTTTGTCCAACATTGGGATCAGCCATGCAACAGGCCACCGCATGAATTGGTACGATGGAACCACGATGAGATTTAATAAGATAGCATGAACCTTGCACATGGCGGTCAAAGGCGGACCATGCTGTCTGCGGCTGATTTGTTGCCGTACGAGTAGGAAGGCGCTGTGCTCCTTGCTAACCGCATCTTCGCGGTGACAAACCAGGGGACTTATTTTGTATGGGACACATCCTATGATATACTCCCTCTCTCCCAGTTTATTTGTTTTGAATCTTTTCGTTTTATAAGTTTCAAATTCAAATTTAGAGCTCCCCATCACATGTTGAGATTACAATGTCCATTAAATCGTTGCGTGCATGTATAGTAAAGAAACAAATCTCAAGTTTGGCACGAGTTCGTGCTGCGGGAGCACCACAAGCCCTGGTGCAGGAGTTACATTTCCCTCTTAGGGCAGCGCCTTACTACACCTACCTTTGAGTCAATAACATGTGGACCCGATAGGTGACTGGTCCACATGTAATACTCCCGTAGGCAGAGGGGGAGTGGGGCCAAGAGGGGTTAGCCACAGGTCGGGGGACGTGTGGTTTCATGGGTTTGAGCGGCATCATCGGAATCGCGGGTGGCTGTGGTAGAAACTTGATGCTCGCCGCATTTTAGGTGGCCCACATGTCATGCACACAAAGGCAGTGGGGCGGTGCGGCCGAGAGGGGTGAGGCGCACGTCGGGGGGCGTGGTGCCATGGGTTGGAGAGGCGTCGTGGGAATCGTGAGATGAAACGTGATGGTCACCGTAGTTGAACTTCCATGGACAAGCTGTCATGTCTACGGACACATGCACTGCATACCAATCACTGGAAGGAGTAGCAGAGAAAGCTATATATGCGGATAAATAGTTCCTTATAGTCAAGCGGACCCACGCTACTACTCTGTTCCAAAGACATGCACACCATCGAAATAGTCCATCTATATCAATATACACCGAGAGGGAATAATTTTTTTACAAGAGAGGAAATAGTTCATCCATCCATAATGCCCTCCTGCTGGTGCAACCTTTTCTTCTTCTTCTTCTTCTTCTTCTTCTTCCTCTTCTTCTTGTTCTCATTCTCTGTGGGAGACGGCTTCGCAACAAGCTCTTTGGACCTTGCAGCTATCTCGAAACTCACACGGGCATCGAGGGCAGCATATTTTATCCGCTCGTACGTCAAGGGATAATTCTCCCATCCAGACGACCTTAATGCCACCGTCTCGTCACCCTTCTGAAGATTTGTACCGAGCACAAAATTTGCTACGTCGAATAGGGATGGTGTCTGTTTATCACAATCTTCTACAGGAATTTTGATTCTGGTTTGTAGGTCAGCGATGCTTTTCAAATCAAGGTTGTACGGCTCCAGCTTCTGTTTGTCCCCTTCGATGGCTGCCCCACAGAAGTATACGTCCTCCCGAGACAAGAAATCATGAAGCTCACCTGGTATGGAGGGCGAGTGTATGATGTGGTACACCAAAACATCATCTTCGAGGCACAGCTGAAGGACGGCAGCGCGCTGGATCTTCCCAGGGGCACGCTCCGTGTACTCTGCGTCGAGACCGATGACCCTCGTCTCTACCTTTTCAAGGGAGTTGGATACATTGTTGATCCACTGCCGAACAACCCTTGGGTGGACGGTGAGGGTGGCAACTATGCGCATCGAGCCTTCGACGAGGACATGTTGGACGCTAAAAACCTGCATCTCGATCTCTTTCGCCATTTGGAACCGCTAGAACGGAGGGCTATGGTTTGGAGAATTAGGATTAGATGGCTAGTCTAACTGAAGTAGTAGATTATTATTTAAAGAGGTTAAAACAATGTGAACGCAGTGGGGTTTGGATGCAAATGAAGACGAAGGGGAGGAGAAGAAGCCGAGGAGAATCGGTTCCCGATGGAGAAGTAAATGGGAGAAGTGGCGTGCAGGCAGTTGATTAGACGACTAGGTAGACTAAGCGAAAAGGCTATGCGGGTAGACTGATGAGTCGTACCTGTTCGTGTACGTGCCCATCCTTCTTGATAGGTGGGACCTATGCAAACAGATAAAAAAATGTGTCGTAGTTTTTTTTTAGCGCGTGAGTGGGAGACACAACATTCTCTGGTTAAGGAATACTACCTCCGTTTAGGTGAGTATCAGTCACCTTATGAAAATCAAGTTTTCCCAAAACCTTTAGGCGTGGAGCATTAACTTCCTACTCGATCCCCTCCCAGCCTCATTAGCCAGCGTTCTCTTCCTCTGCTGTCGCGTTCTACCTTTCCATTTTTCCTCTTCTCAAGTGTGGAACGATCTGCATGCCGTCCTTGATGCACCAGAACGACCACTGCATGCATCGCGGCAGGGCGTTGATTGGGCATGCACGAGAATTTGGTTCTGCTCGCAATATGGATGATACCTGAACGATGAAGTGAACAGGCATGCTAGCACGGGAGACCTATTTCCGCTATACAATACTGGAGTACTCATGTTCCTACTAGTAGTAGTAGTAGTACAACTGCGGTACACTTGATGGTCAAAATACTATTCATCCGGTCCTCACAGTGAAGTGACAACACCCTGCGCCTGACACTAGTCCAGGCGGCGTGTTCGGGTTACCAATGTCAGCCTCACCCTGTGCACTGTGCAGTCTGTCACCGCCGCTATACAACACATTGGCGCCTCGCCTCGTCTCCCTCTCCGCTCCCATAGCACCACTCCATCTCCATCTCCTTCTCCGTCTCCGTCTCCATCTCACTGTGCCCCCGTGTACCGTCGCCTCACTTGCCTCCCCCAGTACCACTATTCCCTCGCTAGCCGCTCCAGCACCGACATCCTTCTGCCCCATAAATCAAGCCCCCTTCCAAACTCCACAATGGCCGAACGGGAACCGCGCAGCATCCATATGAGCCGCGATTGGAGCAATCTCCCCAGTGACATCCTCGACCTCTGTTGTTCGTGTATGGATATGTTGAGCGCCCTGCGGCTAGCTACATGCTCGAGGGACATGCACACGGCCCTCATTGAAGCGAGGCCTAAGCTTTTCAAGACACCCTGCTTGCTGCTATCTGGTCTTGCGAGATTGGCTCACCATGATATGGAGGCGTGCATGATGCCCCTCGACTTCAATCCGATCTCCATTAGCCGAAACTTCTTTGCAGGTATGTAGTGGGTCACCGTATTTCATTTCCCTCGACATCGATCCGATCACCATCGCCCGAAACTTCTTGGCAGGTATGCACTGGGTCGGCATGAACTCCCACTGGATGGCTGCCTTCAGAGAAGACGGTAAAAAGTTGGTGCTCGTGAACTTCCAGACCTTCCATGAGATTATCCTTCCTCCGTTGGATTATATAGAGTATTACCATCGCGGTCCAAGTCATCTAGATTACTACGTCAGTTGGACGGACCTTGTTTTGCAGAAGATTGTAATCTGCCAAGTGCCCACACGACATGCGAATTACGCAGACTTCAAGCTAATTGCCTTGTTCGACCGCGGACTCGCCTATCTTTACGCCGGTGCCTTCTTTAGCTGGAGACAACTCGGCTCGCAGTGGATCATCGTCAAAGCTGATACACACTTCTGTGATGCTATTGAACACAATGGCATCATCTACGCGATCGACAAAGCAGATGGCACCACGTATTGCTGGGACGGCGCGTGTAAGTTGTTTCCGTCTCATGTTAATGATGATGCCATGACACTGTTTGAACTTTTTGTGATGATTGGCATATCCCTGTTTGAGCAGAATTTGAGTAGAACTATGGCAATTTATTAGAGACGCCATAAATCAGCTATATTTGGAATGAGTTAATTCATGCGATTGTGACCATGTCATTACAGCCAATTTGTACCCTGAATAATCAAACGGTTACGAATATATGGATATTATCCTTATTTTACAGTAATCTATATACTACTACTAAATATGATTGTGGCCATGTTAGTTTCCGCATTTTCATGATGTAGAAACATGCACCACACTGTTGGTTTCATCTAACCATACATTAGGGAAGTAAATGTGCATATGGAGAACTCTATATTTGGAAGTAGTGAAATCCTGCAATGCTTACCATGTGTACATATCTATATTCGCCCTTCAGCAATCAATGGCTAGAGTAATATCCTCACAAAAAATTTGCCCACAGAACACGAGTATATAACAATGCATGGTCTGTTAGTTACCTTGAAGAATTTCTTTGTGAGGACAGAACATGATTACTCCCTCCGTTCCCAAATATTTGTCTTTCTAGAGATTTTAACAAGTGACTACATACGGAGCAAAATGAGTGAATCTACACTCTAAAATATGTCTACACACATCCGTATGTTGTGTCGATTTGAAATGCCTAGAAAGACAAATATTTGGGAACGGAGGGAGTACATAACATGCATGACATGGTAGTTTCCTGTGAAGAATCGATTGCGAGATAACATGAGTATAACCATGCATGGCACTTCTATATTTTCGAACCCAGTATACATTTCCCTGTATTTTCCTCCCAGTTCCAACAGGGACATATCAATGCTGTTTCTTGCATTACCGTACTCATACTCTGAACAATGCTGATCTTACATTAACAATGCCTGTCCTTTTTGATATGACGCAGTGTCCCTACAGTTACTGCCCTTTGTAATCACACCACCTTTGCCAAAATCAGGGAAGCACAACTGGTTCCTCGCTCGATCAGACGACGGCAAAAGACTGATGATCATTCGGACACATGAGCCAGAAAAGTTACATTGCAAAAACCCCACTGTATACAAGCACCGTGTAATACATGAGTATCTGGACAGTTGCTGTTACGTCTATGAGCACGATACCAGCTTGTTGGGGCCTTTAGGATTTTTTAGTTGGAGGCGGGTAAACAGCCCTGGTTCACACTCTCTGTTTCTCGGACTCAATTATCCGATTAACCAGGAGATCACCGTTGGCAAGGACCTTGATGGTAGAGAGGCTCTGTTTGCTATGGAAAACTGTGTCTACACGACGAGCCCTAGGAGTTCGGGAGCAAACTCCCCTGATTGTCAACGATACAGCCTGCAGCCAAAAGAAGGTAAGAATGACAAAGGCATCCGGATTAACTTTGATCCTTGGATATCTCAATTACGACAGGCAGTGATGTGGTTCAAGCCTTCAGGTTGATAGGTAATTGGGCTGTTGCATCGAAAGGGTGGAGTACTGGTGTCTCCGGATCACTGGTCGCTGAAGCGGGGCTGCAAATTATGATGGTGTTGGATCATCTCTTCGAATGACTTTGTTTTATTTCCCGCTGGTTCTGGATGGGTAGTTCTTTCTTTTGTTATGCATATTCCTTGTCATTTGGTCATCCTCGTCTGTCACTCTTACTATGTAATAGTTGCTTCTGCTTAGAATGTCATTCTCGTCTGGATCACGAGAGTTTGAGCGCTGCAGATGGGTGCGTTTTGGTGGTGTACGTAGCAAGACTTCTTATGAACTATCATGTCTTGCTGTTTATGTCAGTAGTAGTCACTAGTCAGTGTTTGAATGTTGTACATATCGTTGTTTCGAACTGTTTATTGTCTCGAACTACTGGTGGGCTAAATGAGGGCATCACCATTCTCCAGTGTTCAGAGTATATCTCCTTTTTTCAAGTTATATAATTTGAGCTCAGTGTCTTTTCGATGATGTACACTTGTTTGGGCCAGTGAGGTGTCGTTGAATATAGGCCGAGTAGTAACGCAATGCCAAACAGGTCAATTATGACTCTCTGGCCGGGCTCTCAAAAGATCCTGAAAAAAAGGCCGGGCTCTCCAAAAAAGAAAGAATAAGGACTCTTAGGCCGACATGTGGGCGCCACCGGTGTTTTCGTGCGCTTGCGCGCCGAGAGCATATTGGCGCGTGCTCGAAATTCATGCTACCTTTTCATCCCCAGTCTCCCGCCCCTCCCCCACCTCTGGAATCTCGATTCCTACTCCAGTTCCCCCAAATCCCCCTCCTGTACTCCCTGTACTCAAGCGCACTATCATGTCGCCGGTCAACGCGGATCTCTGAGCCGGAGATCCTGAGGTCCGTCCTGCCTTCGGTCGCTGCATGCTGTCGCTCAATAGTGGCATGGCGGCGCTTGACGACCAGTTTGCCGACAAAGTGCTGATGGTAATCATCAACGGCGACCGGCCTCCCGTCTCGCCGGACGACCTTGTCAAAGCTCTTGGCATTGCACACGACATCCAAATAAGTGACTTGCTCATCGAAGTCTGTCCGTCACCGGCTGATTTCTTTGTCAGGTTCCGGACAACTTTCGACTGCAGTCATGTGTTCGAATCTTCCCGGCGTTTGTTCTGCGATGGCGCGCTGGTGAGCTATGATCAGTGGCACCCAGGATGGGGCTCGGTGCCCTCTGAGCTTGAGTTTTTAACAAAGCTTACCTTCCACGGCATGCCTCGATGTGCTTGGAACGGCGAGTCCATGAACGAGCTTATCAACGACCTTGGAGGTGAGCTCGTAAGTATGTTTGTTCCTCTAGACAACTAGGCTCTGACGGTTATGGCATGGATGAAGAAGCCGTCCACCATACCGAAGGTGATTGGGGTTGAGATACCGGTGCAGGAACCGGGGTTGTACTATTCGTCGCCACCAAGGCCGCCGCGGACCACGTTAGGGATGTACCTGTATCGAGTGTTTGTGCATGTCGAAGAAGTGGTCAATCCATCAATCGAAGTCCTGCCGCCGCCGCTGGTGCCAGGGTCCGTCGACGACGTCCATTACAGGAGTCAACGTCAGAATTTCCCCGTGTTGCTCGGAACGATGGATGGCACAGGGCCTACTCCATCGCGCAGCGGAGGCCACTGCTTCTTTGGGAGAAGAGGCAGGGCTGGCTGCCTGGATGTGCTCTAATTTGAGGTAACAACTGAATCTTGTCAGATACTAGTTAAATCCGAGCTATGGGTGTGAAGCACTGATATGCCAGTACATTTGATTGTGACCTGTTCTAATTTTCTACCTGAACTTTTTTAGAAAGGGCTGTACGTCAACTTAATGTGCTAGCAGAACTTATTGTGTTGTCTGTATGTTTTCTTTGCACAACATTCAAGATATTTCCCCATCACTGATAAAGACGATGAACCGTTATGTACGACTTTGTTGGTTTCACCATAGCCCTTCCCGTAGCGATCCACTGCTTCCATCCTGATTGTGTCGCCTGCGTGAAATTTTTGTATGCAAGTTCAGTGTGCTATGATGTTCTATATGATTGTGTCAACTATATAAGTTTTTACTGAGCATCAGCAATACATATGGCTGAAAGATGTATTTACGAGCATCGACCGATGGGTCTCTCTCTCTCTATCTCTCTCTCTCTCTCTCTCACACACACACACGCACACACACGCGCACAAGCACAAGTGGGACCCGTTGAATTATTTATTTGCTCGTGACAGCTTTTAATTAGGTTCCACTGTAATCTAACTTTTTTCTTAAGTTATTAATTGAGCTGAGTGACTTCAAAAAGTTGTACAGAAGCATTGTTTGGGCCTTTCCGGCGTCGCTGAATGTGGGCTGAGTAACCATGTTAGGTTGTACTATACTACAAAGGCCTTTTTTCAACATTAGCAATGCAACTGGGCCGACAGTTATACACAATATCCGGGTCAACTTGTTATTCTCCGCCCCGCTGGGCTGCAAACTTTCCTAGGATGTATGCATTAGGCTTAACAAGAAAATGGACTTTAAGAAATAATAAATGGGATGTAATTATAATAACTGGACAGTTACTATGCACCAAACACGTAATTAGTTTGAAAAATATATTATTTTTGGAATTTGAAAATTTTAATTTCATTACTTGTTTTGCGCGCAATATTTCGTTCGATTTTAACATAATACAACTTTATTTTGAAATTATATTTAACCTGACTAGAAATTTCGGATAAAAATATTTCGGATCCCATCAAAATGTGGGAATTTTTTTTTGAATTCTGTTTTGAGCGGTTGTTTGATATTATTAATCGTTGTCCCAGCTAGAAGTTGGGCTGTACTTTTAACAAACTCTAAATGGGCTGTAGTAAATTCCATTAGAATTAAAAAATGGGCTGTACATTCGCAAATGGGCTATATGTTCTCTGCCAAATCCAAGCTGTGGGCCTACTAAGTTGACGCGTACCAAGGGCTTTGTCAACTTAGTCAATATAAACGATTCTAGCTGCAGTGATCGTACGATGTCCATCCAACGGCCGTAGTGCTTCTTCAACCTCTGGTCTTCTTGCTCCAGCCGCGCAAAGCAGCGCCGGTCGTGTCGCGTGCTCCTGCCTCCTGTGGCCGGCTGTGATGCCGCGGAGGCCTCACCGCCCCATACTACTCCCACCGCTGGCCAGGCCATCCCTCTACTCACCAACACCCCCTGTTATTCTGCGGCGACGGTAGCCTCACACCGCAGCCGAACCAGTGAACCCCCGTACTCCTCTCCGCGCGGGCTTCCACTGCTGCGTCTTCCCCGGCTCCGCGTCGTCCCGTTCCTAGGCCTCGCCGTCGTCCAGACCACCGCCCTGGTGCTCTCGGTGCGGCGTGGGCAATGTGGTCAACGACCGACTTCCATGGGAAAAGTACTGTACGTGGAGAGGCTGACAGCTGGGTCCAGGCGGCCGCAAGGAAGTGCCTCCTTATTACGCGCAAAATAATTATTCCTCCACTTGACAGCAGGGACCCACCGGACGGGCCACCTTATTTCGCGAAAAAAACGTTTCCCCCCTGACTGCTGGGACCCACCAGACGGGCCAGCGTATTTCGCCAAAAAAACGTTCCCCCCGCTGTCAGCTCGGACCCACTGAAGTGCCTCCTTATTACGCACAAAAAAATGAATACTCCCCCTGTTAGCTGGGACCCACCATGGTGGGAGGCTGACTTGTGGGCCTACTAAGTTGACTGGGATGGGGGCCTTTGTCAACTTTAGTCAATATGAACGATTGTAGCTCCAGTGACCGTACGATGTCCATCCAACTGCCGTAGTGCTTCTTCAATCCCTGGTCTTCTTCCTCCAGCTGCCCAAAGCAGCGCCAGTCGTGTTGCATGCTCCTACCTCCCGTGGCCGGCTGTGCTGCCGCAGAGGCCTCACCGCCCCCTACTATTCCCACCGCTGGCCAGGCCCTGCAGCGACGGCAGCCTCACACCGCAGCCGAACCAGTGAACCCTCGTACTCCTCTCCGCGCGGGCTTCCACTGCCGCGTCTTCCTCGGCTACGCGTCGTCCCCTTCCTAGGCCTCGCCGTCATCCACCACCGTGGTGCTCTCCGCGCGGCGTGGTCAACGTGCTCAAGGAACGACTTCCATCGGAAGAGTACTGTACGTGGGGAGGCTGACAGCTGGGTCCACGGCCACAGCCCAGTTTTTTTGTGATTTGCCAAGTAAGTCGCTTTGTCAGGCCTATTGGGCTGCAAATCTTTCAAGACGAGGAGAGCTTTCATTCGGCTGGCCGAGAAAATGGCCCATCGGTAATGAGAAATGGGCTGTTCATTTTTAAAACACATCAAACCGGCAATTAGTTTCAAATATTTTTTTTCATTTCAAGATTTTAAATTACATTAATTTTTATGCGTGGAGAATTTGTTGGATTTTATATTGATATACATTTATTTTTAAAATCAGTTTGAATGTGAGTCGAAATTTCGGGATTAAAAACAGTTCGGACCGCACCGAAATATGCAAAATTTCGTATAATTTTTTAACCGTGGCCACAATATGGGCTGTAATGCTAACGAAAAGAATATGGGCTCAAAAAAAACCTTAATAATTAGCAAATGGGCTATAAATTATTAGAAATAATGGCAGATGTGCTGTATGCTGTTTTCCACAGATTTGAGGCTTTCCTAAAAAAAGGTTGATGCACAAGCAGTGACTGTTGGATGGCCATCCAACGGCCGTCGTGCTTCTTCAATCTCTGCTCTTCCTGCTCCAGCCACTCAAACAAGCGCCAGCGGGACTGCCCACTCCCTCCTCCCCGCGGCCAGCTCTGCTGCCGCGCAGGCCTCACCGCCCCACCGTACTCCCATCGCTGGCCTAGCCATCCCTCTACCCACCCACACCTGCTGTTATTCTCCGGCGACGGCAGACAACCCAGTAAACCCTCGTACAGTCGTACTCCCCTCCGCGTGGGAAACAACTGCCGAGTCTTCCCTGCCTTCGTGTTGTTCCCTTCCTAGGCCTTGCCGTCGTCCACCGCCCTGGTGCTCTCGGTGCGGCCTGGTCAACGTGGTCAACGACCGACATGCATCTGAAGTGGACTGTACGTGGAGAGGCCGATAGCTGGGTCCATGGCCGCACGCAAGGAAATGCCTCCTTATTACGCGCAAAATAATGATTCCTCCACCTGACATCAGGGACCCACCAAAAGGGCCTCTGAATTTCGTGAAAAAAACGTTACCGCCGCTGACAGCTCGGACCCACCAGCTATATGTTCGCACGCAAGGAAGTGCCTCCTTATGACGCACAAAAAAATGAATACTCTCCCTGCTAGCTGGGACCCACCATGGTGGGAGGCTGACTTGTGGGCCTACTTAGTTGACTGGGACGGGGGCCTTTGTCAACTTTAGTCAATATGAACGATTCTAGCTCCGGTGACCGTACGATGTCCATCCAACGGCCGTAGTGCTTCTTCAACCTCTGGTCTTCTTGCTCCAGCCGCCGAAAGCAGCGCCAGTTGTGCCGCATGCTCCTGCCTCCCGTGGTCGGCTGTGCTGCCGGGGAGGCCTCACCGCCCCCTACTATTCCCACCGCTGGCCAGGCCCTGCGGCGACGGCAGCCTCACACCGGAGCCGAACCAGTGAACCCTCGTACTCCTCTTCGCGCGGGCTTCCACTGCCGCGTCTTCCCCGGCTCCCCGTCGTCCCCTTCCTAGGCCTCGCCGTCATCCACCACCGTGGTGCTCTCCGCGCGGCGTGGTCAACGTGGTCAAGGAACGACTTCCATCGGAAGAGTACTGTACGTGGAGAGGCTGACAGCTGGGTCCACGGCCACAGCCTAGTTTTTTTGTGATTTGCCAAGTAAGTCGTTTTGTCAGGCCTATTGGGCTACAAATCTTTCAAGACGAGGAGAGCTTTCATTCGGCTGGCCGAGAAAATGGCCCATCAGTAATGAGAAATGGGGTGTTCATTTTTAAAACACATCAAACCGGCAATTAGTTTCAAATATTTTTTTCATTTCAAGATTTTAAATTACATTAATTTTTATGCGTGGAGAATTTGTTGGATTTTATATTGATATACATTTATTTTTAAAATCAGTTTGAATGTGAGTCGAAATTTCAGGATTAAAAACAGTTCGGACCGCACCGAAATATGCAAAATTTTGTATAATTTTTTAACCGTGGCCACAATATGGGATGTAATGCTAACGAAAAGACTATGGGCTCCAAAAAAAACCTTAATAATTAGCAAATGGGCTGTAAATTATTAGAAATAATGGCAGATGGGTTGTATGCTGTTTTCCACAGATTTGAGGCTTTCCTAAAAAAAAGGTTGATGCACAAGCAGTGACTGTTGGATGGCCATCCAACGGCCGTCGTGCTTCTTCAATCTCTGCTCTTCCTGCTCCAGCCGCTCAAACAAGCGCCAGCGGGACTGCCTACTCCCTCCTCCCCACGGCCAGCTCTGCTGCCGCGCAGGCCTCACCGCCCCACCGTACTCCCATCGCTGGCCTAGCCATCCCTGTACTCACCCACACCTGTTGTTATTCTCCGGCGACGGCAGACGAACCAGTAAACCCTCGTACAGTCGTACTCCCCTCCGCGTGGGAAAAACTGCCGAGTCTTCCCTGCCTCCGTGTTGTTCCCTTCCTAGGCCTTGCCGTCGTCCACCGCCCTGGTGCTCTCGGCGCGGCCTGGTCAATGTGGTCAACGACCGACATGCATCTGAAGTGGACTGTACGTGGAGAGGCCGATAGCTGGGTCCATGGCCGCATGCAAGGAAATGCCTCCTTATTACGCGCAAAATAATGATTCCTCCACCTGACATCAGGGACCCACCGAAAGGTCCTCTGAATTTCGTGAAAAAATCGTTACCGCCGCTGACAGCTCGGACCCACCAGCTATATCTTCGCACGCAAGGAAGTGCCTCCTTATTACGCACAAAAAAATGAATACTCTCCCTGCTAGCTGGGACCCACCATGGTGGGAGGCTGACTTGTGGGCCTACTTAGGTAACTGGGATGGGGGCCTTTGTCAACTTTAGTCAATATGAACGATTCTAGCTCTAGTGACCGTACGATGTCCATCCAACGGCCGTAGTGCTTCTTCAACCTCTGGTCTTCTTGCTCCAGCCGCCCAAAGCAGCGCCAGTTGTGCCGCATGCTCTTGCCTCCCGTGGTCGGCGGTGCTGCCGGGGAGGCCTCACCGCCCCCTACTATTCCCACCGCTGGCCAGGCCCTGCGGCGACGGCAGCCGCACACCGCAGCCGAACCAGTGAACCCTCGTACTCCTCTCCGCGCGGGCTTCCACTGCCGCGTCTTCCCCGGCTCCCCGTCGTCCCCTTCCTAGGCCTCGCCATCATCCACCACCGTGGTGCTCTCCGCGCGGCGTCGTCAACGTGGTCAAGGAACGACTTCCATCGGAAGAGTACTGTACGTGGAGAGGCTGACAGCTGGGTCCACGGCCACAGCCCAGTTTTTTTGTGATTTGCCAAGTAAGTCGCTTTGTCAGGCCTATTGGGCTGCAAATCTTTCAAGACGAGGAGAGCTTTCATTCGGCTGGCCGAGAAAATGGCCCATCAGTAATGAGAAATGGGCTGTTCATTTTTAAAACACATCAAACCGGCAATTAGTTTCAAATATTTTTTTCATTTCAAGATTTTAAATTACATTAATTTTTATGCGTGGAGAATTTGTTGGATTTTATATTGATATACATTTATTTTTAAAATCAGTTTGAATGTGAGTCGAAATTTCGGGATTAAAAACAGTTCGGACCGCACCGAAATATGGAAAATTTCATATAATTTTTTAACCGTGGCCACAATATGGGTTGTAATGCTAACGAAAAGAATATGGGCTCCAAAAAAAACTTTAATAATTAGCAAATGGGCTGTAAATTATTAGAAATAATGGCAGATGGGCTGTATGCTATTTTCCACAGATTTGAGGCTTTCCTAAAAAAAGGTTGATTCACAAGCAGTGACTGTTGGATGGCCATCCAACGGCCGTCGTGCTTCTTCAATCTCTGCTCTTCCTGCTCCAGCCGCTCAAACAAGCGCCAGCGGGACTGCCTACTCCCTCCTCCCCACGGCCAGCTCTGCTGCCGCGCAGGCCTCACCGCCCCACCGTACTCCCATCGCTGGCCTAGCCATCCCTCTACTCACCCACACCTGCTGTTATTCTCCGGCGACGGCAGACGAACCAGTAAACCCTCGTACAGTCATACTCCCCTCCGCGTGGGAAACAACTACCGAGTCTTCCCTGCCTCCGTGTCATTCCCTTCTTAGGCCTTGGCGTCGTCCACCGCCCTGGTGCTCTCGGCGCGGCGTTGTCAACTTGGTCAACGACCGACATGCATCTGAAGTGGACTGTACGTGGAGAGGCCGATAGCTGGGTCCATGGCCGCACGCAAGGAAATGCGTCCTTATTACACGCAAAATAATGATTCCTCCACCTGACATCAGGGACCCACTGAAAGGGCCTCTGAATTTCGTGAAAAAAATGTTACCGCCGCTGACAGCTCGGACCCACCAGCTATATCTTCGCACGCAAGGAAGTGCCTCCTTATTATGCACAAAAAAATGAATACTCTCCCTGCTAGCTCGGACCCACCATGGTGGGAGGCTGACTTGTGGGCCTACTTAGTTGACTGGGACGGGGGCCTTTGTCAACTTTAGTCAATATGAACGATTCTAGCTCTAGTGACCGTACGATGTCCATCCAACGGCCGTAGTGCTTCTTCAACCTCTGGTCTTCTTGCTCCAGCCGCCCAAAGCAGCGCCAGTTGTGCCGCATGCTCCTGCCTCCCGTGGTCGGCTGTGCTGCCGGGGAGGCCTCACCGCCCCTACTATTCCCACCGCTGGCCAGGCCATGCGGCGACGGTAGCCTCACACCGCAGCCGAACCAGTGAACCCTTGTACTCCTCTCCGCGCGGGCTTCCACTGCCGCGTCTTCCCCGGCTCCCCGTCGTCCCCTTCCTAGGCCTCGCCGTCGTCCACCGCCCTGGTGCTGTCGGCGCGGCGTGGTCAACGTGGTCAAGGAACGACTTCCATCGGAAGAGTACTGTACGTGGAGAGGCTGACAGCTGGGTCCACGGCCGCAACAAGGTAGTGCCTCCTTATTACACCGAAAATAATGATTCCTCCACCTGACAGCTGGGACCCACCGAACGGGCCACTGTATTTTGCGAAAAAAATGTTTCCCCCTGACTGCTGGGACCCACCAACTACATCTTCGCACGCAAGGAAGTGCGTCCGGGCAAAAAAAATGATTCGCCCCCCTGACTGCTGGGACCCACCAACTACATATTCGCAGGGAAGGATGTGCCTGACAGCCGGGACACACCTGGTCGAAGCGTACATAGCATTGTCATTCTGGTCGCGAACGTGTATGTACATACTGGTCGATGTAGAGGCGCGCACGTGTCGTAGTAGAGGCGCGCACGTAGCATGTACACGTACATACAGCGGCCAGTGTGCAAGAAAGAAAATACGGCCACGTACGTACATACGGGCAGGGTCTCGAACGCCTACTCGCGCATACGTACGGCCAGGGCTCGTGTACATCGCTGGGTCGGAACGGAGAAACAGCGTCGTTGTCATGTTCATGGGGAGCCAACCGGCTGGGTCGGAACGGAATGCGTCGTCGTGTTCATCGTGAGGGCTTGGACGGAACAACCGATGGAAACGAGGCCTGGCGTACCGCAGAACGGAGGAAACGGCCTTGTGTTCGACCGGCCACGTTTGAAACGGGATCCTGTTCATCGGGAGGGTTCTGGCGTACCGCAAAATGGAGGAAACGGACCTCCTACGGTCGAAACGGGGGTCCTGTTGATCGGGAGGGGTGTGGCGTACCGCAAAACGGAGGAAACAGACTTGTGTTGGAGCGCTACGGTCGAAAGGGGGGTCCTGTTCATCGAGAGGGGTGTGGCGTACCGCAAAACGGGACTCCACGGGATACTGTTCACCTCCACCGTCGACCCCCTCCAGCCTCCACGGGCTACTGTTCATCCACCGTCGACCTCCACCAGCCTCCACCTGCGACTGTTCATCCACGGGCTCCTGTTCATCCAGCCTCCACCACGCGCTACTCCACCGGCTACTGTTCAACCAGCCCTCTCCACGGGCTCCTGTTCAACCACCCCTCCACGGGCTACTGTTCATCCAGCCCTCCACCGTCTACTGTTCATTCTGCCGTCCACGGGGTGGTCCTGTTCATCCTGCCCTCCACGGGGTCCTGTTCATCTAGCCCCAACCAGCTCGATTGATCGGGGTCCTGTTCATCCCGAGGCAACACCACGGGGTCCTGTTCATCCACCCCCACCGGGAACTGTTCATCCAAACCCCCCAGCAACACTCACTGTTCATCCAGAGGCAGCATCGACCGGCTTCAGTTAGCAGCAGTAGCGAAGGAATCGCTCGATCGGGTTCAGTTAACAGCCATCGATCGATCGCTCGGGTTCAGTAACGCGTAGCCTGCAGCGCAATCACTCGGGTTCAGTTAGAGCCCAATGCCTCGCTCGGGTTCAGTTAGAGCCAACGCCTCGCACACACGCGTGTACGTGTACGAGAGAAACGCGCATCACTCGGCCCCCGACCTCCCACCGTAACCGGGAACTCCCCGAAATTTTCCTCGCCCTCGCTTCTACCACGGTTTTTTCCGTCATGGACGGCCCAAAGAATGTCATGCAGCTGCGTCTCCGGCCCGCCCAGGACGAAAAGCCCATTTTCTGCCATGATTTTTGGTCATAGAAGTAGGAGCCCACCACATCTATGATGATACCTGGTTTTGTCACAATTATCGTCATAGAAGTGTCATATGTATGACAGAAAAAAATTCGTTCGGCCCAAAATGTCACGGATGTGTCTTTTTTTTGTAGTGATGCCGGCCGCATGTGAGATGAGATGTGGGATGGATCGAACTATGTACGCTTGAGTATTCTTAATGACGGTTGAACTATGTACTTATGGTTGAACTATGCTTATGTACGTGTACGCTTATTATCTATGTCTGAGTATGTTAAATATTTGGTCAAAATTTGGTAAAAATTTCAAAGGGGGCCCAATAAACCAAGAGACGGAGGTATTACGTCAATCACACACGGTTCATAAAATTGGAACCGTGTGCAATGGCTTTCATTATGCCTGTTGCGTCAATCACACACGGTTCGCTTTAGCAAACCATCGCCCCCAAAATTCTTTGCGGGAGAGAAAACCCTCACCACCCAATTCTAAAAAGAAAAAAGAAAACCCTCACCATCCCCACGTCACAAAAACCCTCACCCCGCCCGCCACCCCCTCCGGTACGGTCCCCATTCACACCTGCACAAGCTCCTCCGCGTCTATGCCATGGCACCGCTTATCGCGGCGGAAAACACTTAGCGCGACGCCTGCCGCCGCCGCCGGGTTGCCGGCAAAGCCCACCGCATTTCGCCACTTCCAATTGCCGCCACCTATCACCATCGACTTTCTCGACGCTGCTCGCGGTCGATCCAGCTCCGCTCGGTTGGGGAATCTGCCGTACTGAGGGTTCTTTCTCATGGACGATGAGGTAACTAATTTAACGAGATATTATCTCATATCTTATCCTGCTTCATCTGCCTCCTTTAATCACCCGGCGGAAATCGCCGTGAATTCATTTTTATTCGAGCTGATTTGAGGGTTTTCTTTCATTCATAGAATGTACAGTGCGCCTGTCAGATCTCGGTTTTCGGCAAAACCCTTAAGGTTCGAACTCTGGGGTGTGCGCGAAGATCTTCCCCTCGCAGATCACGCCCTCTCACGCTTAGCGATCTCTAGGCTAGCTCGACGAACTCGCAACACAAGGGACACAAGATTTATACAGGTTCGGGCCACCGTTGTGGTGTAATTCCCTACTCCAGTGTGTGATGGTGGATTGCCTCTTGGGCTGAGGATTAACAGTACAAGGGGAAGAACAGCCCCCTGAGGAGAGGTGTTCTTGTGCTTGGTGAACTTGTGTGGGTGAGGATCCGATCGATCGAGTCAGTTAGTTGCCTCCTACGGTGGTGGCTAGTCCTATTTATAGAGGACCTGGTCCTCTTCCCAAATATTGAGCGTTAAGGGATTCCACAATGGCCAATTTGAAAGGGGACAGCTAGTACAGCTTATCCTAACAAAAGTAGTCTTCGCCTGCCAAAGGCTCTGGTGGTGACGCCGTCTTGGGCTCCACGGTGACCTCCGTCCTACCGTCCTGCTGGTCTTGGTCTCGTTGCACCAATAGGGATACCTTTGCTTGATGCCTCGGAACTCCTCGCCTGCACTTGCCTCATTAGCACCAAAGAGGAAACAAGGACAATGTACGCGCTGGCGCCCGCCTGGTCTCGATCGTCATGGCTTACGTCACTGGAACCTCGCGAGGTTTTGTATTGCCTTGATCTCTCCGCCCCTCGCGAGCCAGCCTGGCGAGGCCGCTCCCGAGGAGGTCTTGTGTCGTCCGCCTCGCAAGGCTTGGCCCCACGCGAGGGTCTTGAAAGCTTGTCGGTGAAGACGGGCCGTACAGGCCCGCTCGTAGAGCCACGCCGTGGGATGCAGGCAGGCAAGTCTGAGGACCCCCATTCCCAGAACGCCGACAATAGCCCCCGGCCCAAGCACGCTCGGGCTTGGCTTCGAGGCGAAGCCAAAGGGCAAGTGCGGAGCGCCGTGGGCCCCAATAGCCTGCGGCCTTGGTCGACACGTGGCGGTTGATTGGACGTGGGTGTCTCTGCTTCCCCACGCTGCCTCGGCAACTGCCCGACTGTCAAAAGGCTGGCATAGACAGTGCGCCTTCACTGCTTCCTTTCGCCTCGCTCAGATCCCCTTTCTTGTGCCCTGCTTTCGAAATCTCCAGATCTGCTTCCATCTTCTACCGCATTGGCGACCAATGGCGCCTCGCAAGGCCAAGTCTACCTTGTCGCCGGCTTGGTACGAGCCAGCTCTCGATGCGCCCAACGTCTCGGAGAAGAACCTCACTGCCATGCGCTTGCTGACGGCGGGGGGAAGCAACGAGAGGGGGAAGACGGAGCTCCGGGTTGCCTCCGACGTGCCGGAGCCCGAGGGGAGCACCTTCTTCTCCTTCTTCACGAGCAGCGTCGTTGCAGGGCTGGTTCCCCTTTCTCTGACTTCTTCTATGAGGTCCTCGGCCACTATGGGCTGCAGGCGCTGCATCTTCATCCCAACTCCACCTTCTCTTGTCGATCTTCGCCTACTACTGCGAGGCGTACCTCGGCGTGATGCCGTCCGTGGCTCTTCTGCGCCACTTCTTCTTCCTCCGCATGAACGAGGATCACACCTCCGGGCGTGCCAACTTCATCGCGGCCGGCAAGGCCAACACGATCTCGAAGACGGGGAAGAGAGTCGACGGCTTCCGGAGCAAGTGGGCCATGATGGACGCTAAATGTGTCCACCTACGCTTGACGCTGCCGACGGAGATGCCCCAGTCTGACAAGGGGTGGTCCTGCGCGAAGCTCACCGACGAGCGGGCGACATTGGTGCTGGAGCAGATGAAGACCGACCTGAAGCCGGGCAACGCGAAGGCGGCGAAGGTGACAGGGGCCATGCTTCTGAGGGAATTCCTGATGCTGCGCGTAGCCCCGCTTCAGGCCCATACGCGCCCCTTGTGGGATCTTGGGGATGAAGAGGACAAGGTTCGCTTGAGCCTGAAAGCCTTGTCCGACGAAGAGCTGGCCGTGGTTCTTCGCCTCTTGGTTGGGGACGACCAGGAGAACCCGCCGAGCATCTTCACCCCCTTGTTTCACCGTGAGGACGGGGCCCAGGTCGTGGCTTCCAGGCCAACTTTTGACGGACATGGGCTAGGGCCGCCGGTGCCTATCGGGGCCCCTGCGGCGCCGAAGCTGGTGGAGCTGTCTTCTGATGAGTCCCGCGGGGAGGAGGAGGAGGGGGAGGAGGAGGGAGACTCGGAGGTGACCCCTGAAGGGACATGGGAGACCTCCCCCTTGAGCAAAGTTGACATCCTCTGCATCCTTCCTGACGACGACGAGTCTGACGCCCGCCAGGAGAAGGGAGAGGCATCGGCAATCCCGACGAGGGGCTGATCGGTGCTGATCTCCCGGGATGCTACTTCTGTTCTGGCGCCGCCTGGTGCCTCTTCCGGCCCCTCCACTGCCCCAGATTCTGCTCCTGGAGCCTGCACACCCGTGCTTCGAGCCTCGGGGCTCTCGGGCTTCAAGCTCACCAAGCGGAGGGTGGACTACGCCGCGGTGGACTAGTAAGTGCTCGTGCTTGGCCTTTTTCTTGATTATGCTACTGATTCCTGATGCTTCTCCGCTGTGCGATAAGGCCGACGCCTGTGACGAAGAAGAGGAAGGATGGGGCGGTGGTGCCGCCCGAGACCAACCCACCTACTCTGTCGGAGCCTCCCTCCGTGGAGAAGGGCAGCAAAGGTGCTCATGTCTCTGCGGCCCGGTCGTCCTCGCGAGGTATGGGGAAGAACCCTCAGGAGGAGTTAGCCCCTGTGACCTCGCGAGCTCCAGAGGCACCGGCGTCCGGCTCTGCTGCTGAAGCCTCCAGGGCTCAAGAGCCCCCAGTCCTCCAGGCAGTGGTGACAATACCTTCTCCTCCACCTCCTGCTGCACTGCTGATCCCAAGTCCTTCTGCCTCCCCTAACGTCTTGGAGCACGCCCTTCTGGAGATGACCCGGCTGCGAGAAGATCTTCAAGGCACCGATCCCCTCCTGGTGGCCGGGCGTCTGGAGCTAGTTTCTGGCTGGCTCCTCTCCGACGTGTCCATTCAAGCGGCGCTGAGCCAGGCTGTGGCGACCTCTGTGAAGGAGAGGCAGGCTGCCGCCCAGGCAGCGGCCACTCGTGAGGCGGCGCAGAAGGACATCGAGGCCGCCAAGAGTCGCTGCCAGGCACTGGAGGCCGAGCTGAAGACCCTGCGCAGCGAACGCGTAGACGAAGCTCGTGGCCGTCAGGCGGAGGAGGAGAAGATGAAGGCCCGGGAGGACGCCGTCAAGGGTCGCGACGCCAAGTTAGAGCAGTCGACAAAGGCGCAGGCCATCGAGTGCGGCTGACTGGACGAGCTGGAACGAAAGGTGAAGGTGGGGCAAGCCGAACTTGACGCGAAGGCGAAGGTTCTGGCAGAGGACCGCATGGCCTTCACGCTTCTCGAGAAGAGGTCTCGCGAGGCTCTGAAGTCACTCTATGAGAAGGGCTTGGAGAGGCCGCTGACCACCGACAAGGACGGCCCCACCCAGCTGCTTCCCAACTTGGTTGCCGCGCTTGAGGAGGCTGTGAACAGCATCGGTCCCATGGCCGAGGCAGAAGCCCGCGTTCTTTCCTCAGCTGCACTGACGCGTGTCTTCAGTCACCTCCATCTTCATGACCCAGCTACCCACCTGGAGGAGCTGCTGGAGCCTGTGGACGAGGAGCGTTGTGCGGCCGCTGCCGCAGCCATGAAGGGCCAGGTGGAGGCCTTGCTGAAGAAGCGACCGGCGGTGCTACCAACCCTGTGGCTCCGACTGCCAGTACAGGTGAAGGCGACGCCGCCAAGGGAGGAGCACCTCTTGTGGGCAACGGCGGTGTCCAGGGGTGACCTGCTCGCGGCAGCTTTCCTGTTTTACTTCTGCAACACGCATCATGCCTCGTGGAGGCGTTTAGACTTGCGCTTGATATTTGGGAGAACAATATGTCTTGTAATATTTGCTTTGAGATTTTGTGATTTTTTTCCTATTTGATCTACGTTCTACATCGGCAGAGCCCGGCTCCGCGCATACCTCAACCGCCGTTGGGCCGACCGGAGACCAGGACGGAACCAAGGAGTGAGGGGCTACGTGACCAGTTAGGCTCATGAGTCGTGATGCTCAGGAGTCCCCCTTGACGCGCGAACAGCTTATAGGAAGGAGACGCGAGGATAGGTTTAGTGTTCTACGTCGGCAGAGCCCTGCCCCCCGCATACGTCAACCGCCGTTGGGCCGACCGGAGACCAGGACAGACCCAAGGAGTGAGGGGCTACATGACTAGTTAGGCTCCTGAGTCGCGATGCTCAGGAGTATCCCTTGACGTGCAAACAACCATCATACCTTTGCCCTCGCCGAGGCTCGGCTCGGGAGGGGCGCGCGACGAGAAGGTCCGGGGGACCTAGTTGGGTGGCGTACGCTTGGGCGTGACCCGAGCGCAGCCCCCATGCCCAGCCCCCCTGCGTGACTCTCCCGAGGGGAGGTGTTGCGATGAGGCCGGACACTGAGCTCAGGGGCTCCCTGAGGTTGATGCGGCCGTGGGGCCGCCCTCAGTTGTTTATCACTGATAACCCACAAGTATAGGGGATCGCAACAGTTTTCGAGGGTAGAGTATTCAACCAATATTTATTGATTCGACACAAGGGGAGCCAAAGAATATTCTCAAGTATTAGCAGTTGAGTTGTCAATTCAACCACACCTGGATAACTTAATATCTGCAGCAAAGTATTTAGTAGTAAAGTAGTATAGAAGTAACGGCAACGGTAGCAAAAGTAATATTTTTGGGTTTTGTAGTGATTGTAACAGTAGCAACGGAAAAGTAAATAAGCGGAGAACAATATGTGAAAATCTCATAGGCATTGGATCGGTGATGGAGAATTATTCTGGATGCGGTTCATCATGTAACAATCATAACATAGGGTGACACAGAACTAGCTCCAATTCATCAATGTAATGTAGGCATGTATTCCGAATATAGTCATACGTGCTTATGGAAAAGAACTCGCATGACATCTTTTGTCCTACCCTCCCATGGCAGCGGGGTCCTATTGGAAACTAAGGGATATGAAGGCCTCCTTTTAATAGAGTACCGGACCAAAGCATTAACACATAGTGAATACATGAACTCCTCAAACTATGGTCATCATCGGGAATGGTCCCGATTATTGTCACTTCGGTGTTACCGGATCATAACACGTAGTAGGTTAATATAGACTTGCAAGATAGGATCAAGAACTAACATATATTCATAAAAACATAATAGGTTCAGATCTGAAATCATGGCACTCGGGCCCTAGTGACAAGCATTAAGCATAGCAAAGCCATAGCAACATCAATGTCAGAACATAGTGGATACTAGGGATCAAACCCTAACAAAACTAACTCGATTACATGTTAAATCTCATCCAAGCCATCACCGTCCAGCAAGCCTACGATGGAATTACTCACGCACGGCGGTGAGCATCATGAAATTGGTGATAGAGGAAGGTTGATGATGACGATGGCGACGGATTCCCCTCTCCGGAGCCCCGAACGGACTCCAGATCAGCCCTTCCGAGAGTGTTTAGGGCTTGGCGGCGGCTCCGCATCGTAAAACGCGATGAATCTTTCATTCTGATTTTTTTCTCCCCGAACACGAATATATGGAGTTGGAGTTGAGGTTGGTGGAGCTCCAGGGGGCCCACGAGGCAGGGGCACGCCCAGGGGGCAGGCGCGCCCCCACCCTCGTGGAAAGGGTGTGGGCCCCCTGGCCTTGATTCTTTCGCCAGTATTTTTTATTATTTCCAAAAATAATCTCCGTGAAATTTCAGGTCATTCCGAGAACTTTTGTTTCTGCACAAAGATAACACCATGGCAATTCTGCTGAAAACATCGTCAGTCCGGGTTAGTTCCATTCAAATCATGCAAGTTAGAGTCCAAAACAAGGACAAAAGTGTTTGGAAAAGTAGATACGGCGGAGACGTATCAACTCCCCCAAGCTTAAACCTTTGCTTGTCTTCAAGCAATTCAGTTGATAAACTGAAAGTGATAAAGAAAAACTTTTACAAACTCTGTTTGCTCTTGTTGTTGTAAATATGTAAAGCCAGCATTCAAGTTTTCAGCAAAGATTATGAACTAACCATATTCATAATAACTCTTAGGTCTCATGTTTACTCATATCAATGGCATAATCAACTAGCGAGCAATAATAATAAATCTCGGATGACAACACTTTCTCAAAACAATCATAATATGATATAACAAGATGGTATCTCGCTAGCCCTTTTTGAGACTGCAAAACATAAATGCAGAGCACCCTTAAAGATCAAGGACTGACTAGACATTGTAATTTATGATAAAAGAGATCCAATCATAGTCATACCCAATATAAATTAACAGTAATGAATGCAAATGACAGCGGTGCTCTCCAGCTGGTGCTTTTTAATAAGAGGGTGATGACTCAACATAAAAGTAAATAGATAGGCCCTTCGCATAGGGAAGCAGGAATTTATAGAGGTGCCAGAGCTCGGTTTTGAAATAGAGATGAATAATATTTTGAGTGGCATACTTTCATTGTCAACATAACAACCAAGAGATGGCGATATCTTCCATGCTACACACATTATAGGCGGTTCCCAAACAGAATGGTAAAGTTTATACTCCCCCTCCACCAACAAGCATTAATCCATGGCTTGCTCGAAACAACGAGTGCCTCCAACTAACAACAGTATCGGGGAAGTTTTGTTTGCAATTATTTTGATTTGATTTGCATAAAGCATGGGACTGGGCATCCCCGTGACCAGCCATTTTCTTGTGAGTGAGGAGCGGAGTCCACTCCTCTTGAGAATAACTCGCCTAACATGGAAGATACGAAGAGCCCTAGTTCATACATGAGCTATTCGAGCATACAAAACAGAATTTCATTTGAAGGTTTAGAGTTTGGCACATACAAATTTACTTGGAACAGCAGGTAGATACCGCATATAGGAAGGTATGGTGGACTCATATGGCATAACTTTGGGGTTTAAGGAATTGGATGCACAAGCAGTATTCCCGCTTAGTACAAGTGAAGGCTAGAAAAAGACTGGGAAGCGACCAACTAGAGAGCGACAACAGTCATGAACATGCATTAAAATTAACGAACCTTGATTGCAAGCATGAGTAGGATATAATCCACCATGAACATAAATATCGTGAAGGCTATGTTGATTTGTTTCAACTACATGCGTGAACATGTGCCAAGTCAAGTCACTTGAATCATTCAAAGGAGGATACCACCCCATCATACCACATCACAACCATTTTAATAGCATGTTGGCACGCAAGGTAAACCATTATAAACTCCTAGCTAATTAAGCATGGCATAAGTAACTATCATCTCTAATTGTCATTGCAAACATGTTTATTCATAATAGGCTGAATCAGGAACGATGAACTAATCATATTTACAAAAACAAGAGAGGTCGAGTTCATACCAGCTTCTCTCATCTCAATCCGTCCATCATATATCGTCATAATTGCCTTTCACTTGCACGACCGAATGATGTGAATAATAATAATAGTGCACGTGCATTGGACTAAGCTGGAATCTACGAGCATTCAATAAACAGGAGATGACAAGGCAATATGGGCTCTTGGTTAAATCAACTATAATGCATATAAGAGCCACTTCAACATTTTCATTACGGTCTTTTCCTATTGATCCCCAAAGAAAAGAAAAGAAATAAAAACTATTTACACGGGAAAGCTCCCAACAAGCAAAAGAAGAACAGGAAATATTTTTGCGTTTTCTTTTTAGTTACTACTACTACAAGCAAGAAAGCAAACTAGCTAAACGCTACAACTAATTTTTTTGTTTTCTTAAGGTTTTTCAAACACACAAGAAGAAAGCAAGAAAAAGAGAATAAACTAGCATGGATATTACAGTGAAAAAGTATGAGCACCGACAACTAGCATGAGTGTGTGAACATAAATGTAATGTCGGTGAGAAATATGTACTCCCCCAAGCTTAGGCTTTTGGCCTAAGTTGGTCTATTGCCACGGCTGGCCTGGCGGATATCCAAAGCTGTAGCTGGGGTCGTACTGAGATGCAGTAGTTATTGCATCGTGGGCTGCAGCTTGGAGGTGACCTATCTCAGCCCTCCTCTCGTACTCGTTCGCCTCCTCCCTGGTTATGAAATATCTCCCCTTTGCCTGAAAGTCAAAGAAGGTAGAAGCAGGGAGAGCGACGTGAAAGGTGCGTCGTCTGTCAAAGATTAGTCGGTACTGGAGGAACTGATCATTCCTCTCAACAAAACAATGACGAACCATAGCCTCATAATCTAAATAAGTAGGAGGCAACTCAATATCATCCTCACGTATGGGTATATTAAGAAAATTAGCTAAACGGGTTGCATAAATTCCACCAAAGAAATCTCCATTAAATCTATTATTATGCAACCTACGTGCAACAATGGCTCCCAAATTATGATGTTTATCTCCTAATACAGCACTCCTGAGAACCCTGAGGTCGGGGACACACATGTGACATGCTTTATCCTTACCATTTATGCACCTACCTATGAAGAGAGCAAAATAATGTATAGCAGGAAAACGAATGCTCCCTATGGTAGCTTGTGCCATGTCTCTAGATTCCCCCATAGTTATACTAGCAAGAAAATCTCTAAATTCAGATTTGCGAGGTTCAGTAGGACTACCCCATTGTGGAAGTTTGCAAGCAGTATTAAAATCCTCTAAGTCCATAGTATAAGAATTTTCATAAAGATCAAACATGACAGTTTGAGAATTGCGTGATGATGAAAATTCAAACCTCCTCACAAAGGAATCAGTGAGATAGTGGTACTGACGACACTTATCTGCCTCGACGCTCACAAGATCAGCATTATGCACATATGCGTTAAATTCTTCCTTGATACCTGCTCGATCCATGAAGTCCTCTGAAGGCCATTCACAAGATCGCACTTGAGTGTCCCTTGGTGGTTCATCGTCGGCATCGCGCATTGCGAGCCTGGGTCCTTGCTTCCTTGAAGGGCCACCTTGGTACATTTTCCTAAACATATTTCTTCCTCTAAAAATTTTCTGAAAAATTTAGTAACTTCAAATAAAAGTGAACCAAGCTCAACAAAATTGATAGCAACTACTCCCACAAGTGCCTAGAGACTATATCATGCATTAGAACTACCTGGGACCAAATAAATTTGACATGCAAGCTCAAGAACATGGTCACCTAGGTAGCACAAATTTGCAATGAATAAAGCAATAGAACAAAAACTAATTGGACCATTGGAGGAGTCACATACCAAGGAACAATCCCCCAAAGCAGTTTTGTGAGAGTTGGATTGCTGCCGGGTCTTGCTCGTTCTTGGTCAGTTCCAGTGTATATGCTCAATGGCAGAAATACAATCCCCAATCTCATTGGTAATGAGGATGTTCCTCCCCTTATGAATGCTTCACCTCACCCATATGAGCTTCCATACTACACCCTCATGCAGCAGGCAAGAATTGATGAGATGAACGCGCAAGATGCTCTGAATGAAGTTGCCTGGAATGCCCCGGAACCTGAACAGGAACACATTCAGGAAAATGGATGGCGCATGTGGCCTGTGGTTCCTCCACCATACACAGGATTCAGTTTCAGAAATTTCTTCCAATATGATGGGCCGTCTCTGATGGATGGTGTGGACCTGGAGCACAATATTCAGGATAATCTGTCTGATGTTTGGTCTTCTGATGCTGAGTTTCAGGCTATGGAAGCGCTAGCAGATAGTTTTGTTCTTGGCAACCCTGCTGCACGCCTCGCGTTCGTCAGAGCGGGTGGAGACTCTGTCAATTTATTTGTGGCTGTCGACCGTGAGCTTCTGCTTTGGATTGGGGGGATGCTTAAACGCATATATACGCCTGCAGTCACTTTTGAGCAACCCGCATTAGTTATGCTACCTCTGAATCCATTCAGGGTCATCCAAAACCAACTGAATGTTATAGCTGCAGCCTGGCTTGAAGGTGTTGTCCCAGAGTTTGATATTCTGTCAGTCATTTTTGGTTCAACCTTTCAGTTGGGTGCTGCTGTCGTCCCCAATTCTCTGCTGCAGGAGTCTTGTGATTTCAGGTCTGAGCTGACTGATGCTGATTGGGAGCTGTCTGCTCGCTCTCCTGGTCTCAAAGCAATCCCTCAGCTTGTATCTGATGATGCAGAGTTTCAGCCAGCCTCAGTGTCAGATCAAGGTACTGCTCTTCAGGTGATTGCCTCCTCCTCTCTATACAATGCACCTCAGTCTCGTAATGTTCTGGTGCCGCTCGACACCACTGCTGTTAGAAGAAGCACAAGATCAAATAAATATGATGGATTTAAGGTCAATCAGGCTACTGACACCAAACGCTCCAAGTCAAGGTTGAAACCCCGTGAAACCTCGTTTGTCACTGCAGTTTCTTTGGCTGCTGCTCCTGTGCAGGTTGTTGTTGATGCATGTCCACCTCCTACTTCGAATGAAGAACTCCAACAGATGGGCAACCGTTGCGGGATTGCGCATGAAGCTCTATCTCCTAAGAAGCTGCTGGATGGCCAGCGCTCATCCTCTAGAGCCAGCGACTGATCGCTCCTTTGCCAATGAATAAATCGTGGAATATCAGAGGCATCAATTCTGATAAAAAACTTTTGGCTCTTCGGAATGCTATTGATACTAGCGGTTGTTCTGTGCTATGTATCCAGGAAACTAAGCGTGAATATTTTGATTTAGCGTTTATTAAATCTTTCTGCCCCAAACGCTTTGATAAGTTTGTGTTTTCACCTTCTGTGGGTGCTTCGAGTGGCCTTATTACTATCTGGAATAGTTCTGTGTTTGTGGGCACGCCTTGGTATGTTGATTAATTTGCGGTCGGTGTTTCTTTTGTTGCTACTCAATCTAGTGAATCGTGGAAGCTGATCAATGTCTATGGGCCTTGCACGGGTCAGCGTAGGGTGGATTTTACGAATTGGTTGTTTGATCTAAACATACCTAATGATGAAAACTGGTTGATCCTTGGCGATTTCAACTTCATTCGCTCTACGAGTAACAGAAACAAACTAGGTGGCGATGCTGCAGATATGTTGCTCTTTAATGAAATCATTTGGGCGCAATCCTTGATGGAACTCCCTATAAAGGGCAGAACATACACCTGGAGCAACATGCAGGATGATCCTTTGCTCGAACAGCTGGATTGGTTCTTCTCATCCACCTGCTGGACCACCTCCTTTCCAAATACGATGATCCTGCCATTGGGAAACCAGTTTCTGATCATATCCCATGTGTGGTAGCAATTGAATCTAAAATCCCCAAGTCCAAGCTTTTTCGCTTTGAGAATTTCTGGGTCAACCACGAGGGTTTCTCTGATGCGGTTGCTGCCTCCTGGTCGAAGCCTTGTCATGCTCAGAATTCTACTGCTATCATTTGAAAAAACTTAAAACACTAAGATATGATCTCAAGAGATGGAGTAGAGGTATCTCAAAGCTGAAAAATATGATATAGAACAACAATGAGGTACTAGCTATGATGGACAATATTGAGGACAAAAGACCTCTCTTTATTCAGGAGTCAAACTTTAAACGTATCTTAAAACTCCATTTGCAGACGTTGCTCAAGTATCAGAATGAGTATTGGAGGAAAAGATGTACGATCAGGTTGTTTAGGTTTGCCGATGAAAACACCAAGCTCTTCCAATCTCTGGCCACTGAGAGATATAGGCACAACTCTATTGCCACACTTCGTCAGTATAATGTGGAAATCAATGACCATGTTGGCAAAGAGGGGGTGCTGTATAAAACCGATAAGGAGCATTTAGGTTCTTCTAAACCCACTAATATGCGATTTGATCTCTCTAGAATCATCCACAGGATTGAGGGGCTGGACCAATTGTCGGCACCTTTCACCAATGAGGAGATTGACGCTGTTATTAAGGAAATGCCCAGTGACAGGGCTCCTGGCCCTGATGGCTTTAATGGATGTTTTCTTAAGAGTTGCTGGCAGATTATCAAAACTGACTTCTACAAAATGTGCCATGATTTCCAAGCTGGGGGGCTTGATATCACCAGCATTAGTGAGGGCTACATCACTCTGATCCCTAAGATCTCTTCTCCAGAAACTGCAAATGATTACAGACCAATCACTTTACTGAACTGCTGTCTGAAAATCATCACAAAAATCCTGGCTAATTGGCTACAGAAAGTCATTCTTAAAATCATCCACAAGAACCAGTACGGCTTCATTAAGGGAGGGACGATCCAAGATTGCTTGTCGTGGACCTTTGAATATATCCATCAATGTCACGCCTCGGAGTGGGAGATAATCCTCCTCAAGCTTGACTTCGCCAAGGCGTTTGACACGATTGAACATGCTCCCATGCTTGAGATCATGAAGCATATGGGTTTTGATGATAAGTGGCTAGGTTGGATGGAAACGATTTTTGGTTATGGGGTCTCTTCGGTACTCCTTAATGGAGTCCCTGGTTGGAAATTCCAATGTAAATGTGGCGTGCGGCAGGGTGACCCTCTCTCATCGCTCATCTTTGTCCTTGCTGTGGACCTCCTTCAAGCTGCGATTAATGATGTGTTTGTTAGCGGCCTTATTGATCTTCCTCTCCCTCGGGACAGTGCTGGAGATTTCTCGGTCGTGCAATATGCTGATGACATGATATTGGTTATGCAGGCGTGTGCTGACCAAGCTGCCCGTATGAAATCTATTCTTGAAGACTATGCTGCATCGGTAGGTCTAAAAATCAATTTTCACAAATCAACCCTTATCCCCATTAACATTGATCACCAGCGTGCTAGTGAGTTGGCGGGGGTTTTTGGATGCTCTGTTGGATCATTACCCTTTACCTACCTTGGTCTCTGGATGGGGACAACGAGGCCCAACGTGTTGGATCTTATGCCGATGGTGCACGCAGTTGAGAGGAAGACATCCACAGCACTTTCTCTGATGTCATCAGGAGCAAAACTGACCTTGGTTAATTCTGTCGTGACGTCGATGTTGATCTACGCAATGTGCACCAATCAAATTACATCCGAAGGTGGTTGAACATCTGGATAAATTACGCCGCTATTGTCTCTGGGCAAAAAATTCTGATGATGGTGTTAAAAACAACTCCCTTGCGGCCTGGGAACTTGTCTGCCGTCCAAAGAGGTGTGGTGGCCTTGGTGTAATTGATATCAAGACACAGAATGTAGCCCTGCTCTTAAAGCATTTGTTCAAATTCTATAATCATGAGGATGTCCCCTGGGTGGAGCTGATTTGGAGCGCGTATTACAGAAACAAAATCCCTCATGCAACTGACGCCGTTGGCTCTTTCTGGTGGAAAGATGTAATGCAGCTCAATGGGGTCTTTCGAGGGATCACCAGGGTCATCCCAGGCAATGGTTCTAGCTCTCTATTTTGGAAAGATGTCTGGCTTGAAGGCGACGATGACGCTCCAATCATGGAAGTGTACCCGCGGGCTTTCTCCTACTGTCTGAATGAGGATGACTCCGTTGCTAGGGTTCTCAGTGCCAGTCTGCCACTGATCCGACCACGATCTTTAGCTCACCCCTCTCAACCCAGGCAAGGGAGGAGGTCAGACAAATCCAGTAGGCCTTGATGCATGTGTGTGTGGCCAATGGCCGCCATGACACCTGAGAATGCACGCTCGGGCGCTTCTCTTCAAAAAAAATTTATGATCATTTTTACAAGGAGATAATGGCTGAGAGGCTTTTCGCTGGCTTTGGAAGGCCAAGAGCCCGATCAAGTTTAAATTGTTTGGGTTGTTGCTTCTGGTGGATCGACTGAATGCCAGAAATATGCTTAAACGTAGACACTTTGCTGTCACGGGGAACAATTACTCCTGCATGTTCTGTCAAAGCCACCCCGAGGAAACCATTGCACACTTGTTCTTCTTATGCCCCTTTAGTCAACAGTCCTGGAGTAAGGCTGGATTGACCTGGACGACCAGAGGCAGTAGAATAGCACTGCTGCATGGGGGCAGAGAGACCTGGCGACAACCTCTCTTCATGGACATTTTTCTATTGGCTGCTTGGAGTTTATGGATGGAGAGAAACAATCAACATTTCAGAGGGATACATCACTCATTCGGGTCATGGTTGGCTAGATTCAGAAATCTCTTAGAGCTACTGATCCATAACTGCAGAGAGGAACTTCATCCTTTCCTGTCTAATTACATTGTAAACTTGGGACATTAGTGTTGTAGCTACACTAGCCCACACGGCCGGGGGACCATTTAAACCCCTGTTGTAACAACTATGTAACTGATCCTTTGTGAGTAATACAAAAAGTCAGTGGGAGCATCTCCCACTGTCGTTCACTTTAAAAAAAAAGAGGTGCTTTGAGCAAGGAGATCGAAAATCGCAGCAAAATGAGCTAGAACTCGTGCTTGAGCTGGTTGGTGATTTTTTTGGGAGGAAGAAGGAGTGTGTGGGTGCAGGAATAAGTGGAGGGGAGCCACCATGGGCCCACGAGGTAGGGGCGCGCCCAGGGGGTGGGCGCGCCCTGGACCCTCGTGGCCAGGTGCCAGCTGCCCCTGATGTGTTCTCAGTGCCAGATATTCTCAAATATTCCAGAAAAAACATATTTCAATTCGGGGCATTTGCATAACTTTTATTTTTAGGGTATTTTTATATTGCACGAATAATTCAGAAAACACACAGAAAATACTATTTTTGCTTTATTTCAACTAAATAACAGAAAATAAAAGGAGGGTACAGAAGGTTGTGTTTTCTAACTTCATCCATCTCATGCTCATCAAAAGGAATCCACTAATAAGGTTGATCAGGTCTTGTTAACAAACTCATTCCGAATTGCATGAAACCGGAGAAATTTCAAATAACACTATGTTACCTCAACGGGGATATGCACATCCCAATAATTAGAATATCATATCTCTTTTTGACAGTAGGAAGAGGAAATTCAAAACCTCCAAAAATGATCGATGGAATTTTTCCAATAGAGTTGATGCTGTGGATTGAGGTTGTTTCCTCGGAAAGTGTACCGTATGCTCATTACGATTAACATGAAAAGTGACATTGCCTTTGTTGCATTCAATAACAGCCCCTCAGTATTCAAAAAGGGTCTTTCAAGAATAATAGACATACTATCGTCCTAGGGAATATCAAGAATAACAAAGTCCGTTAAAATAGTAACGTTTGCAACCACAACAGGCACATCCTCACAAATACCGACATCTATAGCAGTTGATTTATCGGCCATTTGCAAAGATATTTCAGTAGGTGTCAACTTTTTCAAATCAAGTCTACGATATAAAGAGAGAGGCATAACACTAACACCGGCTCCAAGATCACATAAAGGCAGTTCTAACATAATTTTTTTAATGGAGCATGGTATAGTGGGTACTCCTGGATCTACAAGTTTCTTTGGTATTCCACCCTTAAAACTATAATTAGCAAGCATGGTGGAAATTTCAGCTTTCGCTATCTTTCTTTTATTTGTAACAATATCTTTCATATACTTAGCATAAGGATTCATTTTGAGCATATCAGTTAAACGCATACGCAAAAAGATAGGTCTAATCATTTCAGCAAAGCGCTCAAAATCCTCATCATCCTTTTTGGTTTGGGAGGAAAAGGCATGGGTTTCTGAACCCATGGCTCCCTTTCCCGACCGTGTTTCCTAGCAACAAAGTCTCTCTTATCATAATGTTGATTCTTTGATTGTGGGTTATCAAGATCAACATCAGGTTCAGCTTCTACATCATTATCATTGCTAGGTTGAGCATCAACATGAACATTATCATTAACATTATCACTAGGTTCATGTTCATCACCAGATTGTGTTTCAGCATCAGAAATAGAAATATCATTGGGATTCTCAGGTGTGTCTACAACAGGTTCACTAGAAGCATGCAAAGTCCTATCATTTTTCTTTTTCTTCTTTTTAGAAGGACTAGGTGCATCAATATTATTTCTCTGAGAATCCTGCTCAATTCTCTTCGGATGGCCTTCAGGATACAAAGGTTCCTGAGTCACTTTACCCCCTCTAGTTCCAACTCTAACAGCAAAGTCATTATTCTTACTATTTAATTCATTGAGCAAATCATTCTGAGCTTTAAGTACTTGTTCTACTTGAGTGGTAACCATAGAAGCATATTTACTAATGAGCTTAAGTTCACCTTTAATTCTAGACATATAATCACTCAAGTGTTCAAGCATATCGGAATTGTGTTTCAATTGCCTACCAACATAAGCATTGAAGTTTTCTTGTTTGACAATAAAATTATCGAACTCATCTAAGCATTGGCTAGCAGACTTATAACGAGGAATATCACCTTCATCAAATCTATAGAGAGAATTTACCTTTACTACCTATGTCGGGTTGTCAAGACCATGTGTTTCTTCAATAGGTGATGAATTAAGACCATGTATTTCTTCAACAGGCGGTAAATTAAGACCATGTATTTCTTCAATAGGAGGTAAATTCTTAACATCTTCAGCTTTAATACCCTTTTCTTTCATAGATTTCTTTGCCTCTTGCATATCTTCAGGAGTGAGAAATAGAACACCCCTTTTCTTCGGAGTTGGTTTAGGAATAGGCTCAGGAGTTGGTTCGGGAAGTGTCCCATTTTTTTCATTAGTCAACATATTATTCAATAGAATTTCAGCTTCATCTGGTTTTGTCGTGGAATTGTCACGGCAGATGTCCTTAGTGTCAGGACTTAGTCGCGAGGCCAACACATCTATGTGGTAGCTTGAGAGGGGTTGAGAGGAATCGAGAGACGCAACACAAGACAAGGATTTAGACAGCTTCGGGCCCCGGAAAACATCATCCGGTAACAACCCTACATGTTGTTTGAGGCTAGGTCTCATTATGATCACGGGAGAGTCGCCGGGGACCGGCTCTCGGTGTCTAGCCCTAGAGATTGTTTTCTGTCCCCTCTTTGGGGTGCCCTGCCCCTCCTTATATAAGTTGAAGGGGCGGGTTACATGACTAGTCCTAGTAGGATTAGGATTACTCAATTACAAGTGGAGTCCTAGTCTTGCTTCCTTTGTAAGGGAATATTCCTTACGCTTTCCTCTTAAACCGGCCCACCAGAGTATAAGCCGGCCTGCTGGGCCTTGGGCCTTGTCGTCCATTTGATCCGCCCGCCGGGTCTCCAGTGAGTCACAAGTCTAGGCGGGTTACATGTAAACTGCCATGTCTGGGCGGATCGCCAATGAGTCTCTTAGCTCCAGCCAGGTCTCTGGTGAGTCGCCAAGTCCGGCCGTGTCATAATTCCGGCCGGGTCATACCGCGGGGTTTATCCCCGACATTAGCCCCCAGTTTAATTTGGATCTATCCATGTTAAACTGATCCTGCAAAATAAACACCAGAACAACTTTGACAGGTTGTGCTCCGGGTTAAAAATTCTTGTAAACCGGCACCTGATCATCTTTAAGTTCTTGTCATTTCCTTCTTGATACATGCCCATGAACTCATAGCAAATCTCCTTAGCAGATATGTTTCAACTTTGTCAATGCAAAAAATCCAGATACTTCTTTTGAAAAATCCGGGTCAAACAGGCCAGCTTCAGAATCAATTTGCTGACATTGGTCTCTTGTAGAGAAATATTGTAAGAAATAATCCACTTGAGTCAGCTTCCAAAGCGTCGGCTTAAAAAATATAGGTCTTAAAATACTCATCTGGTTTTCAACCGGCTTAAAGATATAGATCTTGCCGAGTTATAATTTCCAAAATCTCTGGGTTATAAAAGACTGATGATGCCGGGTCATAATTATTTGGTGACACCGGATCATGATTGTTGCAAACACCGGGTCAACTTGATCTTCTCCAAACTGAGAATTTTGAAGATTTTCCCCTTTTATATATATATATATATATATATCACTTGTAGCCCCCAAGTGCCGGGTTTTCATGCTTGCAGCAACCTGGGACTTGTAATTGCCTTATGCTCATAAAAACTTGAACCAGCATAGCCCCCAAGGGCCGGGTCATTATGCAATAATGAGCAGGGACTTTGTAGATATAACAATGTAAACTTGAACAGCAACGTGTAGCCCCCAAGGGCCGGCTTAGTAAGATAATACTAAGCTGGGACTTTGTATATAATTTATTGATAATAACATCATATGATGTAATCTCCACCATGGTGCTTGAACCCACATCCACAAGGTTAAGAGCTTTGTACTCTACCAACTGAGTAGTGGACCGTTCAATATAATGGATTAATGCTTGTGTACCTTGAATTTTTGACAGGACCAATTGGTAGCCCCCAAGGTCCGGCTCATTTAGAATGTGATAAGTCGGGTCTTCAATAAGTTGAGCAAAAAATGACTTTGCATTAGCCCCCAAGTGCCATGGTACATGCTGGCAGTAACATGGGACTTGCATATTCGATGTAATATCAATTTGAATAATGTAGGCCCCAAGTGCCGGGTCGTAAGCCTGCAGCGACTCGGGACTATTCCTTCCATTGTAGAGTAAATCATATCCATTGATAAAATAATAGCCATTGCGCCAAAGCGACTTTAAATACCTCATATGTTGATAAGTAAATTCAGAGTTTAAATACCCGGCGGCTCTTGGCCGATGGCGATTTAATACGCCTCCATTGTAAGCCGGAATTTTTATAACCCGGCTATTTATAGCCTTTGAGAAAATCAAGAATTGATAAACCTTTTGAGACACCAATTTCAATCTTTCGATGATGGGCTTGAACTGAATCATTTATGTAAGTCATAGCTCTGTAAATCCTGCACAGAGTTTAAACAACATATGCCCTGGCGACTTAACGTCAAAAGCCAGGGCGGGTAACCACCCAAATGTAGTCTTATCCTGCACACAAGTAGATCACAAGATCCCTATGATCCCTTGAATGATACCGCCGTTTTATGTGACCCGGACAGTGAGGGTGAGAACCCAATTCTGTAAAAGCCGGCACACATGATATTTGTGACAACTCAAATATTTGTGATTACAAAAACTGTATGAGAAACAGATAAAATTTTGAGGCTTCTGATTCGAATACAATCAGTAAACCGTTCCAATGGGGTTAAGCTAAGATTTGAATACGATCATATAGCCCCCAGTGGCGTTGGCGTTGCCGATCAAAGTGGGTACCGACAGCTATGTTCTCTTTGGTTCGAATACGACCTATGTTTGAACAGGAAGCCCCCAAATGACCTTAAGAGTTGTTTAGCGACGCTGATTCGAATATGATCCACGTCGATTCCCAAAGGGGTTGAGCTATGATTCGGATACGATCAAGAAGCCCCCAAGTAGGTTTAGCAGTTTGCCAATCAAAAGGGTACCGATAGCTATGTTCTCTTTGGTTCGAATACGACCTATGTTTGAACAGGAAGCCCCCTAGTGATCATGAGAATATTTAACGACTCTGATTCGAATACGATCAGGGTCACACCAAAAAGGGTTAATCTAAATTCGAATACGATCAGCTCCCAATGGCCATTAAAGCAGGGTACCTATGTTTGAGTTGTGCTTTGTAACCGACTCTCTTTGGTCCCTTTAATTTTTCCTGAGAATCCGAACTTTGCGAGAGATAAATTCTTTTTGAACGGAAATTCTTAAACCGGATATTGAGAGATTCAAAGTTTTGTGATAAACAAATTTACCTTGAACCGGATTTTGAACCGGATTTGAGAGCTTCAAAACTTTGTGGCAGATAAATTTCCCTTGAACCGGATTTTAAACCGGATGTTTAAGAGCTTTAGTGCTTTGTGGGAGATGTCAGGTCTCTTGAGCCGGATTTAAACCGGAATCCTTCTTTTTAAGCCGGAAATTTTCTGACGGCCTTTAAACTTTTTACCAATATGGCGGTAGCCTTCGGGACCGGGTTATTTTCCCTCCAATGACCCGGAGTTCTTGAATGCATTGAAACCGACCAATGCTGCCGAGTCATATCATTGTAGCCCCCGAGTCTCAAGACGACTCGAGGAGTTGGCTTTGAGATTCTCCATATTGATCATAGCATAAGGTGTATATCATTGGTATTGATAGCGCGATGTGAATCCACAGAAGGTTGAAGTGAGTGTGGCAGGTTATAAATGATCCCGTATGAGCCGTGTCAGCAACTCGGCCAATGGTTCCTTCCAACTGGATGTTTTGAAGTTAACCAAACTGTAGTGGCGGCGACCGGTGCGCCTGCCCATTGAACCATCCAGTGCAGACGGCGGCTGATAATACATGATAATTCGCCTCCAATTTGTTGGAAGAAAACCGGGCTTCCCAAGTAGTGACTCGCTCATATTCAATAAACAGCTCATGTATACAGGTGCGGCCCAGTGTGGTTATATAGACCAACCCACGAGAGACGGATGGTAAAGACAACCATTGCATCAGAGGCGGCACAGACAGATGATCCGGCCTTGGTGTTGTAAGCCGGTGCAGTCAGGCGAGTCAATTGCAGGAGTATAAGCGGGCCTGCTGGGCCTTGGGCCTTGTCGTCCATTTGATCCGCCCGCCGGGTCTCCAGTGAGTCACAAGTCTAGGCGGGTTACATGTAAACCGCCATGTCTGGGCCGATCGCCAGTGAGTCTCTTAGCTCCAGCCAGGTCTCTGGTGAGTCACCAAGTCCGGCCGTGTCATAATTCCGGCCGGGTCATACCGCGGGGTATATCCCCGACAGGTGTTCTTTCCCTGAAAACAGAAGTAGCGCAACTATCCAGGTGGTCTCTGGAAGCATCGGTTAGTCCATTATAAAAGATATCAAGTATTTCATTTTTCTTAAGAGGATGATCAGGCAAAGCATTAAGTAATTGGAGAAGCCTCCCCCAAGCTTGTGGGAGACTCTCTTCTTCAATTTGCACAAAATTATATATTTCCCTTAAAGCAGCTTGTTTCTTATGAGCAGGGAAATATTTAACAGAGAAGTAATAAATCATATCCTGGGGACTACGCACACAACCAGGATCAAGAGAATTAAACCATATCTTAGCATCACCCTTTAATGAGAACGGAAATATTTTAAGGATATAGTAATAGCGAGTTTTCTCATCATTAGTGAATAGGGTGGCTCTATCATTTAATTTAGTAAGATATGCCACAACAATTTCAGATTCATAGCCATAGGAAGGATCAAATTCAACAAAAGTAATTATATCAGGGTCGACAGAGAATTCATAATCCTTATCAGTCACAAAGATAGGCGAAGTAGCATAAGCAGGATCATATTTCATTCTAGCATTCAGAGTTTTTTGTTTCAGGATAGCTAATAATTTCGTAATATCACTTCTATCATTGCAAGCAAGAAAGTCTCTAGCCGTTTCTTCATCCATAACATAGCCCTCAGGCACAACAGGCAATTCAAATTTAGGGGGAGAATCTTCATCATCACTTTCATCAATATTAGCAGGTTCAATAATTTCATTCTCTCTAGCCCTAGCAAGTTGTTAATCAAGAAATTCACCAAGTGGCACAGTAGTATCAAGCATAGAAGTAGTTTCATCATAAGTATCATGCATAGCAGAAGTGGCTTCATCAATAACATGCGACATATCAGAATTAATAGCAGAAGCAGGTTTAGGTGTCGCAAGCTTACTCAAAACAGAAGGTGAATCAAGTGCAGAGCTAGATGGTAGTTCCTTACCTCCCCTCGTAGTGGAGGGATAAATTTTTGTTTTTGCGTCTTTCAAGTTCTTCATAGTGACCAGCAGATATAAATCCCAAGTGACTCAAAGAATAGAGCTATGCTCCCCGGCAACGGCGCCAGAAAATAGTCTTGATAACCCACAAGTATAGGGTATCGCAACAGTTTTTGAGGGTAGGGTATTCAACCCAAATTTATTGATTCGACACAAGGGGAGCCAAAGAATATTCTCAAGTATTAGTAGTTGAGTTGTCAATTCAACCACACCTAGATAACTTAATATCTGCAGCAAAGTATTTAGTAGCAAAGTAGTATGGAAGTAATGGTAGAAAAAGTAATATTTTTGGGTTTTGTAGTGATTGTAACAGTAGCAACGGAAAAGTAAATAAGCGGAGAATAATATGTGAAAAGCTCGTAGGAATTGGATCGGTGATGGAGAATTATGCCGGATGCGGTTCATCATGTAACAATCATAACATAGGGTGACACAGAACTAGCTCCAATTCATCAATGTAATGTAGGCATGTATTCCGAATATAGTCGTACGTGCTTATGGAAAAGAACTTGCATGACATATTTTCTCCTGCCCTCCCGTGGCAGCGGGGTCCTATTGGAAACCAAGGGATATTAAGGCCTCCTTTTAATAGAGTACCGGACCAAAGCATTAACACATATTGAATACATGAACTCCTCAAACTATGGTCATCACCGGGAGTGGTCCTGATTATTGTCACTTCGGGGTTGCCGGATCATAACACATAGTAGGTGACTATAGACTTGCAAGATAGGATCAAGAACTCACATATATTCATAAAAACATAATAGGTTCAGATCTGAAATCATGGCACTCGGGCCCTAGTGACAAGCATTAAGCATAGCAAAGTCATAGCAACATCAATCTCAGAACATAGTGGATACTAGGGATCAAACCCTAACAAACCTAACTCGATTACATGATAAATATCATCCAACCCATCACCGTCCAGCAAGCCTATGATGGAATTACTCACGCACGGTGGTGAGCATCATGGAATTGGTGATGGAGGAAGGTTGATGATGATGATGGCGACGGATTCCCCTCTCCGGAGCCCCGAACGGACTCCAGATCAGCCTCCCGAGAGAGTTTAGGGCTTGGCGGCGGCTCCGTATCATAAAACACAATGAATCTTTCTCTCTGTTTTTTCTCCCCGAACACGAATATATGGAGTTGGAGTTGAGGTCGGTGGAGCTCCAGGGGGCCCACGAGGCAGGGGGTGCGCCCAGGGGGCAGGTGCGCCCCCACCCTCGTGGAAAGGGTGTGGGCCCCTGGCCTTGATTCTTTCGCTAGTATTTTTTATTATTTCCAAAAATAATCTCCGTGAGATTTCAATTCATTCCGAGAACTTTTGTTTCTGCACAAAGATAACACCATGGCAATTCTACTGAAAACAGCGTCAGTCCGGGTTAGTTCCATTCAAATCATGCAAGTTAGAGTCCAAAACAAGGGCAAAAGTGTTTAGAAAAGTAGATACGACGGAGACGTATCAATCACCAGCGCGGAGCATAGCGCTTCCGCACTTGCACGGGCATAGCCGCTCCTCGGCAGTCGACGGCCAGCGCGGAGCATGGTGCTTCCACTGGTACGTGGGAGGGGACTCCCTACTGCGGTGAGCCCCCGGGGCGTGTAGAGCCCCGCCCTGACACGTGGCTTGCATGACAGGGCTAGACGAGGTGTGTCTGGGCACTCGTGAGCGAGCGTGGCCCTACCTCAAGGCGGGTTGCGCCTGGTCTTGGTTCTTGTTCGTTGTGTGGGTCCTGCGAAGTGGTCAGACAACCTGCGCCGAACGAATCTCCTGAGGTTATCGCGTGAGAAGGCCAAGCACCAACGGCCCCAGGAGGTGACGTGAACGGGACCGTCCCGCCAGACAGAGCTCAGCCGTTGGATTTATCGACACTGCAGGGACAGGCCCGAGCACAGACGCCGTGCCTAACCTTTCTCACGCGAAGGGTCCAGAAGAAAGACGACCGGCGCGCGGCTCCCGGAGTGGGCGACAGTCGAGCAGGTGAAAGTCATAGATAGATTAAGCATGGAAAGCAAACTGGCTTAAGTAAACGCAGGGGAAATACATGCCATTGGGTCAGGACCGAGCGGCTTGGGGATGATGCAGCCGGAGGGGCGCCCCCAACAAGGTAAGCTAAAGACATAGGAAAGGGATACATGCAGCAGGGACGGACCCACGTGGCCTGGGAATGATGCGGCCCTGAGGGCGCTCCCAGCTAAATAAACTTGGAAAATGTCACCTGGTTCTGTTGATGAAGGGATGTTGGGGCAGCTAAAGGTACGCGGCGAAGGGGTTGCTCCTCACGAGCCACCGGGGCCCTGAGCCTCGGGAGGCTCTCGGGGTCCAGGCGGTTCCTTGAGGACCGTCTCCATCTCCGTCAGGACGGCGTGGTTCCTGACCTCCTGAGATGCCAGGACACGCCGCAGGTTGCGCTGATAGGCGAATGACATGCTCGACAGGCCAAAAGGCATGCGAACGTAGCTGTGCGGTGGGCCCTCGCAGCGTCCCATGCGCGAAGGCCAGAAGAGCTCCTGAGACGCGGCCCGGTTGATCCCCGGGACGTCGACGGAGACGCGCAGCCCGGCATCCTCGCCCGGATGGGGAGCTGCGCCCGGTGAGCGGCGGTTGCCGCGCATGGCTCTCGCGTCCTGCAGTTCCTGAGTGGTCTTGGCGATGAACTCCTGAGCGTTGGGCGCCCCTCGCCCTGTGTCCTCCTGAGGAAGACGTGCCGCGAAGCACGCCTCCAAGTGGTGCCCGAGAGCCTTCCTCGTGACGTTGGCAAGGTCTGAGGCCCTCCAGAAGAGAGCCCCCGAGCCCTGCCCAAGGAGGGTGCCGGGCACGCCTTCCTATGCGAGGGAGTGAGGCGCCCCAGGTGCGGGCACTGATCCCGACGAGGTAACTTTCGCGACGCCACCCTCCTGAGGTCCTGGACGTAGTAGCTGCTTCTTCTTCTTGGGGACAACCTCAGGAGAGTATCAATCTGCACTCTTGTTCGGGTCTTTGATTGACGCTGCTTGGAAGGCGCGCTCGAGGGAGCACACCGCATCTCTTTGTTCGAAGGGGTCTATGATGATCCTGCCACTCCCTGGCATCTTGATGACGTTGTAACCGTGGTGCATCACCACCATGAACTTGGCCAGGGCTGGATACCCGAGGATGGCATTGTACGGCAGACGGATGTGTGCGATGTCGAAGTCGATAAGCTCGGTGCGGTAGTTGTTGTGTTCTCCGAAAGTGACAGGGAGGCGGATCTGCCCTATCGGTGTGGTGGAACTGTCGGTCACTCCTGAGAAAGGCTTGGTAGGCTGAAGCTGATCGCAGGGCACTTGAAGGTTGTCGAACGTGTCGACAGACAAGACGTTGAGTCCTGCGCCGCCGTCGATGAAGGTCTTGGTGAGTTGTACGTTGTTGATGACGGGCGAACAAAGCATCGGGAGAACGCCAGCAGTGGCCGCACACTTAAGCTGATCTGCCGAACTGAAAGTGATGGCACACTTGGACCACCTGAGCGGGCGTGTGGCCTCGAGCTTGGGGAGGACTACGTTCACCTCGCGGGCAAACTACTTGAAGATCCACTATGAGGCTGGGGCTTGAGCCCCGTCCAAGATGCAGGCGATAGCACGTGGCTCCTGGAAGCCCCCAGCCCCTCGTCTTGATGGTGGTCGTCGTTCCTTCTTGGTGGTGGCGGAAGCGGAGGAAGCCCAGCATTGCCCTGAGGACGGTCCTCGCAAGGCTGATCCCTCCAGGCGCCCTCGCGAGGCTGATCCTGCCAGCAGTCCTCACGTGGCCGGTCGCGCCACTCCTGGCGTGGGCCACGGTCATCCCAGCGTCCTCCGCCACTTCCTCCTCCTCCACCGTAGCCCCGGTCGTTGCGCTCAGGGCGTCGACCGAAGCGTCCATCGTGAATGGCCCTGAGCTCCTGACAATCGTTGGTGTTGTGGCTGTGCACGTTGTGGAAGGCGCAGAATAGTCAGCTGCTCTTGGATGACTCGGGCTAGTCCCTGCCGTGCTTCGAATCCGCCTCTGCCTCAAGCATAGCTGCTCCCTTGCGCTTCACTTCCTTGGCCTTGGCTTTCTTCTCCTCCAGGTCGGCAGCTGGGAGCTCGAGAAGGGAAAGGCGCCCTTCCTCAGCCCTTGCGCACTTGCTCGCCAGGTTGAACAGCTCGAGGGATATGCACAGCTCCTCGTGGATGGCGAGCTCCTCCTTCATTTTGACATCGCGGACGCCATCGGAGAACGCCGAGATGATGGCCTCATCCGTCACCTTGGGGATCTTGAGACGAACATTGTTGAAGCGTTGGGTGTACTTCTGGAGGGTCTCTCCTGGTTGTTGCTTGACGCGGTGTAGATCACCCGCGGTCAGGGGGCGGTCACGAGTGCCCTGGAAGTTGGCGATGAAGCGGTCGCGCATCTCTTCCCAGGAGGAGATCGAACCTGGAGGTATGTTCAGGGGCCACAAACGAGCGCTGTCTTTGAGCGCCATGGGGAACCAGTTCGCCATGACTTTCTCGTCGCCGTTGTCCGCCTCGATGCTCAGCTCGTAGAGCTGCAGGAACTCCGTGGGGTCGGGGGTGCCGTCGTAGCGCGGAGGTAGGTGTGGCTTGAACTTGCCCGGCCAGGCGACGCTACGTAGCTCGGGGGTGAAGGCGCGGCAACCGGCTGTGGTCACCGGGGCCCGTCTTGGAGGTGGAGCTTGGTCTTAGCGCCCGCGCGCCGCCATGGCAAGCGGCATGGAGCCCTGCCGCAGCAAGCGATCCTAATGCGGCGGTGCGGGGAGCGGTGGAGCGTTCTCTTGCGGGTGAGGGACTTCATGGCAGCTTCCTTCTTCGCGCACGGGCGCCAGACGCGGTAGCTCGCGCCGCGGAGCCGCGCGTCCTTGGCGCTAGGGCACCGCCTTGGTGCAGAGGTGGTGGGGTGCTCCGTGAGCTACGTCGCCCGTAGCTGGCGGTGGACAAGCCAACGAGAGGGACAGTGCGGGGGAGCCCCCTGCGGGAACTAACAAGCTCGGCGATGCGGTCCAGCCAATCCTCGTAGAGGTCGTCGATGGGGCGGTAGCGCAGGAGTTCGCGCGCCATGCACAGCGCAGCCTCCGCGTCCGTGGGAGCGCGACGGGCGTGAGACGACGAGCCGGTCGGGGTCAGCGATGGAGTAGCGGTGCGGCCGTCCCGCCGGACCGAGGGGTGCAGCGAGGAGGCTTGCTGCTCGTTCCCTGCCGGGCCGGTGGCGGCGTTGGCGGTAGGCGATGGAGAACGACGAGGTGGCCCGCCGACGGGAGCCGTCTGGGCGACGCGGGTAGCGAGGGCTGCCCGGCGCTCAGCGCGAGCTCAGCGAGCGTCCGTCATCGATGCGACGAAGCGATGTGACGTGGATCGACGGAAGGAAAACTCCGGTGCACCCCTACCTGGCGCGCGAAATGTCGAATCTCGGGTTCCGGCAAAACCCTTAAGGTTCGAACTCTAGGGTGCGCGCGAAGATCTTCCCCTCACAGATCACGCCCTCTCACGCTCCGCGATCTCTAGGCTAGCTCGACAAACTCGCAACACAAGGGACACAAGATTTATACTGGTTCGGGCCACCGTTGTGGTGTAATACCCTACTCCAGTGTGTGATGGTGGATTGCCTCTTGGGCTGAGGATGAACAGTACAAGGGGAAGAACAGCCTCCTGATGAGAGGTGTTCTTGTGCTTGGTGAACTTGTGTGGGTGAGGATCCGATCGATAGAGTTAGTTAGTTGCCTCCTACCGTGGTGGCTAGTCCTATTTATAGAAGCCCCAGTCCTCTTCCCAAATATTGAGTGGGAAGGGATTCCACAACGTCCAATTTGAAAGGGGACAGCTAGTATAGCTTATCCTGACAAAAGTAGTCTTCGCCTGCCAAAGGCTCTGGTTGTGACGCCGTCTTGGGCTCCACGGTGACCTCCATCCTGCCATCCTGCTGGTCTTGGTCTCGTTGCACCGATAGGGAAACCTTTGCTTGACGCCTCAGAACTCCTCGCCTGTGCTTGCCTCCTTAGCACCAAAGAGGAAACAAGGACAATGTATGCGCTGGCGCCCGCCTGGTCTCGATCGTCATGGCTTACGTCACTGGAACCTCGCGAGGTTTTGTCTTGCCTTGATCTCTCCGCCCGTCGCGAGCCAGCCTGGTGAGGCCGCTCCCGAGGATGTCTTGTTTCGTCTGCCTCGCGAGGCTTGGCCCCTCGCGAGTGTCTTGAAAGCTTGTTGGTGAAGATGGGCCATACAGGCCCGCTCACAGAGCCATGCCATGGGCCGCAGGCAGGCAAGTCTGGGGACCCTCGTTCCCAGAATGCCGACAGCGCCGACACATCAGGACTTGGCGACCGCTGTCGGTGTCAAAATCGGCGGATCTCGGGTTGGGGGTCCCGAACTGTGCGTCTAAGGTCGATGGTAACAGGAGTCAGGGAGACGATGTTTACCCAGGTTCAGGCCCTCTCTATGGAGGTAATACCCTACTTCCTGCTTGACTGTTCTTGATGAATATGAGTATTACAAGAGTTGATCTACCACGACATCGTAATGGCTAAACCCTAGAAGTCTAGCCTGTATGACTATGGTAATGAGTCTCTCCTTCCGGACTAAGTCCTCCAGTTTATATAGACACCGGGGAGATCTAGGGTTACACAAGGTCGGTTACAGAGAAAGGAATCTCCGGTCGCCAAGCTTGCCTTCCACGCCAAGGAGAGTCCCATCCGGACATGGGTACGGTCTTCGGTCTTTGTATCTTCACGGCCCATCAGTCCGGCCCATGGCTAACAGGCTAGACGCCCGAGGACCCCTTAGTCCAGGACACCCTTAGTAGCCCCCGAACCAGGCTTCAATGACGAGGTGTTCGGCGCGCAGATAGTCTTCGGCATTGCAAGGCGGGTTCCCCTCCGACGACTTCCAAGTAATGTGTTCGGCTTTTAATTCAATGCCACACCCTTCGGCTTCTGTGTCTTCAACTTCCATGTGTCGGGCGAATGCGGACGGTCAGGGTCTTTTTGCAAATAACACCCTAGCCATTCAAGAAGGAGTGTCTATTTAAATAGATTGGATGTCAGATGCATTCAGCACCACGCGAAAAAGATCCTCAAAGACTGTCAGGAGAGACCACTCTATCATGGCCAACATTCCCAACGCCTCTTCCCATTCCAACCCAGAGAGAGGCGAGTGGGAGAGGTGCTCCATATCCCACGGCCAATTGCAGAAGCTACAAACGTAGGGATTTCTCCATCCTACGAATCTGGTCCCTGTTCGAGCAGGATTGGCCTCCTTCAACGGCAAAACCCAGGCAGAGGATTTCCCCAATCCGTCTGCGGGAGAACGAGTGTGCTTCGTCCCCTATCTGCTGAGGGGCATGGGATTCCCCATTCACCCATTCCTCCGAGGGCTTCTGGAGTATTATGGCCTCCAAGTGCACAACTTTACCCCGGGCTCCATTCTGCACATCGCGGGTTATGTTGCTTTATGCGAACTATTTCTGGGTAATGAGGCCCATTTTGAACTGTGGAGAAAATTGTTCTGCGTTGTCCCGCACAACCATGAAGGATCAATATTTGAAGTGGGGGGTGCCGAAATATGGCGCATTGCCGAGACCGGATACCTATCCGGCACGCCGAAGAAGGTGTCCGAAGAGTGGACCTCTGAGTGGTTTTACATTGATGACGTTGAACTTACAGTTCCGGTCCGGAGAGGCCTCCCCGAGTTTGCGAGTGTTCCTCTGAAGAAGCGCCACAACTGGCGCCCCCGAAGCCCCGAGGAGGAAGATAGTGCGGAAGTTCGCCAACTCCTGAGCAAGATCGATGCTTGCCCAGTCCGGGTATACAATGGTCGAAGTGATGGAGACCTCCATAGTACGAGGAGTTCAGCCACTCCAATACAAAGGTCTCCCCATGTGGAATTACAATAGGGAAGATGACACCTCCCACTGGAGCAGGAAAGGTCCGGACACCCCTGCCACCCTAGCCAAAATACTGGCCGAACTGTTCAATGGTGAGGAAGTGGAGTTCCTGCGGGTCACGCACAGAGAAGGATATTCCATGTACAATCCTCCTAGCTGGGTGAGCCCCTAAATTTTTGCTCTACTCATTCCCCTCCCTGAGCTTTATCAACCCATCCATTTATAACAGCACTAGCGAAAGACTTCCGAGGGGCTCTACAACCCTGCCCCACAGCCCGAGGGCCACAATCGGGACCTTGACCCTGGATTCGAAGAGGATCCGGATATATTTGTTGTGCTGGAGAATGGCGTGTTTTACCAGGCGAGCTACCACGGCACCGAAGTGGCCATCATCGCCAATTACCCTGGTCTTCTCCCCGCTTCACATGTAAGTAGTCATGAGACATTTTCCCAGAAAGGATTCCTCCATTTCGCCTTACCCACCGCACAGTCTCATGCTTCGAAGGGGAGGCGTTTGACATACCGTGCTACTCCGGGAGAGAATCCGAAGAGAGCGGCTCGCGCACTGGGCAAGCCTTCGAAGAGGAAGGCAGGCGAAGACACGGTCGGGCCCTCGTCAAAGAGGTACGGGTTTGCAAATATATTTTTAATACTCGCATCCAACTGTGACTTTCATGTTCCTTCTGTATCAGGAAAAGAGTCCGCCGGACTGTGTCCGGGGGCCTGGGCAGTAATACTCCCAGCAACCAGGATCCAGCCCCAGCCGAGAGGACGGGTGCCGATCTGGGGGTGACGCCGGACTGTCTTTCGGCCGAGGGCTCGGAAAATATGTCCGTCGCCAACTCGGAAGTGGAGAGCGCCATGAATCATCGACGCTTGAGGGCCATTTTACGAGACCCACGCTGTTCGAAAGAGGCGTTTGATTCCTTCAACTTGGCTGACGCATATATCCGAGCTGCTCGAGATGGGCTTGGCAAAGCCACAAAGCAGCATTTGACGGATGTGCAGGTAAGGTTTATTTTGTCCGAAAAGGATAAGCACATGCTAGTAGCCCCCGAGACTGAAAGCAGTTAGCACAAGTGATTTATGGATCGATGTATAACCAGGTTCTGAAGGAGAGGAACAACCTTCTAGCTCAAGAGCTGGAGCAGTGTCGGACACAGCTGAATGCTTCTACCGCCAAACTGAAAGAGTCCAAGAAGGCATCTTCTGGTAAAGTTCCCCTCCATCGAGGAATAACAATTATACAGTAGTTGTGCTAATACTAGTGCTTATCTCATAATAGAACCATCAGGTCAACTGGAAGACAAGTTGAAGACCGCTCAAGTGGGAGAGAAAGAGGCAAAAAGACTACACGCCGCAGGAGAACGGGTGTTGACCCGAGTCAGACTGGAGAAAAACAAACTCCAAGATTCAAATACCAAACTGGGTGAAGAACTAAAAGATGTGCGAGCCCAGTTAGCCGACACCGTGAAGGAGAACAAAAAGCTGCGAGGCGGCATATTCAGTACGTGGCCGGATTTAACTTATAGCAGTTTGGGGGTAAAAGTAGATGATATAGCTGTGATTGCAGGTATGTTGACGGGCCGCCCCAAAGAGGAGGTGTCCGGATCATCAAGTGATCTCCTGCAAGAGCTGTCGCAGTTGCACGAGAAAGCTCAGCAGGCAATGCGGAGTGTAGCTAAGGCCTTATGGCCATCCGACTCCCCTCCAGGGAGTATGGAGAAGCTTGTAGAGTTGTTCAAGGGAGTGCGGCGGCGTATCCGACTATGGAAGATATCTGCTTGCCGAGAGGGTGCACGAGAAGCCTGGGCCATGGTAAAAACACGATATACCAAGCTGGATCCGAATCACATGGCCCGGGTCTGACTGCTAGGGTCAAATGGGGAAGAAATTCCCGTTAGTTTGGTATATAACCAAGTAGAAGTAGCCGCCAAGTATTCCCAACAGGATTGTAAGTTAGATAGGCTGCTGGATGGCATAGAGGAGGAAGTTTTTGAGTCCAAGTGACTATGTACTTTCCTTTGCATATGTAGCTCTATCTGAAAACGAATACCAGCTTGGTATGCATCGAAACCAGGTATATCGTGTTGGGAATACCAAAACGACCGAGTAGACCGGGTATGCATGGAAACCAGGCGTAGGGGTCATAGTTGCTTGAACAGGCAATTATCCAGCTAGTTATGTTATATTACATTAAGAGTGTAAGAAACATCTTCCAGAGAGAATAGTTCCATTAAGGGTTCCTTTCCCTGGGTGTGCATGCATCGATGTGCATGTCCGAATTGTGATGAAGAAATCACAATGTGTATATCTTCTCGGGGTTCACGATGGGACGGATGCAAAAAACATCTTTAGTTCACCGACCGAATATTCCCTTAAGAACGCTAGCTTTCGGCTTCACCCAGTCTGAGGTACACATCCGGATGACCCGATAGTAACAATCGCAGAGGTGCTCCCTTTATGCCCTAGCCGAACTAATGAGAACGTAGGGCATAAGCACAGGAGCCAGGCAACCCAGCTTGGCCAAAACTTAAGTCATATCGATGCATATAATGGCGAAGAAAAGGTACATATGGGAAAAAACGCACATGTGAGGAGTTTGACGCTCGGAAGGTAACAATAGCATGCTTCTGTCCAAGAAGCCCCCAGGTATAATGGACGTACATACTTCAAGATGTATGCATCGGGTGTGTGCCGTCTAACTGCACGAAAGCTTTTAAGGCTAGAAATAAAAACGAAAAGAGAGAGAAAAAATAATGGAAAAGTTGGGGGAAGGAAACGAACAAACATTTCCGCGCTAGGCATAGAATCTTCGAAGTCTGGCCGCGTTCCAGGGGTTCGGCTCTAATCGACTGTCTGACGCATCACGCAGGCGGTATGCCCGTCCGGTGAGAACTTCGTTGATGATGAAGGGACCCTCCCACTTGGGCTTGAGTTTGTCTTTTTTCTTCTCCGGCAGGCGTACAACGAGTTCGCCGACGTTGTAAGTTTTGGCCCGCACCTCTCTGCTTTGATACCTGCAAGCCTGTTGTTGATAAAATGCAGAACATGCTTTTGCGACGTCGCGCTCCTCCTCCAGCGCATCTAAGCTGTCCTGCCGATCGAGCTCGGTCTCTCTCTATTCGTACATGCGCACTCGAGGTGAGTCATGAATAATGTCGCAGGGCAGTACTGCCTCTGTGCCGTACACCATGAAGAAAGGTGTGTATCCAGTGGTGCGATTGGGCGTGGTCCGCATCCCCCAGAGTACGGAGTCGATCTCCTCAACCCAGTGCTTGTCTGACTCTTTCAAAGACCGCACCAATCTGGGCTTAATGCCGCTCATAATAAGACCATTGGCTCTTTCGACCTGAATGTTTGTTTGTGGATGATATACAGAGGCGTAATCGAGCTTGATGCCCAGATTAGCGCACCAGGTTTCACTTCGTCGGCTATAAAATTGGAGTCGTTATTAGTGATGATGCTGTGCGGAATACCGTAACGGTGTACAAGGCCAGATATAAAGTCTATTACTGGCCCGGACTTGGCCGTTTTGACTGGTTTATCCTCTATCCACTTGGTGAATTTGTCCACCATGACTAGCAAATATTTCTTCTTATGGCTTCCTCCTTTAAGGGGTCCGACCATATCCAGTCACCAGACCGCAAAAGGCCAAGTGATGGGGATTGTTTGTAGGGCGGTGGGGGGCATATGGCTTTGGTTGGCGAAGAGTTGGCATCCAACGCAACGTTGGACAAGGTCCTGTGCATCCGCTCTGGCCGCCGGCCAATAAAATCTTGTAGAGAAGGCCTTGCGAACAAGGGCTCGAGCTGCGGCGTGGTGCCCGCCAAGACCGGCATGAATCTCAGCCAGTAGCTGCTGCCCCTCCTCCTCGGAGATACATCTTTGAAGGACTCCGGTAGCGCTTTTCTTATAGAGTTCTCTGTCGTGAACCTTGTAGGCCTTCGAACGCCGGACAATACGGTGGGCCTCATTCTGGTCCTCAGGAAGCTCCTTCCTGTTGAGGTAGGCCAGGTAGGGTTTAGTCCATGGGGCAATTATTGCCATGATGAGATGCGCCGACGGTGTTATTTCGGTGCCTGAGCCTCCGATGATGTCGGTGTTTTCGGAATCTGGGGTTATGTTCGGGTCCGGACTAATGTTGCCGTTTTGCACCTGCCATACCACGGATGGCTTGAAAAGCCTTTCCAGAAAGATATTTGGCGAGACGGGGTCGCGCTTAGCGCCGATACGAGCAAGAACATCCGCCGCTTGATTACTCTCTCGAGCCACATGATGGAAGTCGAGCCCCTTGAACCGAGCCGACATTTTTATGACGGCATTACGATAAGCTGCCATCTTAGGATCTTTGGCATCGAAGTCTCCATTTATTTGAGATATTGCGAGGTTTGAGTCCCCGCGCACTTCCAGGCGTTGTATGCCCATGGAGACAGCCATCCGGAGACCGTGTAATAAGGCTTCGTATTCAGCTACGTTGTTGGAGTCTGTGTATAGTATTTGGAGTACGTACTGAATGACGTCTCCAGTAGGGGACGTTAAAACGATGCCCGCTCCTAGCCCTGCCAGCATTTTGGAGCCATCGAAGTACACAACCCAATTGGAATATGTGCCGTACTCTTTAGGGAGTTCGGCCTCTGTCCATTCGGCGACGAAGTCAGCCAGTACTTGGGATTTGATAGCTCGATGTGGTTTGTATGTAATATCAAATGGAAGGAGCTCAATGGCCCATTTGGCAATCCGGCCCGTGGCATCGCAGTTGTTTATAATGTCGTTGAGTGGTACTTCGGAAGCCACCATAATCGAGCACTCCTGGAAGTAGTGACGGAGCTTTCGGGATGCCATGAAGACCGCGTATGCTATCTTTTGATAATGGGGGTACCGGGATTTGCATGGTGTAAGGACAGTGGATACGTAGTATACTGGCTTCTGAAGCGGGAATTTGTGTCCGGCCTGTTCTCGTTCTACGATGACCACGGCACTCACCACTTGATGTGTTGCCGATATGTATAATAACATTGGTTCACCGACGTCTGGCGCGGCCAGGATTGGGTTGCTCGCCAGAAGGGTTTTTATTTCTTCTAGTCCAGCTGTCGCCACGTCCGTCCACTCGAAGTGATCGGTTCGCCGTAGAAGGCGATAGAGTGGCAGTGCCTTTTCTCCCAATCTGGAGATAAAGCGGCTTAGAGCTGCCACGCAACCCGCAAGTTTTTGGACTTGTTTAAGGTCTGTTGGCATAGCCAATTGTGACAGAGCTCGGATTTTGGCTGGATTTGCTTCAATTCCTCTGTTGGAAACGATGAAGCCCAGCAGTTTTCCAGCGGGGACGCCGAAAACGCACTTTTCCGGATTGAGTTTAATGTCATACGCGCGGAGGTTGTCGAATATGAGACGTAAATCGTCTATTAATGTCTCGACGTGCCTGGTTTTGATGACGACGTCATCGACATAAGCTTCAACTGTCTTGCCGATCTGTTTCTCCAGGCATGTTTGAATCATGCGTTGGTATGTGGCGCCGGCGTTCTTAAGCCCGAAGGGCATGGTGTTGAAGCAGAATGGCCCATATGGGGTAATGAATGCCGTTGCAGCTTGATCGGACTCCTTCATTTTGATTTGATGGTATTCGGAATATGCGTCAAGGAAACATAGTGAGTCGTGTCCTGTGGTAGCATCGACGATTTGATCGATGTGGGGGAGAGGGAAGGGATCTTTAGGGCAAGCCTTATTGAGGTGTTTGAAATCGACGCACAGGCGCCAGGATTTGTCCTTCTTTGGTACCATCACCAAGTTTGCCAGCCAGTCCGGATTTTTTATTTCTCTAATGAATCTAGCCTCAATTAGCTTGGCTAACTCCTCTCCCATGGCTTGTCGTTTGGGTTCGAAAAAGCACCGCAGTGCTTGTTTGACTGGTTTATATCCCTTCAATATATCGAGACTATGCTCGGCCAGTTTACATGGGATTCCAGGCATATCGGAAGGATGCTAGGCGAATATATCCCAGTTTTCACGAAGGAAATCACGTAGCGCGGCATCGACCGTTGGGTGTAGTTGTGCTCCAATAGATGTTGTCTTCTCGGGGTCCGTTGGGTGGACCTGGAATTTGACTATTTCTTCTGCCGGCTTGAAGGATGTGGATTTGGGTCGTTTGTCCAAGATCACATCGTCTTTATCCACCGTAGAGCGCAGCGCGGTTAATTCTTCGGCCGCAAGGGCTTCAGATAATGCCTCAAGGGCCAGGGATGCGGTTTTGTTTTCGGCGCGGAGTGCTATGTCCGGATCACTAACAAGAGTGATTATGCCGTTTGGTCCGAGCATTTTGAGCTTCATGTACCCGTGATGAGGTATAGCTTGGAAGCGTGTAAAAGCGTCCTGCCCCAGCAGGGCGTGGTATCCGCTGCTGAAAGCAGCCACTTGGAAGGTGATCTCTTCATACCGATAATTCTCCGGGATGCCGAATACCACGTCAAGTGTGATTTTTCCCGCACACCGCGCCTCCCGACTAGGAATGATTCCTCGGAAAGTCGCGCTGCTTTACTTGATGCGGCTCTTGTCTATTTCCATTTTGTGGAGAGTATCCTCATAGATGAGGTTTAGTCCGCTGCCGCCGTCCATGAGGACCTTGGTGAGTCTAAAGCTGTCCATGATGGGACTGAGGACTAATGCGGATGGCACTCGGATTGTCTTGTATTTCGGTTCGTCCCCGGCATTAAAGGTTATAGCCGGTCGTTCCAAGGGTTTATCGCGATGATTTGACAGACTTCGATAAGGTCACGGAGTGCCCTTTTGCGCTTACTGTTTGAAGCGAATGTCTCGAAGACCGTCAATACTCTGCGGTCGTCGTCTTCTGGAGGGTTTTGATCTGGGACGTTTTTGGTAAGGATGTCCTCGCCGCTCTTGGCTACCTGCCGGAGTATCCAACATGCCCTAAGGCTGTGGGTTGGTATGGTGTCCGGTGTTGTGTGTATTTTGCATGGGCCATCAAGCCATCCCTCCAGAATGGTTCCATGCCCCGTAATGGATTTATGTTTCTTGGCTATTAGACTGAGTGTGTCACGGGAATGTGTGCTTTTCGCCTGGACCAGCGGTTGAATTGGGACCGATGGCCCCCAACAAGCTGCTTGATCCTTCCAAGCGCTTTCCATTGCGTTGTACTTCTGTACAATATTTGCCAAGTCAACGAAGTGTAGTATACAGCGGCGATGAATGGCGTTGAGGATTCCTTCATTCGTGCAATTGTTGCAGAACGCAAATATCGCGTCCTCGTCGCGGCAATCTTTAACCTTATCCTTGACAAGGAGGAACCAGGCCCAGAAGTGGTGGACCGTTTCCTCAGGCTGCTGTTGTATGCTCATGAGAGCGCTTATGTCTGGGTGGGTGGGTGGAATTGAATTCGGACCCTGACCCGATCGATGATCCGGAGTTTCAAGGTTTTCCAGGCTCGACAGTCCGGGCTCTGGAGTATCTTCTGGTTGCCTATGCCCGTCGTCCAATTCTATGTTCGGAAGGCCGGTCACCTCCTTTTGTTGGTGGGTGTCCAGCCCTATGGGGTCAGCGATCCGGACATAGTCCGTCTTTAGTATAGGGGAAGAGTTGCCGTCTTGCTCCTTGACTACTGCTATCTGGTGAGTGACCGGTGGAGATTTGATTTCTCTTCGGTCGGGTTTAAGCCCAATCCGATCGTAATCTGTGGCGATCCCCAGGGCGGCGATGCGATCAAGGAGCTCGTTTAAAGTCGAAAACTCCGTCGGATCCATCTGCTTGGAGTGTTTGGAGTCGATACGAAGGGGATTTTCGATGGCTCGAGAAGTCATCGTTGGCTTAACGGCCGAGCGGGCGGTCATGGTAAAGCCGCCCAGCCGGAGTGTTTTGGCCTGGGGCCAATTCTCCTCCAGCGGTGATATTGTCTTTAAAGACGAGGTGACTCATCGATCCTATCGTCGACGGCACAGTGGAACTCTCAATGAAAGCACCAATGTCGGTGTCAAAACCGGCGGATCTCGGGTAGGGGGTCCCGACTGTGCGTCTAAGGTCGATGGTAACAGGAGACAGGGGACACGATGTTTACCCAGGTTCGGGCCCTCTCTATGGAGGTAATACCCTACTTCCTGCTTGATTGATCTTGATGAATATGAGTATTACAAGAGTTGATCTACCACGAGATCGTAATGGCTAAACCCTAGAAGTCTAGCCTGTATGACTATGGTAATGAGTCTCTCCTTCCGGACTAAGTCCTCCGGTTTATAGACACCGGGGAGATCTAGGGTTACACAAGGTCGGTTACAGAGAAAGTAATCTACATATCCGGTCGCCAAGCTTGCCTTCCACGCCAAGGAGAGTTCCATCCGGACACGGGTACGGTCTTCGGTCTTCGTATCTTCATGGCCCATCAGTCGGGCCCATGGCTAATAGGCCGGACGCCCGAGGACCCCTTAGTCTAGGACTCCCTCAACCGCCACCAGAGATTCCATCTCATCGTACCAGATAACTTGAGGATGCGCGCGGTATGTTCAATCTCACCCTAAATCGGTTGGCATGGCCTACTTTCCTGAACATATTCTAAATATTGATACATTCGGATAAAAGGTGCCACATGCACCATATACATCAAAGGGGATTTCCCCCCTCTTCTTTGTATATTAAGCAAATTAATGATGTATTGTTCTTTTGATTACTCTCATTTTTCCATGACATCATGTTTACCGTATCTGTTTAATTATAGATTTATGTCTTTCGATTTCAACTGTTGTACAGTTCTTTCAATTTGGGCCCATATTTGCATGTTACCATATTTTCTTTAACAATCCTACCATTCTCTGCAGGGCATCCCTCGCTACGCAACAGATTATGTAGTGCACAATTTTTTCCATTACATAGATCAAGGCTCCACGGATGTCATACTTCACACAAACCATGGATTTACAATCGTTGCTACTGTAAGACTTGATGGACATGGTGACTCCTATTTTGCCACTGGCTTTTGGAATGAAATTGCAAAGTTTTATGTACTGAAAGCTGGCACTAAAATTGCACTGCACATAGAAGGGCCAGGTCATGAGATATATGCTAACTTCCCCGACAAAATCATCCGTCCAGACTTTGTTCGAAGTAAGCTTTCTTTTCAACTATCTGCATATGTTGACTTACCCAGCAATGTCAAATGAATTGTGTAGTACTTAAGCAACCAATTGTTATTCCCTTTTCTTACTATATTCCTACCTAATAACTTCTAGTTACCAATACACTTTTCTATTGCCCTGTTTTAACTAAATATTCCCTGTACTCCCATTTCTATCAGAAAGCACCGCTGACAAGGAGACTCCAGAGGTGGAGAACGGGGCTGCCAACAAGCGGAGGCGGGGCAAGCTAGAACCGCAAGCGACTCCAGCAGGCCTAGACTTAATCAGCAGCCTCCCCGATGATATGTTGAGAGTCATCATCTCCCTCCTCCCAGTCAAATATGGGGCACAGACAACCCTCCTTTCCCGACGGTGGCGCCCCCTATGGAACTCCAGTCCTCTCGACCTCATCGACACCCACGAGCTCTGCCATGGCTATCGCAAAAGCTTGGATGCGTTCTCCAAGATCCTCGGCAGTCACCTTGGCCCAACCAAAGGCCTTAGAATGGGCAAGTTCCGTTCCAACGGCAAGGACCAAGCGAAGCTTGACGACTGGTTCCGATCCCCCGCCCTAGATCAGCTCGAGGAGCTCACTTTTGATGATGGGCATATGTGGTCGCTGCCAACGTCCGCACTCCGCCTCGCGCCCACGCTGCGCGTCGCCAAGTTCAGGAACTGCCATTTCCCGCCCCTTAATGACGCGCCCGCTCTTATTCTACCACGACTGAAGCACCTCGAGATCGTCGTCATCTTCCACTCAAAGGGTGACATGGAGCGCCTGCTTCGTGGATGTACTGCACTCGAATACCTTCATCTTTAGGCGATCAATGGGTTGAGTACCTTCCACATCACCTCCATGACTCTCCGGACTATTTATGTGTGTTGCTGGTGCGGCAGGAAGACATCACAAAAGGTGGACCATGGTATGGTCATCCAGGACACACCTGCACTTGAGAGGTTACTTGTAATTGATCAAGAAGGTCCAACAAGAATCAATGTCATTTCTGCGCCGAAATTGACAGTGATGCGCTACTCATCTGACAAATACTCCGAACTTGTTATTGGATCCACACCCGTTCAGGTACAACAGCCGCCTTCTACTCTCCTTCTACAGATTAACATTATTTCTAATTTTGAAGATGTTTGTTCGTCTGTCATTCAGAAGATGATTCCGACAAGCTTGACCCCGTAACTGCACAGTGAAGGTCTTGGCACTAGAATCTATCGGCCCCGACCTGGAGCAAGTGTCACTTTCCTGAGATGCTTTCCGTGCCTGGAGAAGCTATATATCGAGGTGATGTTCCTTTCCTGTTAAATGTTAACCATAAGGGAGTTCAATTTGTGACACCTTTTTCGAAGTTTACAATGACAATGTACTACGATTTCTGAAGGTTCTTTTGGAGGATTTCAGTACATACATGTCCCCCCATATTGGTTGCTTGATCCATATGGTTACAATCAATAAGTATTTCTCTTTGGATTCATCTGTACTAGTTTTCTAAGGGAACTTTTCATCCACTCCAACCTCTTGTGAAGAAGGCTACATTTTTCTAGAATGTAATCGAATGCCCGTGTTAATCATGTCAGATCGAAGATGGCATGTTAGTGCATTTTGCAACTCCTGCAAACCAAACAGCTGCGCGTGTAGTAATGTTCAAAACTGCATGTAGGCACTAACACGTTTTCTACTTTTGTAGATAAGATTAGGCCCAGTGGTGGATAATGTGATACAATATAACAATCACGTCGAATGCCTAGATCTGCATCTCTCAAAAATTACTTTGAACTCCTACCGAGGGACCTTACCGGAGATTATATTCGCCAGGTTCTTTGTTCTCAGAGCAAGGGTGCTGAAGGCAGTGAGGTTTGCCCTACATTTATTTCGCAAAATGAATGGTTTGTTGATCAGCGCCGGCGCCTTCGGCAGAATGGAGTAGGCTCCAAAAATGCTGAATTTCATTTTGGAACTTCAGATGGTAGAGTAATCGAAAGTCATCGTGTCAACCCCATACATGACTTCTTAGTGGCTCACCCCTTTGCAAAAATTGTGAGGTTTCGAAGCCAGACTTAGAAGCGGTGATATTAGTTTGAACCTCTCTGATATCCATGTTCAGCGGATCTGCGCGAGCGTTTGCAGCTGATGAGCTGAATTTCATTTCTAATATCATTTTGAACCTTGTAATCTTTGAATTTGAGCCATATAACTCTGGAATTTGAACCTTGTAACATTTCGAGCTTTTGTGGTACAATCGTTGAAATGGCATCGTATGAGACTCGTATATTGCTAGCACTATTTTAACATTAATATGCAATGGTCTTAGATTTTATTAACCATTCTCAAATCAGTTTACCTTGTCGATCTCACATCACACGATCTGTATAGCTAACTCGACTGCGATCTTCGACATTATTGCACACAGTTGGTTTCTTCCACCGTGTGCACTGTAGAGCGCAGAATTAATTATCGCACTCGAGTATCTATCATCACCCTTCTGTGTAACTTAGACCTCATCACCCAAGGGTAAACTTATGACCGAAGTCATTCCACACACTTCGTTTTTACAAAGATTTTTGCCAATAAACGCCCACGATTTGTCCCTCTTCTAGCCAACATGGGGCCAAACAAGCCGGGTGGGAAGCTTGCGCGGTAAACAGCGCGGTAGCGCGGGAACAGACTCATCGACGGTACATTTGGCGCCTCTTCGAGCCCACGCATGCGGTGGAGTGTTGTCAAGCGTGCACTGGAATCCTTCGCTATGAACACTGTGACAAGACGTGATGATTACAGGCCGGTCGGCCCCCATTTATTACAGCGGCCATTTAACCTACCCTTGCGTCTCTTCAACCTTTCGATCGCGCCCCACCATTGAAATAAGCACACCCACCACGAGAAATTCTTAGAGGGTATCCTGCGCGGCTCCAATGGCGCTCCGAGCGGCTACCGACGACGAGCAGCAGTTCACCAGGCGTGCCGTGGTGGACACCCACAGAAGGTTCATGCACCTCCCGGTGGTGTACACCAACGACCCGGTCTGGGTGGAGCACTCCATCCACATCATGGAGCTGTTGCTTGCCGAGGAGAAGTACAAGGTGGTCGTGTTCGACCTCGAGTACACTCGCGCTCGTGCCGGGTCTCGTCCCAAGGTCGTCGTCGCCCAGATGTGCGTGCGCCACCACGTCCTCGTCTACCACTACTGCGTGGCCACAAGGCCTTGCGAACGTTTTGCCAGGTTTGTCAAAATCCCCCACTACATGTTTGCTACGGTGGACATCACCAACGATGTAAAGGGCATCGCCTGCCAGAATCTTGTCGACGTCGAGGGCCAATACAAGATCTGGGGCAGCAATGAGCATGAGAAGGGCTCACTGGTTCACCTCGTCGAGGCCATCATCGACCCCTACTATAGAGACATGAAGGATTCGTGCAACAAGGACAAGCGTGCCTGGCACTCGGCCTGGATGGAGAAACTCGACAAAGCTCATGCTGTGTATGCGGCCAAGGAGGCGTACACGAGCTACGACATGTACAGGCGGATCGTTGACATGAGGAAGTGCCTCCTTCCCCCAAACGGCCAGGGATCCAGCCAAAAGCAGAGCAATGGCAAGCATCTTCACAAAAATAAGTAGATGATTAGATCCTCGTTTCTCCTACTTTAGTATGCATGTAATTGCTTACTTTGGTGTGTGCAAATGTTATGTGTGTAGTCACTTGTGTAATTGTATGCTTAATTTGGTTATGCAATGCTGTATTTTTAAGTATATATGTTGATGCTCTATAGACAGAGCGTAGATGGTGTGCGGACAAAGAAAATCACATCGCACACGGACTAAACAATGGAACCCATCGGTGATGTTTTCATCAATCACTCACAATTGTATACCAACAATCGTTTGCTCACAACACACACGGCTTGTTAGCAGTAATCGTCTGTGTTCTTATCAGTCTTCGCACATGTTTCCGATTACAGACCTGTTTGCCTCATATCACACACATCTTGTTCATTTGAACCATTTCTGTTCTCATGTCTCAACACAAACAGTTCATCCGAGTGAACCGCATGTCGTATATCGCACACACCATTGATCTGGCTGACCGTTTCTTTTGTGTTGCCTAATCACAAACAATTCATCCGAGTGAATCGTATGCTATACATCGCACACACCTTCATCTGGCTGCCCGTTTCTTTTGTTCCTCCTCATCGCAAACAGTTAATTGAGCTGAACCGTATGCCCTACATCGCACGTAACTAAAATCTGAACCGTGTTTGATGCATCCTCCATCGCAAACGTTTTGCACCTTTTTTGACGGGTTTTTTACACCATCGTTTGCAATTATGGCATCGCACACAGTTTTGTCGAAGGGTCTCTGATTGTAGTGTCGCATTAGCAGCATCCTGTAGTAGTGTAACCCTACCTCCTCTCCTTGAACTCTCTGAAATCTTGTACGTGATAGCTCATACGTGTGAAGGTTTTTTCATGAAAATGACCATAGACCAAGTTTATGATTTTTGGTTGGTAACTTGTAACATAAGACAACATTGTGCGCAACTTTTATATATTTTTGATTTTTTTAAATTAATGGTGCTCATTTGACCTCGATCGTGCTAGCTGGGGTTTGTTCATGAAAATGACAATATACCATGTTTAGTGTGTCTTATAAAACGACGAACGGCGAAGGTTTCATATTTTTCATTTTTTTTAATTAGTTATGCTCAGTCAAAGCCTTAGAAACCCCGTTAACCAGCTCAAAACCCCTCTAAACCCTGCGGGTTTTGGCCTAACCCTAGCTCCGAACATCAGCCGTCAGATCATACCCTAGCGCCAAGCGACAACCCTCAAATGTGGTCTTCTAGAAGGAATTCGGTGGGCAGGCTACGTGCAGGCTCCCCGCCATTGGATCAGAAGGACGGCTCTGCATCATTGGATCGTGGGGCGATCCGCGAGAGGCGATCCTGTTGGTTGTCCTTGGCTGCTCGCCCACCATTCACTCCGCAAAAAAACATTGTTATTGGGCCCAAAAGGAAACCAAGTTCTGGTTGGTCCGTCGAATTGCGTCGTTTTTTGCATCGTTTGCTCTGTTTTTTGTGAACGTGTTGGCTCTGGGTTTTTTTGCATCGTTTGAAATTACACAACAATTGACATTGCATAGAAAATTTAGTTCTTTTTGTTCAATACAAATGCGAAATGACCAAATTTATAAGGGCCAAATTTATTTTTATCATGCAAAATGGCCACAAGCTATTCAAAAATTGTCTCTTTTTGTTCATATGATATATATGACCACGGATTCCCACGTGTGCAATTAGCTTCTTTTTCTAGTTCTTTTCAAACCACGGTTTCCCACGCGTGTACACTCCCGATGCTGCGGTGGGTTCGAAAACGGGCTACTTCACATTTGACCCTGTTATTGCCACGGCCAAATAACACGTAGCACTATGGCTATTTAAGCCACCCTCTGCCTCTGCCATCCCTCATCCATCTCCCATCCTATGCCATCTGCCCTTCTTGCTCTTCGACCCCTTCTCCTTCTTATGCACATCCCTCAGCCATGCAGTACACCGGACCAACCTACCGCTTCCCACCCACCATGCCGGAGAGGCTCTACCCTACTGGCGTGTACGTTGCACTACTAGGAAAAGGCCTACTAGTGGCGCACCAGTTTTGCCTACTAATGGCGCACTACTGGTGCGCCACTAGTACCATGCCACTAGTATTAAATACTAATGGCGCACCACTGGTGCGCCATTAGTATAGGCCACGGTGCGCCATTAGTATAGGCCACTGGTGCACCATTAGTATAGGCCACTGGTGCGCCATTAGTATAGGCCGCGGTGCGCCATTAGTATTTTTGAATTTTGAAGGCGGGAAAATAGTAGTGGCACACCGTCTAACCCCCACCGTGCGCCATTGCTATTTTTGAATTTTGAAAGGATCTGGATCACGATTTTTTTGCCCATTTTTTTGCTCGTTTTTCAAATTTTGTTCTCGTTTTTGGATCTTGTACGTTCTTTTGCCGTGTTCTTTTGCCGGAGAGGAGTTCGCCGGAGAGGAGGGCCGAGGTCACCGGAGAGGAGGAGGAGGAGGAGGTCACCGGAGAGGCGCTCGCCTACATTGCCGGAGAGGAGGAGGAGGTCGCCGGAGAGGAGTTCACCGGAGCACCGGAGAGGAGGAAGGAGAAACCGTGAGGGGAGGGGAGGAGAGGAGGGAGGAGGAGCTCACCGGAGAGGAGGGAGGAGGAGATCACCGGAGAGGAGGGAGGAGAAACCGTGAGGGGAGGGGAGGAGAGGAGGGAGGAGGAGGTCGCCGGAGAGGAGGAGGAGGAGGTCGCCGGAGAGGAGGAGGGTAGTATGGTGGAGGAGAGAAGGGGAGATGGAGTGGAGGAAAGGAGGGGATGGAGTGGAGGAGAGGTGGAGTGGAGGAGAAGAATGAAGAGGTAAGGAGGAGAGGACCACGCCCAGCCATATATACGGCATAGTAATGGCGCACCGTGGGTAGGTGCGCCATTAATAACTTTTTTTTATTTTTTTGATTTATTTTAAATTTTGAAGGCGGGAAGATAGTAATGGCGCACCATGGGCAGGTGCGCCATTAGTAAGTTTGAATTTTTTTGATTTTTTTGCCTCTCCAGATCTTAAAAGCCCCGTATCTTTTTTTCTGTTAGGTTTTTGAGGATTTTGAAAATGTTTAACGGGGTTCCCCCGGTTAAATTTGGATGTAACTTTCCGAGTAGATGATTTTTCATATAAAAACTTTTTCATCCGAGTTCGTATGCAAAAGTTATGCCCATTTGACAAATTCTCGAGAGATTTTGCAAAAAAGTCAAAAATTCATGTTTGTAAATTTTGCTAACAACTAGACCACATATCACATGGGAATCTTATTTTCTTTTAATTTTTTTGACATTTCTATCATTTTCTTTTATGTTTTTTAAAACTGAAAAGGCGGTCCACGGGGGGGGGGGGGTGCATTCGGGGGAATGTTTGGGCCAAACTACTAATGGCGCACCACACCCACGATGCGCCATTAGTAGTTTAAAAAATAAAATAAAAATTTGAAAAAAAAATTGAAACATATTTACTAATGGCGCACTATCCCCTGGTGCGCCATTACTAGTTTTGAAAAAATAAAAAAAATTACTAATGGTGCACCGTGGATGTGGTGCACCATTAGCACTTGCACACTAATGGCGCACCAACACATGGTGCGCCATTACTATTTAGTAATGGCGCACCACATGCATAGTGCGCCATTAGTGTCCATGTTGGCTATAGCTGTTTTTGTAGTAGTGTTGATCGCACACTACAGTTCTGGGCGATATCAAGGTTGAGGACCACAAGGAACTTCACCGAGTTCTTCCTCGCGTCCGGCTACCACAACCTCCCACGGGGATCTCCAACGATGTCCCGTGTCAAGGAGTGCATCCAAAACGGGCTGGTGGTTGCTCTCCTTGCCCACTTCACCAACACATTCGACGCCTTCTACCTCCTCGGCCGGGTGTTTCGGTGTGGCTGCGAGTTCATCGCTTTCACCACTCACAACTGGTTCATAGAGTACACCAACATCTTCCCCACCGCGACGCACATGCACACTCTTCCGTACCCCATCGACAACGCCTCGGAGGAGCAGTGAAAAGGGCGCCCGGAGGAGAGCGAGGTGGAGAAGGCGGCGGCTAGGGTTCTAAACCCTCTATCTTTTTTAAGTCTATGTTATGTTAAGTTGTAATTGAACTGTGTTGCAGTTGCTATGGGCTTGTTAGCCCTTTTATTAAGTTCTATTATTAAGTTTTCTATCTATTCTATTATTAAGTTCTTCCTAGTTTGAACTATGTGATCGTGCTATGGGCTTGTTAGCCCTACCTACATATTGGGACCACATATTTGTTGATTGTTTTCTTAGAGAGCTCGCTCCGTTAGCAGGGTTCCCTTGTTTGTAACCACCTAGTGCATGCGGCCACAATGAACACTTTGCTTTGTTTACACAAGCCACAAATATGTAGCCACCCAGATAGAAGAGAGGAACCAGCGACAGTGACCGTGGTTGCATCCATGGCGGCTGGCGTGCAAGAAAGTTGCTCGGTCAGTGCATCGTGGCGGACGCATTGGCGCATGCAGGCTCGGTCAGCGCATCGTGGCGGCACGCATCGACGCATGCAGGAAGGCTTTGCTGGGTGCATGCATAGCAGGCTTTTGTCCTGGCAGCGCGCGCAGGTGTTTAATGCAAGGGACGGACAATGAAACCACGGCCCAACGGTCAAACAGTGACACCGCCCAACGCGGCCCCACTTGTCAGGTCCAACGGATGACATAGTCCAGCGCAGCCCCACTCGTTAGAGTTAACGGTCAAGCCATTGACCCGACAGCAACGTCCGTTGTGACCAGTTCTGAGTGTTTCTCGCAAGGGAGTGGGGAAAACTGAGCAAAAGTTAAGAGCGCGGGGATGAATGAGTAGAGCTAAGGAACCAGGGGCACAGATGCAAAAAAACCTAATAAAAAATGTTTACGATTTTATTACCTACTACCCCGGCCCAGGCCTGGTTTATAAATAGGATTTAACTAATAAAATACGAATGCACGTCGCCAAAGATTATATCTTTGGATTCATATTTGAACATAGTTTCCAATTATATAATTTTAATAACATGCATTAACATTTTGTTGGTTAAATTTAAGGTCAAAATATGGCACAGAATATAAAGGGGACTAATAGACCAGGACGGAGGTAGTAGCACACGGCCGCTCTCTACGCAGCGACACAACTGCCGGCCGACTTGTAGACGATCATTCCATGCGTGTTCAACTGCTCTATGTGTGTGGTTGCTCGCGGTTGAGGCGGCCGTGATACGTCTCCAATGTATTTATAATTCTTTATTATTCCATGCTATTATATTATCTGTTTTGGATGTTTTATATGCATTAATATGCTATTTTATATTATTTTTGGGACTAACCTATTAACCTAGAGCCCAGTGCCAGTTTCTGTTTTTTCCTTGTTTTTGAGTTTCGAAGAAAAGGAATATCAAACGGAGTCCAAACGAGCTGAAACTTTACGGTGATTTTTTATGGACCATAAGAAGCCCACGGAGCATCGGAGTTGGGCTAGAAGCTTCACCAGGAAGCGGCAAGGGTGGAGGGCACGCCCCCCTGTCGTGCCGCTGCCTCGTGGACCCCCCTGACGTGAAACCGACGCCATTTTTTTATAAATCCCGAAAACCGCAGAAAGAAACCTGAGTTCCGCCGCAAGCCACGAAAAACCAATCGCGAACCCATTTCGTCAACCTGCCGGAGGGGGAAACCATCACCGGTGGCCATCTTCATCTTCCCGGCGGTCTCCATGACAAGGACGGAGTAGTTCACCCTCGGGGCCGAGGGTATGTACCAGTAGCTATATGTTCGGTCTCTCTCTCTCTCTCGTATTCCTGACATGGCACGATCTTGATGCATCGCGAGCTTTGTTATTATAGTTGGATCATATGGTGTTTCTGCCCCTCTACCTTCTTGTGATGAATTGAGTTTTACCTTTGAGGTTTCACTATTTTCGGATTGAGTACTATTATGGATTTGAGAACACTTGATGTATGTCTTGCATGGGATAGCAGTGGTGACAATGGGGTATTCTATTGATTCACATGATGTATATTTTGGCACTCAACTCACGGATTTCGGAGGTGACATTGGGGTAATCTATGCATATGGGTTTATGCACGTTTTCGTCCTTGTTTCTCCGGTAGGAATCTTGGGGCACTCTTTGAGGTTCTTTATGTTGAATTGAATATTATGAATCTGAAGTTGTTTGGTGCATATCGTATAATTGACCCACGGATACTTGTGGTTATATTGGAGTATCTTGGTGACATTAGGGTGTGTCATATGGTGTTATTTTACTACGAACTCTAGGGTTGTTTCTGACACTTATAGGAATAGCTCAATGAATTGATCGGAAAGAATAACTTTGGGATGGTTTCATACCCTACAAGCAATTTCATCTTATGTTCTCTGCGTTAGGAACTTTGGAATGACTTTTACCGCACGTTGTGGGATTGCGATATGATTTAATTATGTTATCATTGTTGAGAGACTTTGCACTAGTGAAAGTATGAACCCTAGGCTATGTTTTCAAGCATTGCAATACCGTTTTTGGTCACTTCCGTTACTAGTTACCTTGCTGTTTTTATATTTTCAGATTACAAAAACCTATATCTACCATCCATATTACACTTGTATCACCATCTCTTCGCTGAACTAGTGCACCTATACAATTTACCATTGTATTGGGTGTGTTGGGGACACAAGAAACTCTTTGTTATTTGGTTGCAGGGTTGTTGAGAGAGACCATCTTCATCCTACGCCTCCCACGGATTGATAAACCTTTGGTCATCCACTTGAGGGAAATTTGCTACTGTGCTAGAAAACTCTGCAACACGAGTCTAAAAGAAGAAGGTTGCGTAGTAGACATCAAACTCTTTTCTGGTGCTGTTACCGGGGAGGTGAGTGCTTGAAGGTATATCTTTAGATCTTGCAATTGAATCTTTTAGTTTCTTGTTTTATCACTAGTTTAGTATATAAAAGAAAACTACAAAAAATGGAATTGAGGTTTCCTCATATGCTTCATCTTTTTAATGTCTTTCGTGAAAATGATGGAAAGGAAAATTGTCCTCAAGTGTTAGAAGAAGAATGCTATAAAAGGTTTGGCACTAAATCTTTGAATGATGAGCATGATTACAATGTTGTTAGTATGTAGCGACTCGATCCCAATGGATCGAAGTCTCTACGCTAAGTGTCATCCCTGGATCGGTATGCTGACACACACAATACTCGAGGATTTATAACAGAGTTCAATCACACAATTATTACATCGAGGTCCTCATAAATAGTATTTATTACATAAATATGGCTGAAGGCCAACTAAATAAAATAACTGCGGAAGCTTCAAAGGTAAATGAGTCCATCCAACTCCACGGCAAAAACTGAGTGCAGACCAACGACCTATCGCACCTTACTCTGCGTCTGAAAAATCTGCAACATGAAACGTTGCAGCCATAAAGGGTCAATACATTGAATGTATTGGCAAGTCACACCCAAAGTATGAAAACAAACCTATCATCTACATGCAAGGATATAACAAGTGGATAGCTCTAAGGTTTATTTTGCATAAAGCCAATTTTGTCCTACTTCTACTCACTAGCCAAGTTTTATTCCTTAACATTTTTATTAACCTATTGTTAAATTGGACCGCCTCCAACTTAACCCACCTATGAGAGCCTCCGAGGATCACAGGTTCCCAAATTTTTATTTCCATGAGAGCCCCTGGGGATCATGGTTTAATTAAACCCACATCAGAATAATTATTTGGGATGAGAAGACCTTCCAGAGGTTTCAAGTCTAGTTGCTCAAAGTTGTCTGTAACCGGGGACACGACTAATCATGATTAGTTTGTACACTCTGCAGAGGTTTGCGCACTTTTCCCCACAAGACTCGATCTCCTCCAATGAATTCCTCGCACTTCCTAGTGTTTGAGAACCGGATGATCAAGACATAGTCTTTCCGAAGAGGTGCCTGTCGTGGATTTGTCACAGCAGATGTCCTAGTGTGAGGACTTAGTCGTGAGGCCAACGCGTCTATGTGGTAGCTTGAGAGGGGTTGATCGGGATGAGGGACGCGAGGCGGATCAACACACAAGACAAGGATTTAGACAGCTTCGGGCCCCGGGAAACATCATGCGGTAATAGCCCTACATGTTGTTTGTGGCTAGATCTCATTATGCTCATGAGGGAGACGCCGCATAAAACGGCTCTCCTCTAGTTGTGTCTAGCCTTCAAGATTATCTTCCCCCTTTTGGGGTGCCCTTCCCCTCCTTATATAAGTTGAAGGGGCGGGTTACATGTAGAGTCCTAGTCGGATTAAGACTTAAACTATTCTGACCTTTTATCATGGGCTTCCTCCATAGGCTTCTTAACGTCTTGGGCATCTTAACGTCTCGGGCTTATTAACCCCAGGCGACTCTGTCTGCCGGGTTATAACTGTCTCTGGATCATAACTGTCTGCCGCGTTATAACAGTCTGCCGGCTTACCACTTTCTCTGGATCATAACTTAACGTCTCGGGCCTATTAACCCCAGGCGACTCTGTCTGTCGGGTTATAACTTTATGCCGGGTTATAACTGTCTGCCGGGTTATAACTGTCTTTGGATCATAACTCGACGCACTCGCAACACAAAGACACAAGATTTATACTGGTTCGGGCCACCGTTGCGGTGTAATACCCTACTCCAGTGTGGTGGTGGTGGATTGCCTCTTGGGCTGATGATGAACAGTACAAGGGGAGGAGCGACCTCCTGAGGTTGAGGTGTTCTTGTGTTCGGTGTGCGGCTAAAGGTTGGCTCTCGATCAGATGAGATCCAGTTTGCCTCCCTTGGTGGTGGCTAGTCCTATTTATAGAGGCCCTGGTCCTCTTCCCAAATATTGAGCGGGAAGGGAGCCAACAACGGCGGCCAATTTGAAAGGGGACAGCTAGTACAAGCTATCCTGACAAAAGCGGTCTTTGCCTGCGAAAGGGCTCTGGTGATGATGCCATCTTTGGCTCCACGGTGACCTCCTTCTTACTGGCCTGCTGGTCTTGTTCTCGTTGCACCGATATGGAAGCCTTTTCCTGATGCCTCGGTACTCCGCGCCTGCGCTTGCCCCCTTGGCACCAAAGAGGAAACGAGGACGCTGCGCGCGCTGGCGCCCGCCTGGTGTCCATCGTCATGGCTCATGTCATGAGAGCCTTGCGAGGTTTGCCCCGCCTTGATATCTCCGCTCCTCGCGAGGCAGCCTAGTGAGGCCGCTCTTAAGGAGGTCTTGCATCGTCTGCCTCGCGAGGCTTGGCCCCTCGCGAGGGTCTTGAATGCCTTGTTGATGATGATGGTTCGTACCGGCCTACTAGCAAAGCCACGCCGTGGGCCGCAGGCAGGCAAGTATGGGGCTCCCCGTTCCCATAACACCGACAGTAGCCCCCGGGCCCAAGGCGCGCTCGGGCTTGGCTTCAAGGCGAAGCCAAAGATCAAGTGTGGAGTGCCACGGGCCCGAAAAGCCTGCGGCCTCGGTTGATGCGTGGCGGTTGATTGGACGTGGGCATCTCCACTTCCCCATGCTGCCTCGGCAACTGCTCGATTTGACAAGTCCCTGCGACATGCAAGGAAAATCATCATTACCTGTGATCGTGGGAGGCACTGGTTGGCCTTCTTCCGCTATAAATGGGGAGGGGCGGAGCCCCCGTCGCCCATCTCTTCTTGGTTCACTTGCTTCTTCCTCCTTGCTCCACCGCTATCAGCAATAGCGCCCATCTGAAGGTTCTCCGCTGAAGAGAAAGGAAAGGCCCCCCGCGAGGATCCAGGGCCGCTTCCGCCAAAGAAGAAGCCGGTTCACCGTCGCGACGAAGCAGCGATGCAGGTGGTGACGAGGCCTTGGTGCAAGCGGCCTCCTCCAGGGTATCCGCTACCCTTGTACGCCCAAGCCGAGGGCTCACGAGGGCGGAGCGACGAGCGGCGCCACGTTCGTGGTCGCCGCGCGATGGCGATGCATGCCGGTGCTCCTAGAATCCATGCCGCGGATTCCTCACGCGAGCTTGTGCTATGGGCGCCAATGCCTCCAAGCTCTTGGATCCGCTTCCCGCGGTTCTTCTCCGACGTGATGCCGCCGAGGGGGCCTCTTGAGCTCTGGCTGCAGCATGCCGACTGCAACGCTCCGGCGACCGGAGCAGAGATCGAAGCGGTCCCCACCGGCAAGATCTTCATGACCCGCGGCTGGGGCGAGGTTGCGCGGGTTTGCCGTGCGGAAGGCGCCCTCGCGATCCACTTTGAGTTCGACGGCGCCACCACGCTCTTCTTCAAGGTCTTTGACGTGGAGGGCCGCCGCCTCGAGTGTTGCCCTGGAGGGGAGCGCCAGGCCGACGCGCGCTCCGCTGGTGGCTACTCCAGCAGCAGTAACCCCTGGGAGTCTAGCGACTCTATTGAGCTTTATAAGACTCCGGAGACGAGCGACGATAGCTACGTGCCCTCGAGCTCTTGCCGGGCTCGGAGCAGGGCCGCGGCGTCCAGCCGCCGCTGCTGCTGATCTAGATGGGGTCGGCGCCGGCCTCCCGTGGCCCACTGTTGATGATGGCGTCTGTCACAGGAGGGTGTAGATAGGATTCCTCTTAGTTCTCGTTTTTTGTTCCCTGCGAAGAATCACCATGGGGGTGTGTAAAGGGTCTGTAATGTCTTTTGCGTATATATTCCCTGTTATGAAAATTTGCGAACGCATGTCCTATTCAGGCTCGGTCTCCCTTTTCCAACCTCGCAATAGCTTGTTGCTCTACGCTGACAGGTCCTGGTCCCCAGGAAGGCTGCAGCCGTCGCTGGTATGCCAGGTCGCGTGCCGTGGTCAAGGCCAGGAGGTGAGCGGCCCGAGGTCCAGTAAGAGCCCCTGAGGCGCGATGCTCAGGAGGTCCCCCTTAGCGCTCAAGCAGCTATGGTAAGGCAGGAAAGGGATGCGACGTGGCCGCAACAAGGATGCGGCGAGCGTAACGCCTAGGTTCCAACAACTTAGTTGTTCCGAGCTCGTGACTTATCTTGGCAGTTCGGGGTCGATTCTCCGCGCTGCGCCAGACCTGTGCGCAATCATCCGCAACGTAGCTAGGTTAGGCCCGTACGGGTCCTCCCCATTCCAATGCTTTCCTTCATGCTCTACGTCCTCAGGTCCCGGCCCTCGAGCGAGCTCAGCCGTCGCTGGTATGCCAGGTCGCGATGCCGTGGACAAGGCCAGGGGGTGAGGGCTGGAGAGCCAGTAAGAGCTCCTGAGTCGTGATGCTCAGGAGCCCCCCTTTTAACGTGCAAGCAGATTACTTGGAAGAGGTGGGAGCTCGCGGTGCCGCCTGGTGCTATCCTCGTGATTTTCCTGCGAGCCAGCACAAGGAGAAACACAGTTTTGCCATTATGGTTGCCAGTCTGCCACTGGTTGCTCCATGAGGAGATGAAGGCACTGAGGGCCTGATGAGGTGACGTGCGTGGGGCGTGCTGCGAGCCAGAGCTCGACCGCTCAGGTTTGTCGACGTGGCAGGGACGGACCCATGCACCAGCGCCGTGCCAGTGTGAGGAGGCCCCGTGGGAGGCGACGATCGAGCAGGTGGTAATCGGGCAGGTGACAATCATAGGCAGATTAAGCATGGAAGGCAAATCAGCTTGGGTAAATGCAGAAAGATACATGCCACTGGGTTAGGCCCGAGCGGCTTGGGGACGATGCGGCCCGAGTGGCGCCCCCAACAGGGTAAACTAAAGACTTAAGCAAAAGGGATACATGCTACAGGGACGGACAAACGCGGTTGGGAATAATGCAGCCCGAGGGGCGCTCCCAGCTAAATGAACTTGGAAAATGTCACCTGGTCATGTTGACGAAGGAGAGTTGGTGCAGCCGAAGGCGTGCCGCGAAGGGGTAGCTCCTCACGAGCCACTGGGGCCCTGAGCCTCGGGAGGCTCTGGGGGCTCAGGTGGTTCCTTGAGGACAGTCTCCATCTCCGCCAGGACGGCGCGGTGCTTGGCCTCCTGAGCCGCTAGGGCGCACCGCAAGTTGCGCTGATAGGCTGACGACACGCTCGGCAGGCCGAAAGGCATGCAAACGTAGCTATGTGTGGACCCTCGCAACGGCCCACGCGCGAAGGCCAGAAAAGCTCCTGAGATGCGGCCCTGTTGAGCCCTGGAACGTCGATGCAGACGCGCAGCCCGGCATCCTCGCCTGGATGGGGAGCTGCGCCTCATGAGCGGCGGTCGCCGCGCATGGCCCTTGCGTCTTGCAGTTCCTGAGTGGCCTTGGTGATGAACTCCTGAGTGGTGGGCACTCCTTGCCCTGTATTCTCCTGAGGGAAACGTGCCGCGAAGCACGCCTCCAAGTGGTGCCCGAGCGCCTCCCTCATGATGTTGGCAGGTCTGAGGCCCTCCAGAAGAGAGCCCCCGAGCCCTGCCCGAGGAGGGCGCTGGGCGCGCCTTCCTATGCGACGGAGGGAGGCGCCCCTGGAGCGGGCGCTGATCCTGACGAGGTTCCAGCCACGACGCCACCCTCCTGAGGTCCGGCACGGCGCAACTGCTTCTTCTTCTTCTTGGGGATGGCCTCGAGAGAATCCTCGCTCTTGCTGTCGGGGTCGTCGCTTGCGGCAGCTTGAAAGGCGTGCTCGAGAGAGTACACCGCATCTCTTTCTTCGCACGGGACCGTGATGATGCCGCCGCTTCCTGGCATCTTGAGGACATTGTAACTGTGGTGTGTCACCGCCATGAACTTGGCCAGGGCTGGATACCCGAGGATGGCGTTGTATGGCAGACGGATGTGCGCGACGTCCAAGTCGATGAGCTTGGTACGGTAGTTCTTGCGTTCCCCAAAGGTGACAGGGAGGCAGACCTGCCCTATCGGTGTGGTGGAACCATCGATCACTCCTGAGAAAGGCTTGGTAGGCTAAAGCTACTCATATGGCACTTGGAGGTTGTCGAACGTGTCGACGGACAGGACGTTGAGCCTTGCGCCGCCGTCGATGAGGGTCTTGGTAACTTGCACGTTGCTGATGACTGGTGAACAAAGCATTGGGAGAGCGCCAACGGTGGCTGCGCACTTGAGCTGATCTGCCGAGTTGAAGGTGATGGCACACTAGGACCACGTGAGCGGGCGCGTGGCCTCGAGCTTGGGGAGGACTGCGTTCACTTCACGAGCAAACTGTTTGAAGATACGCTGCGAGGCTGGGGCCTGAGCTCCGCCCAAGATGCAGGCGATTGCACGCGGCTCCTGGAAGCCCCCAGCCCCCTCATCTTGATGGCGGTCGTCATTCCTTCTTGGTGGTGGCGGCAGCGGGGGAAGACCGGCGTTGCCCTGAGGACGAACCTCACGAGGCTGGTCCCTCCATGTGCCCTGATACGTCTCCGTCGTATCTACTTTTCCAAACACTTTTGCCCTTGTTTTGGACTCTAACTTGCATGATTTGAATGAAACTAACCCGGACTGACGCTGTTTTCAGCAGAATTGCCATGGTGTTATTTATGTGCAGAAACAAAAGTTCTCGGAATGACCTAAAACTCCACGGAACTTATTTTCGGAAAATAATTAAAATACTGGAAGAAGAATCCACGTCAGGGGGGCCTCCACCTGTCCACTAGGGTGGGGGCGCGCCCCCTGCCCCGTGGGCCCCCTGTTGCTCCACCGACCTCAACTCCAACTCCATATATTCGTGTTCGGGGAAAAAAATAAGAGAGAAGGATTCATCGCGTTTTACGATACGGAACCGCCGCCAAGCCCTAAAACCTCTCGGGAGGGCTGATCTGGAGTCCGTTCGGGGCTCCGGAGAGGGGAATCCGTCGTCGTCGTCATCATCAACCATCCTCCATCACCAATTTCATGATGCTCACCACCGTGCGTGAGTAATTCCATCGTAGGCTTGTTGGACGGTGATGGGTTGGATGAGATCTATCATGTAATTGAGTTAGTTTTGTTAGGGTTTGATCCCTAGTATCCACTATGTTCTGAGCTTGATGTTGCTATGACTTTGCTATGCTTAATGCTTGTCACTAGGGCCCGAGTGCCATGATTTCAGATCTGAACCTATTATGTTTTCATGAATATATGTGAGTTCTTGATCCTATCTTGCAATTCTATAGTCACCTACTATGTGTTATGATCCGGCAACCCCGAAGTGACAATAATCGGGACCACTCCCGGTGATGACCGTAGTTTGAGGAGTTCATGTATTCACTATGTGTTAATGCTTTGTTCCGGCACTCTATTAAAAGGAGGCCTTAGTATCCCTTAGTTTCCATTAGAACTCCGCTGCCACGGGAGGGTAGGACAAAAGATGTCATGCAAGTTCTTTTCCATAAGCACATATGACTATATTCGGAATACATGCCTACATTACATTGATGAATTGGAGCTAGTTCTGTGTCACCCTATGTTATGACTGTTACATGATGAACCGCATCCGGCAAAATTTTCCATCACCGATCCAATGCCTATGAGCTTTTCACATATTGTTCTTCGCTTATTTACTTTTCCGTTGCTACTGTTACAATCACTACAAAACCCAAAAATATTACTTTTGCTATCGTTACCGTTACTTCCATATTACTTTGCTACTAAATACTTTGCTGCAGATACTAAGTTATCCAGGTGTGGTTGAATTGACAACTCAGCTGCTAATACTTGAGAATATTCTTTGGCTCCCCTTGTGTCGAATCAATAAATTTGGGTTGAATACTCTACCCTCGAAAACTGTTGCGATCCCCTATACTTGTGTGTTATCAAGACTATTTTCTGGCACCGTTGCCGGGGAGCATAGCTCTATTCTTTGAGTCACTTGAGATTTATATCTGCTGGTCACTATGAAGAACTTGAAAAACACAAAAACAAAAATTTATCCCTCAACTACGAGGGGAGGTAAGGAACTGCCATCTAGCTCTGCACTTGATTCACCTTCTGTTTTGAGTAAGCTTGCGACACCTAAACCTACTTCTGCTATTAATTCTGATATGTCGCATGTTATTAATGATGCCACTTCTGCTATGCATGATACTTATGATGAAACTACTTCTATGCTTGATACTACTGTGCCACTTGGTGAATTTCTTGATGAACAACTTGCTAGGGCTAGAGAGAATGAAATTATTGAAACCGATAATATTGAAGATAGTGATAATGAAGACTCTCCCCCTAATAAATTTGAATTACCTATTGTGCCTGAGGGTTATGTTCTGGATGAAGAATCTGCTAGAGCTATTCTTGCTTGCAATGATAGAAGTGATCTTAAGAAGTTATTAGCTAAATGGAAGCAGCAATCTCTTAATGCTAGAATGAAACCTGACCCTGCTTTTGCTACTTCACCTATTTGTGTTACTGATAAGGATTATGAATTCTCTGTTGATCCTGATATAATTACTTTGGTTGAATCTGATCCTTTTTATGGCTATGAATCTGAAACTGTTGTGGCACATCTTACTAAATTAAATGATATAGCCACCCTATTCAGTAATGATGAGAGAACTCGCTACCTTTATATCCTTAAAATATTTCTGTTCTCATTAAAGGGTGATGCTAAGATATGGTTTAATTCTCTTGATCTTGGTTGTGTGCGTAGTCCCCAGGATATGATTTATTACTTCTCTGCTAAATATTTCCCTGCTCATAAGAAACAAGCTGCTTTAAGGGATATATATAATTTTATGCAAACTGAAGAAGAGAGTCTCCCACAAGCTTGGGGGAGGCTTCTCCAATTACTTAATGCTTTGCCTGATCATCCTCTTAAGAAAAATGAAATACTTGATATCTTCTATAATTGACTAACCGATGCTTCCAGAGTTTACCTGGATAGTTGTACTAGTGCTGTTTTCAGGGAAAGGACACCAGATGAAGCTAAAATTTTATTGAATAATATGTTGACCATTGAAAATAATTGGACACTTCCTGAGCCAACTCCTTAGCCTATTCCTAAACCAACTCCGAAGAAGAGGGGTGTTCTATTTCTCAGTCCTGAAGATATGCAAGAGGCAAAGAAATCTATGAAAGAAAAAGGTATTAAAGATGAAGATGTTAGGAATTTACCACCTATTGAAGAAATACATGGTCTTAATTTACCGCATGTTGAAGAAACACATGGTCTTGATAACCCGACACGGGTAGTAAAGGTAAATTCTCTCTATAGATTTGATGAAGGTGATATTCCTCACTATAAGTCTGCTAGAAAATGCTTAGAAGAGTTTGATAATTTTATTGTCAAACAAGAAAACTTCAATGCTTATTTTGGTAGACAATTGAAATACAATTCCGATACGCTTGAATATTTGGGTGATTATATGTCTAGAGTTAAAGGTGAACTTAAACTCATTAGTAAACATGCTTCTATGGTTACCACTCAAGTAGAACAAGTACTTAAAGCTCAAAATGATTTACTCAATGAATTGAATAGTAAGAATAATGATTATGCTATTAGAGTGGCTACTAGAACTGGTAAAATGACTCAGGAACCTTTGTATCATGAAGGCCATCCTAAGAGAATTGAGCAAGATTCTCAGAGAAATAATATTGATGCACCTAGTCCTTCTAAAAAGAAGAAAAAGAAAAATGGTAGGACTTTGCATGCTTCTAGTGAACCTATTGCTGAAACACCTGAGGATCCAAATGATATTTCTATTTCTGATGCTGAAACACAATCTGGTAATGAGCATGAACCAAGTGAAAATATTAATGATGATGTTCATGATGATGCTGAACCTAACAATGATAATGAGGTAGAAGCTGAACCTGCTGTTCATCTTGATAACCCACAATCAAAGAATCAACGTTATGATAAGAGAGACTTTATTGCTAGGAAGCATGGTAAAGAAAGAGAACATTGGGTTCAGAAACCCATGCCTTTCCCTCCCAAACCATCCAAGAAAAAGGATGATGAGGATTTTGAGCGCTTTGCTGAAATGATTAGACCTATCTTTTTGCGTATGCGATTAACTGATATGCTCAAAATGAATCCTTATGCTAAGTACATGAAAGAAATTGTCACTAATAAAAGAAAGATACCGGAAGCTAAAATTTCCACCATGCTTGCTAATTATACTTTTAAGGGTGGAATACCAAAGAAACTAGGAGATCCAGGAGTACCAACTATACCATGCTCCATTAAAAGAAACTATGTTAAAACTGCTTTATGTGATCTTGGAGCCGGTGTTAGTGTTATGCCTCTCTGTTTATATCGTAGACTTGATTTGAATAAGTTGACACCTACTGAAATATCTTTGCAAATGGCTGATAAATCAACTGCTATACCTGTCGGTATTTGTGAGGATGTGCCTGTTGTGGTTGCAAACGTTACTATTTTAACGGATTTTGTTATTCTTGATATTCCCGAGGACGATAGTATGTCTATTATTCTTGGAAGACCTTTTTTGAATACTGCAAGGGCTATTATTGCTTGCAACAAAGGCAATGTCACTTTTCATGTTAATGGCAACGAGCATACGGTACACTTTCCGAGGAAACAACCACAAGTCCACAGTATCAATTCTATTGGAAAAATTCCATCGATTATTATTCGAGGTTTTGAATTTCCTCTTCCTACTGTCAAAAAGAAATATGATATTCTTATTATTGGGGATGTGCATATCCCCGTTGAGGTAACATAGTGTTATTTGAAATTTCTCCGGTTCCATGTTAGTCAGAATGAGTTTGTTAACAAGACTTGATCAACCTTGTTAGTGGATTCCTTTTGATGAGCATGAGATGGATGAAGTTAGAAAGCACAGCCTTCTGTACCCTCCTTTTACTTTCTGTTATTTAGTTGAAATAAAGCAAAAATAGTATTTTTCCTGTCTGTTTTCTGAATTATCCGTGCAATATAAAAATACCCCAAAAATAAAAGTTCTCCAAGTGCTCTAAAAATGAAATATGATTTTTTCTAGAATATTAGAGAATATCTGGCACTGAGAACACAGCAGGGGGAGCAAACACCTGGCCACGAGGGTCCAGGGCGCGCCCACCCCTAAAGGGCACGCCCCCTGCCTCATGGGCCCATGGTGGCTCCCCTCCACTTATTCCTGCACCCACACACTTCTTCTTCCTCCCAAAAAAATCAGCATCCAGCTCAAGCACGAGTTCTAGCTCATTTTGCTGCGATTTTCGATCTCCTTGCTCAAAGCACCTCTCACAAAACTGCTTGGGGAGATTGTTCCTTGGTATGTGACTCCCCCATTGGTCCAATTAGTTTTTGTTCTAGTGCTTTATTCATTGCAAATTTGTGCTGCCTAGGTGACCATTTTCTTGAGCTTGCATGTCAAATTTATATGGTTCCAAGTAGTTCTAATGCTTGATATAGTCTCTAGGCACTTGTAGGAGTAGTTGCTATCAATTTTGTTGAGCTTGGTTCAATTTTATTTGAAGTTACTAAAAATTTCAGAATTTTTCAAAAAATAATGAAGAGATTTTTGAGGGGCTCATCGAGCCGAAGCTCGAAGGAAAAGCAAGGTGAAGAAGCAGAGAGGCCCAAATATAATTTGCCTCACACCACGGAGGTCCGGCCGTGTGAATGGCCTTCCAATTATTTCTTGAGAGCAGTCGGGATTTATGATGATTTTTATGAATTGGCTGAGAATGCAGGCCTCACCGACTTCCTCCGCGACCAACGCGAACAGTATCTCTTACTCACCAATACTTTTGTGCAAAACTTCTACTATTATTCTAAGGAATCACCTCCTTCAGTGGAGTTTCATTTATATGATGTGGTTAAGAAGATATCACTAGATGAATTTTGCAAGGTTTGCAAAATACCTTTCGAGGGTAGTTTAGAGGAACCACATCGTAAAGATGTGGATGGGTTTATTGACACTATTACTGTAGGGGAAACTAGGAAGGTTTCTGATGCAAGAATCACTAGCATACATTTTCCTGTTTTACGCTACTTTGCTATATTTGCTAGTCGTTGCTTAATTGGTCGCGGAAACTGTGGAAACCTTAGTGTTCCTATATTATTATTTTGTTCCATGGTTTATTCTGTGATAATACTGTTAGTATGGGCGGTATTGTTGCCAAACGGTTAAGTTTGAACCGTACAAAGGGCCCCATCTTTGGAGGTATTTACGCTTCATGCCTTGCTGCACACTATAACATACCTATTAGGCACTATGAAAAAGAAGAAAAATTGCTGCCCAATGTTTATTTAGATTATAAGAGTATGGTAGCACATGACTTTATTGTTAAGAATAGGGAAGGGGCGCTTAAATACAAATTGTTCTTTGATAAACATCACCCTGAGACTATTACCTTGCCTACTCCTTCATTGTTTGATTTATCTGCAGGTCCATATCTTGTTCCGCTGACGGCCCTTCACGCCTACCGGAACCCTACATCAGCCACAGAGCCGGAGCCGGAACCACAATTTGAACCTCCACGACAGTCTAATTACCAGTGGGATCCGGAGATGATTGCCAACCAGTGGCAATCAGAGTCTTCTTCATCTCAGTACGACCCCAGGTACAACTTTGGATATCTGCCAGGCCATCCGTGGCAATAAACAAACTTAGGCCAAAAGCCTAAGCTTGGGGGAGTACGTATTTTTCACCGACATTACATTTATGTTCACACACTCATTGCTAGATGTCGGTGCTCACACTTTTTCACTGTAATATCCATGCTAGTTTATTTTCCTTTTTCTATGCTTTCTTCTTGTGTGTTTAATAAACCTTAAGAAAAACCAAAAAAAATTAGTGTAGCTTTTAGTTAGTTTACTTTTCATGCTGTAGTAGTAATAATTAAAGAAAACCCAAAAAGTTTTGATGTTCTTCTTTTGCTTGTTGGGAGCTTTCCCGTGTAAATAGTTTTATTTCTTTTCTTTTCTTTGGGGGTCGATAGGAGAAGACCATAATTAAACTGTTGAAGTGGCTCTTATATGCATTGTTGTTGATTTAACCAAGAGTCCATATTGCATTGTCTTCTCCTGTTTATTGAATGCTCGCAGATTCCAGCTTAGTCCAATGCACGTGCACTATTATTATTTTCACATCATTCGGTCGTGCAAGTGAAAGGCAATTATGACGATATATGATGGACATATTGAGATGAGGGAAGCTAGTATGAACTCGACCTCTCTTGTGTTTGTAAATATGATTAGTTCATCGTTCCTGATTCAGCCTATTATGAATAAACATGTTTGCAATGACAATTAGAGATCCTAGTTGTTTATGCCATGCTTGATTAGTTATGAGTTATAATGGTTTACCTTGCGTGCCAACATGCTATTAAAATGGTTGTGATGTGGTATAGTGGGGTGGTATCCTCCTTTGAATGATTTAAGTGACTTGACTTGGCACATGTTCACACATGTAGTTGAAACAAATCAACATAGCCTTCACGATATTTATGTTCATGGTGGATTATATCCTACTCATGCTTGTACTCAATGTTTATTAATTTTAATGCATGTTCATGACTGTTATCGCTCTCTAGTTGGTCGCTTCCCAGTCTTTCGCTAGCCTTCACTTGTACTAAGCGGGAATACTTCTTGTGCATCCAATCCCTTAAACCCCAAAGTTATGCCATATGAGTCCACAATACCTTCCTATATGCGGTATCTACCTGCCGTTCCAAGTAAATTTGTATGTGCCAACACTACAAAAAAAATACACTTCCGTGATGATACGTGTTTGTCACAGTAGGTCGCGTTTTTTGTCATGCATGTACATCCATGACAAATTTATGACAGAATCAAGATAGTCATACATGTGCTGTCGTAGAAGTGTTCCATGACATTACCAAAATTATCATCACAGAAGTGTCCACTTCCATGACGATAAATCGCGCGTCACAGAAGTGCTTTCGTCAAGGGTGACTGACACATGGCATCCACCGTAACGGAACGCCGTTAAGCTATCAGGTCGGGTTTTGGATCCGATAACCCGTTAACAGCCCCGACCAATGGGAAATTTCCACGTGTAAAATTCTTATTGGCCGGACGAAATACGTGTCAGCTCGTCAGTGGGTCAGATAGGCGCCTATGATATGTTGACACGTGCCACGGCCCACCACTGGCCCATTTAGCTTACAAAGCCGGCCCGTTTGACTTGGTCAAAAGTTAACGGGCTGGCCCATGAAAAGTCTGTTAACGGTCTCTTCGCAAATAGCCCATTTTACGGCCCGTTAACTCACGGCCCGTTAGGCCCTAAAGGAAATCGGCCCAACAACGTCATGTGGGCCGTCGAATATAACACCAGCCCATTTCACATTCGGCCCATGTATGGCCCACGACGTCTTTTGGCCCATATGAGGCCTTCGTATCTTTCGGCCCTTTACAGGCCCACGGTGACTCTAGCCCATAATGAACAGTAATTTTCTTTATACCGATTAACGGCCCGTGATTTACATGGGCCGTTTCTAGCCCGTGTTAGCTTTCGGCCTATTGACGGCCCATACGTTCTTGGGCTCCTTTTCGGCCCTCGATTACTTCCGGCCCGTTACTGGCCTGTTCCCCTAATGGTCCAAATTCGGCCCATGGCAAAAGTCGGCCCGTTACTGGCCTGTTCCCCTAATGGGCCAAATTCGGCCCATGGCAAGAGTTGGCCCGTTACTGGCCTGTTACCCTAATGGGCCAAATTCGGCCCATGGCAAGAGTCGACCCGTTTCTGGCCTATTAACCCGTTGCGCCGTTTCTAGCCCGTCCTATATTCTGGCCCATTAACAACCCGTTATGCCTGTGACAGAATTAAGCCTTTGCTGTCCTATAGCCTGTTAACAGCCTGTTACCGTGCTGGGCTAATACCAATTACGCCCGATTACGGCCCATGTAGACCCATTTATCCGACGGCCCGAGGCCCACCGATTACAGGCCCATTTATCGACGGCCCGTAGGAGACCCATGGATCCTACGGCCCGTATATGGCCCATGGTAGTTGCGGCCACTAGCAAACCAGGGAAAAAGAAGACTAGGAAATAAATAACGCCGAAACTAACGCTAGGCTATTAAGGCGATTGCACAGATTACATCCACTCGGCATCAAAGATCGCCACCAGTGCAAATATAGCAAACACCCTACACTATACAAAAATGGCTTGCTGTTTTCTTCAGCCGGTGGCTGCACGTTAAGAATAAATTTTGTATCGCACCAAAACAAATTACAACTATATAACAAAAGGAAGGTTGGCATAAAACTTAACAGTCTAGCAGATAAATGCACCACCAGAAGTTCAGAAGCTCGGTTCATTTGACCTGACTGTTACGTTTTCATGCTGTATTGTCCGATGGAGCACCATAACCCTCGCCTTCATTTCCCCTAGGCTCCTGAACAACATAGCAAATGTCTGATAGTCTGGTTTCAAAACCATGCATATCTTGACGACATTGAGCAATGTTTCTCCTTGTTTCACAAAGGGTCTCTGTTAGGGAATGGACTTGTGTCTGGAGCGCAGATACAACATTGCTTTGAGCTTGCATATCTTCATCATGAGGCAGTTTGGACGATATTGCCTTACCAACCAACCCAGTATTACGCAGGAACATGCTTTTGGCACTGTTAGTGGACAGGTACTGACCCACTGCAGCAAGAGCTGACATTGCGGTTATAGTTGCCTCGCCACCTTCAGAAGCTGGCGGTTCCATCATTTTTTCCATAGCTCGCTAAAAAGTTGAGGTTTTACATTAGTAGTACCAGAACAGAAGATATTAAGGAGGCAGCAAAACCAAACAAAATAGCTTTGGTCTATATACAGAACTTATTCTGGTGAACCCATGTAAAATATTAGTTGTATTTTATTGCAAAGTACATAATAAAACCAGGTTCCAAACATATGACCATGTACCATCGCTAATGTATTAACTATTTCTTCACATTGTATTGAGGGCTAAGGATAAAGAGACAAAGTTTATAATACGGTAAGCATAGTATGACATCATTCATATCACAAAACAACTGAGAACAGACAAACAAGCAATTGTAATGTTGTGTGGGCAAGTCCAGCACGGAACTAGATTACGGGTCATGATCAAAGGAACATCACTCCTCTCTTTTAAACCTTGTAATGTGCAATGATACGCTAAGACAATTATGTATAAAATTGAAAAGAGTAATAGACATTGGCTGCAAACCATGCAGTTCAAGGCACAAGTCAGTGTAAGTAGTATTTAAAGGGAATGAGGATTAAGGACTTACAACATCGGCTTTGACTGGTGTAGTCATGCCCTTCTTCTTGCTGGTGTGACAGTCCTTGAAGATTTCCACAACATTTGGTTCAGGTACTTTTGGGTCCTTGCGGGCTTTCCACTGCATTTCGAACAAGTCAATATAGATCTGATAATATTGTACAGCGAAAAGAGTGAAACAGTAGCTAATTACAAGAGCCTCGCAGTGTGCAATATAGCTATGAGATCCTGTCGTCTTTTGGAATTTCACTTTCGTACGGTTGGCCTTGTTCTTTAAACAGTTCACCTACAAGAAGATAGATTTGTGTGGCACATGCGTAAATAGGACTTCAACATGTGATCTGATCACATATATATAATGTACCTGCTACTTCGGATCAGACCAGTGTTTAACAAGGCCCCTCCAGTCTTCATCCGATATATTTTCCACTGGAGATGTTTGGGAAAGTTCACTGTTAGCCTTGCCTTCAAAGTGAGTTTTCCTCAAGTTATACCGATACTGTCGCAGAGCAGACTTGAAAACATGGGTGCAAGCTTGTCTGGTTGCATCATCTTGGCTATCCAACTTGAACCTCATTTGTTGAAAATTATGAGAGTCTCATTATCAGCAACCTAGAAAGTATGGGACAGAGCAAGACGATATTACTAGTTTCCATACATAACCATACTTACAGATAAATGGTCGAGGAAGGTGTTGAACTGGGTTTCGTCTTTGTCATTCCTGTACTGAATCCATGTTGGGAGGATACGTACATGACACCTAACGGCAACCGTTGCCTCTAATACTAACTTGGCTGACTCTGTAGCATCACGTGGCCTTTTTAAACCTGCCTCAAAATGGATCTCCATTCTTCCTCCTCTAGATTTAGTTAACCTATCGAGCATTATCCCTGATGTTTGTTTCCTCTTGCGCCTAGGTGCTAGTCCAACAACGAACATAGGAAGTGTTAGTGTACATCAAACTGTGAGACTACATATAAAGAAGCATGCAACTGTAACATGAGTCCAACAACTACCTTCTTGCTGTTGAAGCTCACAAGGTTCATCTGATATTGCCGACTCGTCTTGTGTCAAGAGTGCTTGGGAAGTAGTGGCAGGTGGCAAGGGAGCTTGGGAACGTGCTGCTAGCTCAGTTGATGCACGAGTAAGTCGTGCAGCTAGTAGTACTGTGGTAGGTGTTGCAAGAACTAGGGCTGTCTCTGCTTGTTTGGTGGCAGCTATTTGTTTCTGTTTGGCTTTTTTTGCAACTCGTGTAGCATGGGATGCCGTGCTTTTAGAATTTCCTGCTGGACTTTGACCTTCTATTGCACCATCAGTACCAGCAAAATCTGCAGGATTCATCCGCTTCTCATTCCCTGCCATTCTGTGTTTCTTCCTCTTTCTCTGTGCCATGTTAAGTCAAGCCGACAAGAAAAACGAATAACAATTTAGTTCTTCAGAACAATTGATGCGTGATGCAGACGAACTGAACTTTGATGTTAGACAACCACATGATAGGAGGATGTAATATGTATGAAAAACAGGACAGAAGAGATAACCAGAACTATGATGTGTAAACTAAGAAGAAGACATTTCACCAAATTAGAAGCAATGCAATGGAAGGTAGAGACCATATGAAAGATGCTACAAATATCGCTCTGCCAAGTTAACAGTGTCTCATCATAAATGGCGTTTAAACAAATGTGAAGCAGTACGAGAAATAAATCATATGCAAGATGCAAACAACATCACACTACCATGTTAGAGGTCTCTCGTCATTAGTGCCATTGCATATTCACAGCATTGCATATTCACGGCTTATGATGTGTAAACTAAGGAGAAGGCATTTCAACAAATTAGAAGCAATGAAAGCTATACACCATATGAAAGATGCAACGAATATCACTCTACCAAGTTAAAATTGTCTCGTCATAAGTGACATTTCAACAAATTAGTAGTACAAGCTAGAAAAGAATGTGAGATGTAACCTATATCACACTCCGAAGTCAAACGTGTCTTATGATAAATGATTGTTGCAGGTTACACAACAGTAGTAATTTGATGTAAGAACATGGTGGGATAGACAGATATTGTATGTTCTAGAAACAGGAACACGTGTATTATTCACGTATAATGTGTAAAGTAAGCAGATGGAATTCAACAAAATTAGAAGCAATACAAGCTAGACATCACACATAACATGCAACCACATATAACAGTGCCAAGTTAGAGGGAGCACCGGTGATGCTGCACTAGGGGAGACGTGCTCATCATAAACACAGCTTTGTTGAGTGTCTATGCATGTGTTGTCTTGGAAATCATCTTGGGGGTGTGGACGAGTAGAAACTGTAGAGGCCCTCCATTCGGAAGGAGCACCTTTATCCGCTGCCTTGCTAACTTCCTTCCGCTTTATTGATTTTGAATTGTCAAGTAAAACCGACAAGAAAAAGCAATAAAATTCTCTCTTCAGAACTCATTCATGCATGATACTGACAATCACTACTTTGATGTAAGGCAAACACATGATACCAGGATGGAATATGTACGAAAAACAGGACGGCATGGCATGTTCACAACTGTTTGTGTAAACTAAGCAGAAACCATTCCAGCAAATAAGAAGCAATGCAAGCTAGACACCACATGAAAGATCCAACCAATATGACTCTGCCAAGTTAAAAGCGTCCCATCATAAATGGAATTTCAACAAATTAGAAGCAGCGCATGCTATAAATCATATGAAAGATGCAACTAATATCGCACTGCATATACTAAAGGTGTCTCGTCATATTGATTGATGCAGGATACAAAAAAACAATAGTTTTATGTAAGGACATGCTTAATAGACAGATGTACTATGTACTAAATACAGGAAGGCATGTCACATTAACAGGTATAATGTATAAGCTAAGCAGACTAGCACATGTAGTTTAACCAGATTGGAAGAATTACAATCTAGACACCATATGCAACATGCAACCACATATCACGCTGCCAAGTTAGAGCAAGCACCTGCGATGCTAGTGTAGGGGAAATGCTGTAATCAACTACAGAGCTATGTTCACTATCTTCATCTAGCATTTCTGTTTCTTGAGAATCATGTCGGGAGGCTGACGCTACATTCTTTAAATGAGGAGTAGTCCCCTTGCCTGCCTGCCTCATCATAAGTGATTGATGAGGGATACACAAGAACATTAGTTTGATGTAAGAACATGGTTAATACACAGATGTACTAGTATGTACCAAAAACAGAAAGGCATGTCATATTCAAAGGTATAATGTGTAAGCTAAGCAGATGCAATTTAACCAAATTGGAAGCAATACAAGCTAGACATCCGGCTGGAGTGGTGAGCATGATCATCTAGGACCTGAGAGCCTGGTGGGAGGCGGGCTGCTTCGCCACCATCGCAGCTTTTTAGTTGGCTTCCAGGTGATGCCTATCTTTGTTGGGCTTGTCACTGGCTCGGCCAGTGCCCTGACTAGCTATTTGTCTTCTGGTGCTCACGGGATGGTGGTTCATGTAAAAAAAATATCTTTCCTTATCTTACCGACTTCAGCCTTTCGAATACAAGCTAGACACCATATGGAACATGCAACCACATATGACATCGCGAAGTTAAAGCAAGCACCTGGGATGGTGGTTCATTGCGAGCGAGGTCATCAACTCCAGAGCTACGTTTACCGTCTCCATCTGCTGACACTGCACCCTTTATAGCGCTGTAACGTGTCTTGCCTACCCGCATACGAAGCTGGAGCGACTTCTCTCTTTTCTTTTTGGCTTCTCTCATGGCAGCAGAGTCTAAAATACCCTTGCATACAAACACAATAGTGAGAGTAAGGGTGAAGTGTGTGCAGAACTAGTGCACTGTAAAAGTAGCAGATAGCAGGTGGCTGAAAAATAAATGACAGGAGACATATGATAGCTCTACAACATTGCATGGCAAAAAAATTAGATTCTACTCCGTATGATTTTGTAATATATGAGCACAGGAAATGCAGGTACTCCTCCAGCACACCACCACATGTGGTCATATCTAAGATAACAGTCAACTGAAAATAAATAGGTCAGTCGATTTTTTAATGAACCGTCCGATCTATAAGGAACAGGCAGATGGCCTTCGTCTACCTCCCGCCAGTCACTGTTGACGATCTTTCTCGAACCGCCAGCGACCACTGGCCCAGACCCCTGCCTCCGCCGCCCCGCCATCCCATCAACCTCACACCACCGCCATGCTTGGCAGTGCCCCCAGGCCATCCCTTTAATCCCGGCCGACCTCCAGATCGGGCGCCAGTAGCTCTAGGCTGCACACGCCCCTAAGATAAACACCAAGGCGCTGCTTCCCTGGCGTAATAGGCGTACTAGCGCCTGTTATGCCGGGGAATGCTTCCGTTAATTGGGAATCAACTGGCCAGAAATTGAAATTTAGGGGGGCGACGGACCTCTAGCTAAGGTGAAATAGTATATGAGGAGAAACGTTGTGCATCGCGAGTTACTAGGAACATCTAGTATCAAGAAGAAGCAGTCAACTAGTGTCTTCTGTGGGATGAATACCGTGCAAGAAGAGACGTAAGATTTGCACGAATAAGGGAAGAGGAGTACCTTTTTCGGTTGCCGGTGTGGTCACCTCCACATGTCGCGCCGATCTTCTTCTTTTTACCAGGGAAACCGATGTTCTGGAGGGTGCAGGCTTGGACGAACCCATGGCCAAATTGTTGACTGTGTTGCCGTGGCCGTATGTCGGCGGAGGGGAAGCAGATCCGAGGCGGCGAAGGACGGCGTAGCAGGAACAGCTCCGGTGCGGTGGAGGGTGGCGAAGTTGGAGCGGCAGCGGTGAGGCGCAGGACGGCGTGGTCGAACTGGCTCGGGTACGGACGGCTCGGCCTCGGCTTTAACTACTAGCCGTGGAGGGCGTTGCGGTTGAGGTTGCGGTGGACGACGACGTCGGGGTATCGGCTCCGGTGTGATGGATGAGGGCGGCAGTTGATGGGTGGGATGGGGTGGCGGACGGAGGACGCCGGGGTTTCGCGGCTGGTGGAGAGGTAGTTTTGGCGCCCACGGAGTACGAATGGGGAATCGGACGGGTGGGGGGGACCATGTTTCGGTCTGGGACGCGCTTGTTTTTGGCTTTTTTGAACAGAAGATGTGACGTGCTTGTTTGAAATTTGGGGAAAGTACAAACTTTGCCCCCCTCTTAAATTTCGGACCTACTGTGGGTCGGGGGTACGATGGTAATCCCAGGTGTCCCAAATAGTGGGCGGGAGCGATTTCGGCCACGCGCATGTGTGCTTAGGCGGCCATTGTGTGTGAATGTTTTTCGGATGCGGTTGCGTGGCGTCTACATGAAGCTACAAACCTACCCCGGTTTAGACCTTTGGACGTCGGGCCGGTAGGTTTCACGGGTCAGAGTTATTAGAAAAGTAATTTCCTTGTACTACCACACATTGGTCTCACGCGGTTTCGGGCGAGTAGAGGCTCTTTTGGCGCTTCGTTCAAAATTTTGAAACACAAGCATTCACGTTTAGAGTACTCTTGAACTATGAGGATTGACCTAAATAGACAACGTTATATTTGACACTTGAAAATCCTATAACTACGATTATTTTGGAATGGAGGAGGTAAATTTGATTCTATTTTGTACACGACTACATACGCTATTATGTACAAATTCGGAGCAAAGCTTGGTGCCCCCATAATTTAGGTATGGTTTACAAATGCCATGATATCAAATTCAAAAAATTGAATGGACTTCTGTAACATCCCAAATTTTCAATTTGGAATGTTATACATTAGATCATCCTTGCATAGCATATTTATTTGCATTTTCGGAAAATCATCAAAAAATCCTAAGCAACTCAAGGACCCTCAGAGAGAGTTGGGGATTTTCTCGATTTTCATATTTGATTTTTATCAAATAATGAAACAAGGATTTTTATTTTTGTTTTTAATTATTTTTCTCTCCGAAAAATATTTCGTATTAAAATAAATGAGAGGAGAAAATATGACTTCTCCAAAATAATGGAAACATTGGAGGAAAAATATTAAAATCAATATTGGATTTTATTCGAATTTTATTGGCAATTTTAATTGGAAATTTTTTTTGCACGTTTTCAAAACTGCATTTTTGGGCCAAGAAAATGTTCATCTCGTTCTAATTATTTTAATTAGACGGGAAAATTTGTTTCAGCATTTTTGGATTTTTATTTATTTTTCTGCGATTTTTTTTAGATTCGGCGAAACTATTTATAAAAAACGCCGAGCGCCGACTGGGCCGAAGCCCAGCCGCGCGGCCCAGCCCGCTCGCGAGTCGTCTCCCTCCTGGAGACCGCCGCCGCCGAGTCCCGATCAGGGACGAGACCCGCCGCCGCCCGTCGCCCCCTCCCCAAGGCAGGCCCCCCTCCTTATATACTCCCCTACCCCGCCGCCTCTCCCTCACCCCGTCCCCGAAGCCGCCTCCGCCGAGGAGCCCCGCCGGAGCCGCCCGCCCCACCGCCGAAGGAGGAGCCGCCGGAGCCGCCGTACGCCGCCGCCCGCCGCCCCGTTCGTCGCCCCCGCCGACGCCCGTACCCCGCCGCCCCTCGTCGTCCTCGCCGACCCGCCGGAGCCCGTCCCGAGCCCTGCCGGAGTTGCCCCGACGAGGTAGCCGCAGCCGCCGTTCGTTTTCTTAAAACCGTTCGGTTTATTTTTGTTAGTTTAGTTCGGTTTTATTTTTTTATTTTTTTTCTTCGGTTTAATTATCTAGTGAACGTTCACCGTTCCATTCGTTTTAACGAACGTGTTCGTCGGTTTGACGTTGTTAACGAACGTCCGTTCGTTTAACTGTTTGTCAGTTTTCTTTTTCGTCGGATTTTCTGCTATTATTCCAGATCGTGATTTCTGATCAGATTTTCGTTCTGGTTTAACTTTTCGCTCGTTTATCGGAATCAGGCGATTCAAGCGCCTAGAGTTTCGTCTCGAAATTCTCTTTCCGTTGAACCTACTCAAACAAGTTTTTGCTACTGTAAAATTTGACTTAGATCCAGATTAGTAAATGAAGCTTGTTTCTTTCGCCGTTTGACTTTTCTTGCTTCGTTTGATTTGATTCTTTTTGCAAACCGGAGTTCTTAAGTTGAACTTTCTGGTTAGATCTTTATTTGAGTTTTACTTGTGCATTAGATGAGTGCTTATTGTTTGCTTGTTTGTTTGCGATAGAGTACCCGGAGTGCGCCGCTTGCTACTTCGAATCTCTAGGTTTCACGGATCATCAGCAAGGCAAGTAACACTTTGATCATACCTCTTTTACTACCCAGTTTTATTGCATTAGATCAATCCTCAAACAATTGCATGATTAGGATCTAATTAAATTGTGGGAATTGGGAAGTAGATGAGGTAGTACCTATCACCTGTTCCATTATCAAACCCTTGGGAGTTACTTCTACGTTTGCCTATATTGCTATGCTATGCTCGTAGACGTGGATTTGGTTTGAGAGATATTCACTACAGTTGTGCGATTGTTAATTAATGGTTTACTTAAGTTGCAACTTAAACTCACATCTGGGTGGATTGAGGTACCTGGGTATTCCAGGATTGCCTTTTTTTCTTTTGGACCGCCACCCAGGTTCAAAGGGATCATGAGATTTTTCATGCTAGAAACTTGCGTGTGCAGCCGCAAGCTATTATGGGCTCTAGCATAGTTGATTAAGTTGTGTGAACTCTTACAGTGGTAGACTAGCAGATGTAGGGGATGTAGGTGGTACGGTCTATCACATCGTAAGGTGCAAACTCTTCTGAAAGACTATGTCTCTGTCATCCGTTTCTCAAACATCATGTAGTGCGAGAATCCAGCGGAGGCGATCGAGTCTTGTGGGAAAAGTGCACAAACCTCTGCAGAGTGTATAAACTAATCATGGTTAGCCGTGTCCCCGGTTATGGACATCTTGAGTATCTAGTACTTGGATTATCATGTGAATCTCATCACCATGTTACTTTAATTAATATTGTTGGGTTAATGATGATACTTAATTGGGATTGAGGTGCTGTCAACCATCTCAATGTTAAACAACCACCATGATAGTTAAATAAAATTTATTCCTTTGTAGTAGGGAAAAACTGGCTTTTCGCAAAACTGTAACCATAGAGCTTTCTACCGGCCATATATGCATGTAGTATAGTATTATTACGTTCATTACTCTCTATGTGTTACATTGCCAGCATATTCCATGTGCTGACCCGTTTTCGGGCTGCAACGTTTCATGTTGCAGACTTTTCGGACGACGAGTAAGGTGCCTTTAGGTCGTGGTCTTATACTCAGTGATGCCGTTGGAGTTAATGGACTCACTTATCTTCCAAGTCTTCTGCTGTTATCGTGTTAGATGGCCTTAATCCATATTTATCATACTTATTCTCTTTTGAGATAATCGTTGTAATAAGTGTGTGATTGCTACTCTGTTATAAATCCTCCATTTGTACTATGCGTGTCAGCATTACTGATCCAGGGATGACACTGGTGCACAGCAGCACAGACTGTTTGAGGTCTGGTCGCTACAAAGGTGGTATCAGAGCACACGCTGACTGTAGGACACGACCACTAAGCTTAAACCCTAGAACAGTACTCTCTTCTCATTTCTGACTCCTCTCCACTTTCTACTCTTTTAGGAATGGCGGATGCAAGGAATAAGTTCATGCAACCAAATGAAGATACACCTTTTGGACGACACTTGAAGGAAGTCACTAAGTACTTAAACATTGGAATACCAAGCATCACCGGAACCTACAACGCCACATTTCCAAAAGAGGAGAGCTGGAAGATTCAAGTTCAAGTTCCAGGAAGGACGTTTACGCCAGTCACTGAGCCTATAAAGTTTTCTTTTGAAGCACCAACCTGGAGTTTAGGAAAGAGCATGGCAGCCCACATCTCTATGGGACGCATTGGAGAAGTCTACCACAGGGAGCTTAAGGATACTATTTATCAGATTTGTGGACGCCGAGACGAGCAATGGGAAATGATTAGCACCAAGAAGGATGGATCAATTACAGCTTTCATCCAGGAGCAAAACCAACACATTCGTCGCCAGCAGAACCAGATGTGCTCAGACATGATAGATCTGAAGAAGGCATTAACCAAGATCCAGGAGTTGGAGGATGAACTCAAGGCTACACGCGAGGATTATTTGGAAGAAATCGTCGCACTAGTAGGGAAGAATGACGACCTGGAGAAGAAGATTGGAGTATTCATGGGAAATCCAGCATCAAAAGGAGAAGATGATGAATGCGCTTGCCCGGATAACTACATCATCATCGATGACACCGACTCGGACCCAAGTGAAGATGACTTTGTTGATGAAGCTGGAGCAGATATCATGGAGTCTTCAACTGATCAAAATTTCTAGTAGACCACCATATCAGTAGTAGTATTCCCCCATATATATAGTATAGTTCGAGCACTTTGTAACGATAGTTAGATTGATTGTATGCCTTGTTTGATTTGATTGAGTGATATTGATTGTGTTTGTCTCATGAGCATATGGGTAGTGTTTTCTCTCTAGACCTTATTCTATTCTAAATTCCCATCTTTTCTAAACCTATCAGATGCCTCCGAGACGCGACACCGGATTTGTTTTCCCACCGGAGATCACTCAGTTGATTCAGCAGCAGAATGCCCTGATGCAAGTGTTAGTACAGAACCAAGGCAGCAACAACAACAACAACAACAACCCACCACCACCACCACCTGTTGATCACTTAGCCCGTTTCTTGAGGCTAAATCCGCCGGTGTTTTTCAGCAGCACCGAGCCGATTGTTGCAGATGATTGGCTCCGCAAAGTTGGAAGGGAGTTGACCACTGCAGGATGCACAGATGTGAAGAGAGTGCGTTTTGCCGCACATCAGCTTGATGGACTCGCAGCATCATGGTGGGAGAGTTACACAGCCACTCACCCTATTGACACTGTCACATGGGACCAGTTTCAACAAGCTTTTCGTACAGCCCATGTTTCAGCAGGAGCTATGGCTATGAAGAAGCGTGAGTTTCGCAACCTACGCCAAGGAGGACGCACCGTAGGCCAGTATGTGGAGGACTTTAGTAAGTTAGCATGTTATGCCCCAGATGACGTTGCTACAGATGCAGCCAAGCAGGAGAAGTTTCTGGAAGGACTGAATGATGAGCTGAGCATGTAGTTCATGGTAGCAACCTTCAACAACTACCAGGAGTTGGTAGATAGAGCACTCATGATTGAAGGGAAGCAGCAGCAGATTGAAAACCGCAAGAGGAAGTATGGACATGGGAAGTATAATTCCGGAGCCCAGCAGAAGCCACGTTTTACCCCGAAATCGGGAGGACAGTTTCAGCGTACCCATGGAGGAGGTAATTCGCACAACCATCATGGCTCCAAGAATGGTAATGGGAATGGAGGAAGCAACGGACAGAACCGTACCAACCCTTCAACCCCAGCTAAGAGAGACCTGAGTCAAGTCACTTGCTTTAAGTGCCAGAAGACTGGACATTATGCCAATGAATGTCCCGAAGCCCAGAATGGTAATGGAAATGGAAGCTCTGGGAAGAAGCCGAACCCTTTCAACAAAGGACATGTGAACCACGTTAGCGTGGAAGAGGTTGAAGCACAGCCTGATGCAGTAATAGGTAAGTTTCTGGTTAAGTCATTTACTACACTCGTTCTTTTTGATACTGGTGCATCGCATTCATACATATCAAGGGGATTTGTGGATAAGTATAAACTGCCAACCCAAGCCCTTAGGTCACCCATGTTAGTAACCTCGCCAGGAGCAGAGTATATGGCTAGTATATGGTGTGATCGGTTACCATTAAGGATTGGTAACTACATGTTTCCCTCGGACCTAATAATATTGGAATCGCAAGGATTGGATGTGATATTAGGCATGGATTGGTTATCGAAGTATGGAGGGAACATTGATTGTGTTAGTAAAACAATTTTGCTTACCACCCCAGAAGGAAGGAGGATTAAGTATGTATCCCGGCATGCCGAAGAGAACTCAGGTGAATTCCTTATCAGGAGTTGTACAGGAGGAAGTACCAGTGGTGAAGGATTACCTGGATGTCTTCCCAGAAGAGTTGCCAGGCATGCCACCGGATAGAGACATTGAGTTTCTGATCGAACTTTTGCCAGGCACAGGACCAATATCTAAGAGACCGTACAGGATGCCCGCAAAAGATTTGGAGGAGATTAAGAAGCAGATTAAGGAGTTACTGGATAAATGCTATATTCACCCAAGTTCGTCACCTTGGGGATCACCAGTACTTCTAGTGGAGAAGAAAGATGGATCGTTGAGGATGGTTGTTGATTATCGAGGATTGAACGAAGTGACCATCAAGAACAAGTACCCACTGCCGATGATCAATGATTTGTTTGACCGCTTACAAGGAGCTAAGGTATTTTCCAAGATCGATCTACGATCAGGTACCACCATTTGAAGATTCGAGAGCAGGATATACCTAAGACGGCTTTTATCACCAGGTATGGGCTGTATGAGTATACCGTTATGTCATTTGGTCTGACTAACGCACCTGCCTATTTCATGAACCTGATGAACAAAGTGTTTATGGAGTTTTTGATAAGTTCGTCGTGGTGTTCATTGATGATATTTTGGTCTACTCAAAGAATGAAGAGGAGCATAAGGAGCATTTGCGTTTGGTACTTGAGAAACTCAGAGAACATCAGTTGTATGCCAAATTCAGCAAGTGTGAGTTTTTGCTGAAGGAAGTTGGATTCCTCGGACATGTTATATCCGGAGAAGGAATAGCGGTAGACCCCGCCAAAGTTGACACAGTAACAAGTTGGGAATCACCCACGTCAGTTGGAGAGATCCGGAGTTTCCTTGGACTCACAGGATACTACCGGAGATTCATTGAGAATTTCTCAAAGATTGCAAAACCCATGACTGAGCTATTGAAGAAAGACACCAAGTTCAATTGGACTGAGGAATGTGAAGCTAGTTTCCAAGAGTTGAAGAAACGTTTTGTTACATCACCAGTGTTGATTCTACCAGATCAACGCAAGGATTATGAAGTTTATTGCGATGCTTCTCGTCGAGGACATGGAGCAGTGCTTATGCAGGAAGGAAGAGTTGTTTCATATGCTTCACGACAACTTAAACCCCATGAGAAGAACTATGCCACGCATGATTTGGAATTAGCAGCCGTAGTGCATGCGTTGAAGACATGGAGGCATTTTCTCATCGGAAACCATTGTGAGGTGTACACGGATCACAAGAGTTTGAAGTACATTTTCACGCATAAGGAGTTGAATCTCAGGCAGAGGAGATGATTGGAGCTCATTAAGGATTATGATATGAGATTGCATTATCACCCAGGGAAGGCTAACGTAGTAACAGATGCGTTGAGCCGCAAGAGCCATGTCAACACACTCATGACAGGAGAGTTACCCCAGGAGTTAGCCGAGGATCTTCGCGAGCTATGTTTGGAGATAGTACCGAGAGGTTATTTAGCAACATTGGAGATCCAGTCTACCTTGATGGAAAAGATCAGGGAAGCTCAGAAGACAGACGAGGAAATTAACGAGATAAAGGAAAAGATGAGCAAAGGAAAAGCCAAGGGATTTCGTGAGGATGAGCACGATACCTTATGGTTTGAGGACCGCGTTTTTGTGCCAAATGATTCGGAGATTAGGAAATTGATCTTGCAAGAGGCCCATGATTCACCGTATTCGATTCACCCAGGAAATACCAAGATGTATTTGGACTTGAAGGATACGTTCTGGTGGACCGGTATGAAGAAGGATATTGCGGAGTATGTAGCAGTTTGTGATGTATGTCAGAGAGTGAAGGCAGAGCATCAGAAGCCAGCAGGATTGCTATAGCCATTGCCGATACCTGAATGGAAGTGGGATAAACTAGGCATGGTTTTATCACGGGATTGCCCAGGACTCATTCAGGCTATGACTCAATATGGGTTGTAGTCGACCGTTTGACAAAAGTAGCTCATTTCATCCCAGTGAAGACAACTTACACCAGTGCTAAGTTGGCAAAGATATACATGACCAGAATCGTATGTTTGCATGGAGTTCCGAGGACCATTGTATCAGATAGAGGAACCTAGTTTACCTCGAAGTTTTGGAATCAGTTACATGAAACTTTGGGAACCAGGCTAGAATTCAGTACAGCCTTTCACCCATATACAGATGGACAGACCGAGAGAGTCAATCAGATTTTGGAAGACATGTTGAGAGCCTGTGCGCTAGATTATGGATCTAGTTGGGACGACAATTTGCCATATGCAGAGTTTTCTTACAACAACTGTTATCAAACCAGTTTGAAGATGGCCCCTTTCAAAGCTTTATACGGAAGGAGGTGTAGAACACCATTGTTATGGGACGAAGTTGGAGACCGTCAGTTGTTTGGACCAGATTTGGTTAAAGAGTCTGAACAGAAAGTGAGGTTGATTCGCGATAGACTCAAGGTAGCCCAGTCCAAGTGGAAGAGTTATGCGGATTCTAAACGTAAGGAGACAGTTCACGAAGTCGGAGACAGAGTTTATCTTCGAGTATCACCACTTCGAGGAGTGAAGCGTTTTGGAGTTAAGGGAAAGTTAGCGCCTCGTTTTGTAGGACCATACAGAGTTTTGGAGCGTATGGGAGAAGTTGCCTACAAGCTGGAATTGCCTGAAGGATTGTCAGGAGTTCATGATGTATTCCACGTTTCCCAATTGAAGAAGTGCCATGCAGAGATGGCTGAGATACCACTGAGAGATACAGTGCCACTAGAAGCGATTCAGCTGGAAAGTGATTTGACCTATGAGAAGAAACCAGTTAAGATTCTTGAGTATGCCAGCCGAGTCACCCGCAGCAAGTTTATCAAGTTTTGCAAAGTTCAGTGGAGTCACGACAGTGAGGATGAAGCCACCTGGGAGCGAGAGGAAGATCTACGGAAGAACCACTCCCACCTATTTTCTAGCCAACCCGAATCTCGAGGGCGAGATTCATCTTAAGGGGGTAGGTTTGTAACATCCCAAATTTTCAATTTGGAATGTTATACATTAGACCATCATTGCATAGCATATTTATTTGCATTTTCGGCAAATCCTCGAAAAATCCTAAGCAACTCAAGGACCCTCAGAGAGAGTTGGGGATTTTCTCGATTTTCATATTTGATTTTTATCAAATAATGAAACAAGGATTTTTATTTTTGTTTTTAATTATTTGTCTCTCCGAAAAATATTTCATATTAAAATAAAAGAGAGGAGAAAATATGACTTCTCCAAAATAATTGAAATATTGGAGGAAAAATATTAAAATCAAATATTGGATTTTATTCGAATTTTATTGGCAATTTTAATTGCAAAAAACAAAATTTGCACGTTTTCAAAACTGCATTTTTGGGCCAAGAAAATGTTCATCTCGTTCTAATTATTTTAATTAGACGGGAAAAATTTGTTTTCGCATTTTTGGATTTTTATTTATTTTTCTGATATTTGTTTTAGATTCGGCGAAACTATTTAAAAAAAACGCCAAGCGCCGACTGGGTCGAAGCCCAGCCGCGCGGCCCAGCCCGCCCGCGAGCCGTCTCCCTCCTAGAGACCGCCGCCGCCTAGTCCCGATCGGGGACGAGACCCGCTGCCGCCCGTCGCCCTCTCCCCAAGGCAGGCCCCCCTCCTTATATACCCCCCTACCCCGCCGCCTCTCCCTCACCCCGTCCTCGAAGCCGCCGCCGCCGAGGAGCCCCGCCGGAGCCGCCCGCCCCGCCGCCGAAGGAGGAGCCGCCGTAGGCCGCCGCCCGCCGCCCCGTTCGTCGCCTCCGCCGACGCCCGCACCCCGCCGCCCCTCGCCGACCCACCGGAGCCCCGCCGGAGCCCGTCCCGAGCCCCGCCGGAGTTGCCCCGACGAGGTAGCCACAGCCGTCGTTCGGTTTTTTTAAACCGTTCAGTTTAGTTTGGTTTTTTTCTTCGGTTTAATTATCTAGTGAACGTTCACCGTTCTGTTCGGTTTAACGAACGTGTTCGTCGGTTTGACGCTGTTAATGAACGTCCGTTCGTTTAACTGTTCGTCAGTTTTCTTTTTCGTTGGATTTTCTGCGATTATTCCAGATCAGGATTTCTGATCAGATTTTCGTTCTCGTTTTAACTTTTCGCTCGTTTATCGGAATCAGGCGATTCAAGCGCCTAGAGTTTCGTCTTGAAATTTTCTTTCCGTTTAACCTACTCAAACAAGTTTTTGCTACTGTAAAATTTGACTTAGATCCAGATTAGTAAACGAAGCTTGTTTCTTTCGCCGTTTGACTTTCGTTGCTTCGTTTGATTTGATTCTGTTTGCAAACCGGAGTTCTTAAGTTGAACTTTCTGGTTAGATATTTATTTGAGTTTTACTTGTGCATTAGATGAGTGCTTATTGTTTGCTTGTTTGTTTGCGATAGAGTACCCGGAGTGCGCCGCTTGCTACTTCGAATCTCTAGGTTTCACGGATCATCAGCAAGGCAAGTAACACTTTGATCATACCTCTTTTACTACCCAGTTTTATTGCATTAGATCAATCCTCAAACAATTGCATGATTAGGATCTAATTAAATTGTGGGAATTGGGAAGTAGATGAGGTAGTACCTATCACCTGTTCCATTATCAAACCCTTGGGAGTTACTTCTACGTTTGCCTATATTGCTATGCTATGCTTGTAGACGTGGATTGGGTTTGAGAGATATTCACTACAGTTGTGAGATTGTTAATTAATGGTTTACTTAAGGTGGCAACTAAAACTCACATCTGGGTGGATTGATGTACCTGGGTATTCCAGGATTGCCTGTTTTTCTTTTGGACCGCCACCCAGGTTCAAAGGGATCATGAGATTTTTCATGCTAGAAACTTCCGTGTGCAGCCGCAAGCTATTATGGGCTCTAGCATAGTTGATTAAGTTGTGTGAACTCTTATAGTGGTAGACTAGCAGATGTAGGGGATGTAGGTGGTACGGTCTATCACATCGTAAGGTGCAAACGCTTCTGAAAGACTATGTCTCGGTCATCCGTTTCTCAAACATCATGTAGTGCGAGAATCCAGCGGAGGCGATCGAGTCTTGTGGGAAAAGTGCACAAACCTCTGCAGAGTGTATAAACTAATCATGGTTAGCCGTGTCCCCGGTTATGGACATCTTGAGTATCTAGTACTTGGATTATCATGTGAATCTCATCACCATGTTACTTTAATTAATATTGTTGGGTTAATGATGATACTTAATTGGGATTGAGATGCTGTCAACCATCTCAATGTTTAACAACCACCATGATAGTTAAGTAAAATTTATTCCTTTGTAGTAGGGAAAAACTGGCTTTTCGCAAAACTGTAACCATAGAGCTTTCTACCAGCCATATATGCATGTAGTATAGTATTATTATGTTCATTACTCTCTATGTGTTACATTGCCAGCATATTCCATGTGCTGACCCGTTTTCGGGCTGCAACGTTTCATGTTGCAGACTTTTCAGACGACGAGTAAGGTGCCTTTAGGTCGTGGTCTTATACTCACTGATGCCGTTGGAGTTGATGGACTCACTTATCTTCCAAGTCTTCCGCTGTTATCGTGTTAGATGGCGTTAAGCCATATTTATCATACTTATTCTCTTTTGAGATATTCGTTGTAATAAGTGTGTGATTGCTACTCTGTTATAAATCCTCCATTTGTACTGTGCGTGTCAGCATTACTGATCCAGGGATGACACTGGTGCACAGGAGCACAGACTGTTTGAGGTCTGGTCGCTACAACTTCATGTTGAATTCGATTTTTTTTAACCACCTTAAGTTGAATTCAAATGTATGCTAGTTCATAGGTAGCTATTAATAATGTCCATTGTGTAACTTTCGTATGTATAATGTGCTTTACACACACAACATGAACTATACTCACGTTTATATTCGATTGCTAAAGCGATGCATTGTCTGGAGTTCAAAATACTAACTATGTGGATCAATTGTGTCGAATAATAACATAGACATGCTCAAATTCGATAGAATCTAGATGTCTGATGGATCAATGACCGCTCCTTACGTGAATTGCAAATATCATGATCCCATCCTAATATTTGGATACAATTTATATCTTTAATCAATGTGTAGAGGAGTCTTTTACGTGTAGTTTCACTCTCCATCGGTGGTCGCTCACACATGCTCACACACTCTCTCCCGAGGTGTCTTTCTCGCACACATGCTCTAGATATAACCCTCCCTCCCTCTCGTAACCATTTACAACTGTTTTCACTAACCTTTATCACAAGCACTCTTCCTCTCGCAAACATACACACGCACAATCCTCATCGACCCTTTCTATATACATGGACCTGCCTACGTGTCTCATGTACGCACATTATCTTTACGCCTGTCTCTCACGCATTGTCTCACACCTCTCTTCCTAATCGACGAGTATGATTCTAGCAGAGCATTCTGTAGGATGCCCCTTAAAGTTAGGTTGGATGAATAGTAATATCAGAGATAAAGGGGTTACCTTAGTCCGAGAACCTAGGGTTACAAATCCTAGTCGGCTTTGTCAGTGGACACAGAGTCCTTCACAATTCTGCTATCTTTGTCTTGTAGGACTAGTCATCCATGGGTCTTCCTAAATGCGTCACGGGCCGACCAATGTGGCGCAGGACGGAACCGAACGAAGGGACTCACCTCGACCCACCGGACCTCACGCGGTGACACACCCTCTGCCCCCACGTCTCATTATCTTCTCACACCCACACATACCAGCACAAACACCACACACACAGAAAATTTCTCGTGGTGCCTCTATTCCCTCCCCCCTTGCATATACACACTCAAGGGAATGGAATCTCTTGTCGTGACGTCATATTCGTCTCTCTCTCTCTAGACCACTCTCATTTCTCGTGCTATCTCTCCCACGCCCCCCCCCCCGTCGGCCCCTCTATCCATGCCTCTCTCAAATACGTAATACACACACATACCTCTCTAGGCCCCGCCAAATGCATCAACTACACATTCACACATGTTACATCACGTATCCCATTGATCTAAAAAGCCCTATCTTCACGTTTATTTCGCATACAACATTCCTTTTGAATAAAGTGTGGCCAAAAAATTATTTTAGAGTTTCTACATATATACAACATTACAAAGTTATATGGAGGAGTACGAACGCTAATTTGCATTGCATGGTGCCCACAATGATATTTATTCCGCACTGTGAATTTGTATATTTTTATACTATATACAAAGTTAGTCATAATAAAGAGAAACGAAGAGCATCTATCTCTCCATTGCATACCCCCCTTTACGCCCCTTTCACGTATGCACACAAAACTATCTCCAGGTCCTCTAAAAGTAAGCCCCCAGAAAATTCACGCATGTTTCATCTTTCTCTCGCGATATATGCAATGACGATCATTGTATTTGAAGCGAAAGCACGATACGTACATTGGACTTCAGAATCCACTCATTACGGTCACCATTTACGTTTAGTGGTTATTATACAGTCACAGGCTCACTGTACAACTCTGTATTTGCTCATGACATGACTAGTTGACCAGTTAAACGCTCCACGTGGCACCTCTAGTGTTGCATCACATTATCTCACTACCATCGTGCCCACCTGTCGACTTGTATCTACTCTACATCTACACTCTTATAAAATACATAAAATACACTCTTATAAAAACAGAGTTGGTGATGATGGTGTGCCTGCCATCCTGCAATATAGGCCGTCCAATTTATATCTGACGAATAGGAAAGAAACTATGGCAATTTTGCAAAAAGGTACCCACACACCTCTCCACATTTGCAAATAAGGCCTTCCCTCGTTCATCCTTTTCTCTCACAAGATAAACAAGTCATACAAATGCATCTTGATGTTACGTGCAATGCACGGGCATCTTGCTAGTAAGAATGAAAACAAACGACAAAAAAATATTTGGACGGTGGTTCGAAGTCATGACCGCGGGCACAGCGGACAAGGTGGCCTTGTATTGGTCTGCTGAGTCGTCTGTTTTAACACACAGGAGCTGGTGTGGTGATTATACACACATGCACGCATGCACACGAACTGCATCCACGCAGCACTCACACAAACACATGCACCCACGCACGCACGCAACACTCACACGTACACACGCAGCCACGCACGCACGCAACACTCACACGCACACACACAACACTCACACGCACACACGCACGCATGCATGCACACACCAGTACACCACACGACCAACACACACTCTCACGCTCAAGTGCTCAACCTACACGTGCATGCGCACACATCGGGCCCTGACAGACACATACAGAACCAGGTGATTCCTGCGCACGGGTTGGAGCCTTGTCGCGCCTGCGTAAATTTGTGTTTATCTGACCTTTTGCCTATGCGAACTGACAGGTGGGACCCACAAGGAATGTGGTCAATTTAACTAGTCAACATGGCGCCACGCAGACTATTTGGCCGGTCAACAGAGTGCAATCCGATGCTGAACTGTGAGCAAGTGACCGTATAATCACCGCAAAACGTATATAGTGACCGTAATCAGCTTATTCTGAAGTTCGGTGACCATATTACGCTTTTCTCTCTGTAGGCCCTCCAAAACTACATCTCTACACGTTCTCGCATGTTACATCTAACAACTATGCAATACAGCACTACTACTACACTCTAACACAATAAATCATATGTGTTTCTAGTTTTACTAGATATCATATTGTTACTTATAATTATTCAGTTTGCATACATTAAAATTGCCTTTGAAATGTATGGCCAGTATCATCTACCGCGCGGGAAAAATCCCGCCCTTTCCTGTTTAATCGGGTTTGTATCGATGGATCGTGCGAAACAGCAAAACTATAGTACTATGCAGTACTACAAGTGACAGTTCACTAGGCCGTCGTGTCGTCTACTCCTCCGTCGTAAGAGTGGAGTGCTCGCTTTCATAAATCTTCTAGTCCCTTTCGCCGACATGTGGGACATCAAGCAACCGGGTCCACGTGCCATACCGGAATACAGTCCAGAGCTGCCGGGGTGAAGCACCCTAGTCATGGCGCCGACGTAGTAATGAGCAATGAGGCGTCAAATCACAAAGCTGCACCTTTCCCGCAGTTAAGTTGGAGGGACCAAGCAACCATCATTTCACTCATTGCTGAATCCGCTTCTCCCTCATCTTCTTCAACTTAACCACGTGTTGCTTCTGCCGTTGTTCTGCCTCATGTGGGACGCGGATCGGCTTGGTAAAGCACTGACACGTGGGACCGCATGTTAGCAAACCGCCAGGATAACGTCCTCCGAAAATAAGAAGCCTAATCCTAGACTTACAAAGGGCTACGTAGCTGCTACGTATACTTTCCATCTAATCTATATATGCCCCCCTGATTTTCAGGTGGGGTGGGCCTAATCCTCTCCTTTAATCCAATCAAATAGTCCCACATCACATCAGTTCGTAACTTTATGTAAACCATTACGTGGATGTAGCATTGCTCAAATAAGAAACCTCCCCCGCCATCCGCGCGGCAAAATCACCTCCTTTTTACTAATCTTGATTCTATAATTTTTTAGATCAATATAATTGAGATTTGTATAGATAGCACACAGGAGCAAAACCAAGTGGTACGGTTAAGGGCATCCACAATGTGTAGCCAAATGTGAAAATAGCTTTTGGCATCGTGGGAACCATTGTGGACGCTGTTGCCAAAGCCAAAAAGATGGAACTGAAGCTCCCTGATTGATTGATTGAAGGAATAGAAAAATGCAACGTCTCTCCTCTTTCTCCCATGCTTGGACGCATGTAGTACAGTATAGAGCATAGAGTCTACTCCCCTGTCCCTTCTATCACAAATCACAAAGCAGTGAGGCGTCAAATCACAAAAGCATGGACGAAGCAACCATCATTTCACTCTTCGCTGACTCCGCTTCTCCGTCGTCTTCTTCGAGAAACCATCTCACCGCACTAGTACTCCTAGTAGTACTAGTAAAGGACTTCCTGGATGCAAATAACGCGGTTGTCTCGGCTTGCAGGCGGCACTTGCGAACGAGTTACCGTGGTCTCCCTCAATGGTGTTCTTCGTCGAACGCACTTCGCCAAACCACCAAAAAAAATATATCGTCGACGTCACCGCAATGGGGAAGGAAGTCAAATATAGTTACTACCTCCATTTTTTTGTACACAAGGCCATTATATCAAAATTACAATTTGCAAAGGGCCACTAACACTAATCGAGGCAAAATTGATGGGGTTAGCAACCAAGGACATTAATATCCCCTGCATGCATGCGGAAGTGAGAAGGTTGGTTTGCATGGCACTGCATTAATCAAGCGATGAGGAGTGAGATGGTTAGCTCTTTGGTCTTTGGAGAAAAAATACACATTAATTGACACGTGAAACGAGGATTTGTATCGATTAAATCCCGCGAAGGAAAACCCCGCCTTTCTTTTTTAACACTAGTACTCCTAGTACGTACGTACTTATCCTGTTTGGGTCTAGGCCTTGCATTGCCAAACTTCGCCACACATTTTTGCCAAGCTTGCCTAAAGTTTTCAAAATGAGAAGGAGGTACACTTGCGCACGGCTATCGCGGTCGCACCGCACCCTCACACGGTCGCTCCTGCACGCCGCGGTGGCACCGCACCCTCACACAATCGCTCCTGCACGCCGCAAACCCAACCAAGGGAACGCGCCCTCACTGACATGTGTTGTCGCATGTGAACAAACCAAACTCAGCCATCCTATCGCTGACACATAATTTTCGTTCATAGAGTATGTTTATCCAACCGCATGTTGGGGAGTATCCGTACGACCCGTGCGGTGGTCTGTTGGGGATGAAGAAGAGGTTAGGAAGAAGGAAAGAAGGGTTAGGAGACGTAGGATATTCATCCAACCGCCTGAAATGGTAGACTGACCCAAGTCAGGCGACTTGCATAACAAATATATGTTTTTACACAGCAAAAGATCCATAAAAACAACAACATAAAGAAAAACTATCACTGCTCGCGGAAAGAGACGGCCTCGTCGTCTTTGGCTACCGGCGCGAACCAGCCGTCGCTGCCGACGTGTGTCTCCGCACCGTGGTTGTCCTCGGCCTCTAGCTACTCATTCACGTGGAGCGTGCGGGCGCTCTGCACGGACGAGAGCACAGCCCGGTTCAAGTCGAGGACGTCCGGTTCCGCCTGCAGGAGGGCCTCGATGGTAGCGGCATCCGCGCGCTCCGCGTCGAGTCGAGCCTCCGCTGCCCGGTTCAAGTCCAGGACGTCCGGTTCCGCCTGCGGGAGGGCATCGATGAGATCAGCATCCGCGCGCTCTGCGTCGAGTCGAGCCTCTGCCGCCCGGTTCAAGTCCAGGATGTCCGGTTCCGCCTGCAGGAGGGCCTCGATGGCAGCGGCATCCGCGCGCTCTGCCTCAAGTTGAGCCTCCGCCGCCCGGTTCACATCCACGACATCCGGTTCCGCCTGTAGGAGAGCCTCGATGGCAGCGGCATCCGCGCGCTCCGCGTCGAGTTGAGCCTCTGCCTCCCGGTCCTTCTTTAGTATCGCCATGTTGAACCGCTGGTCCGCCTGCACCATGGGGGACTCGGACGCCGGCACGAAGTCGACGTCCATCGTCTCATACCCATCGGGGGCCTTCTGCGCCGCGACCTCTGCCATGAACATTGGATCGGCTTCCTCCTCCTCGTAGCTCGGCTCCAGAGAACTCGGGGATTGGCCCGTCGCAAAGCGAGCTTGGGAACGGAGGTCTGTGGCGCCGACCGCCGCCGCGATTTTTGCGCGGCGCTCCGGCGTCAGCATCTTGTAGTAAGTGATCTTGCGGCGCACCATGGCTTTCCGGCGAACTAGGGGACGCTTGATGCGGGCTAGGGGTTCGAAAGGTGGGGGAATGGGCTGGAGATTTGGTGTGGTTTTAGGGCAGTGGCTGGCGTAGGCCGAGCAGCGAAGGTTCTCGTGTGAATAGTGGTTCCGGAGACGACCGGTCAATCGGTTTTGACTGTACATCGCTCTTGTCGCATTCGCGTTGCAGCCCGGCACGCTGGACCCTCCACGTCGCTCACCGAATGGAACGCGCTTCGTCTTGCGTTTTTGCTCGCTTGTGGGACCGCAGTTGAGAGCAAACCGACGTCCCTCCCCCTCCCCCGCCCGCGTCATTTATTATACCACCACTCCATCCGTTTTATGCGGAGTAAATAAAAACAGAGGGAGTATACTACGGATGAGGATCCCCTGACGTGGCCGAACCCATTGAGTAACTGACATGCGGGGCCTAGCCAGCATGGGGTCCGCCAGTAAGTGACCGAAAGGGAGGGTAAGGCAGGGATACCTACGTCAGAGGATCCACTTCCACTATACTACTTTGATCAAATGTTAGAGTAATAATATATGACATGCAACTTACACAAATGTTAGAGTAATAATATATGACATGCAACTTACACAAAGCATACAGGGTCTAATGCGTTTTTCGTGGCTAACTTTGACCAAATGTTAGAGTAATAATATATGACATGCAACTTACACAAAGCATACGGTCAAATTCGTATGTGAAAGGAGATTCCAATGATATAATTTTCACATTATACATCTCATGTACTATGAATCTTGTCAATTGTCAAATTGGAAACCATCTCGAGTACAAATCTAGGAGTACGTACGAATCTAACAATATTGATTGGGCGTTGTTGAATGTTGATACCTTTTTGATCAAAGTAGAGATACTTTGACTACACATAAAACTTATATGTAAACTAGAAAGGATAGGGGGAGTATATTGTACGTTCAAAAACGAAACGAACATTGAATACCCTTTATATATGATTTGCAGATGCTATGATCACCGGTTCAAAATTTTGAATCCGCCTTAGGTATCACGCGCCCCCACTCGTTCCCTCTCGATTTCATCTCGGAGTCCGGAGATCTATTGAAAGAGGACTAGGGTGGGTACATGTGAATGATACTCGGCGGAAT